>NC_143104.1:1200000-1800000 GCF_061535455.1 Colias philodice
ATTTTTGGAGAGTATTTGATAAAATGTGACCATTATTATATTTGCCATACTTCTAGTAGGGGGAAAAAGTGCTGTTACACTTGAAAACTTAATTTATTATTAATTTATATAAGTGAGGATTTCCAACACTTAGATCTTTGAAATTTTGTATTTATATTTGTTGATCCTCAAACTTACAGGAAAAATAAGTGCCATACTGTTACAAATCGTTTGACTTTCGCTATTTTCCGACGAGTTCGACTAACGCCCACGCGACTAAGCCGCCGGTACCAGCGTTCACGCCATCGTTTTTCTTTTTGTCATTGCGTACTAAGACCCCTGTAGAACCGCCATCCTGTTACAAATGACTCGAAATTTTGTGTCAGTATCTCCCGGTCTATATATTACTAATTGCGTTATTAGAATAATTAATTACTATACCCACGATCAATTATTACAATTTACAATATAGTCTCAAATGCATACTAGAGAAACATTGCAATTTGAATCAATTAAAATGCATAGCATACAAAAATAAATTCACAACACAAGAAATTCCGCGCGCAAATCATAGCGCGTGTCAATGAAATCAAGAATGTAATTTTATATCAAGCCGACGAGAAACGACGCCGAACTAAAGTACCTACAGTACCATTTACCTTCAGTGTACAATACAGTTTACAGACCTACGACGGACGAACAATAATGAGTAATAAATAAAAAAAAACATAGTTTCTAAGGTCATTAGTTTTATTTTATTTTATTGTTATTTTCTTTGAACGATTGGAAATGAAATTACTCAATTTTTACACAGAACTTTGATTTATTAGAATTATGCTCATTATGCATAAGATAACGAACGCGAATGCACGACATCTAGCGCGTCAATGTCTAAACATCGCCTTTCGTTTAGACATTGACGCGCTAGATCTGTAATAAGTATATAGTCTATGCGCTAGATGTCGTGCTTTATGTCGTGTTTCGCTTGGCAAAAGTCACGCACACTACTGTAGAAGTGTCAAATTTTTCCGGTATTTTACTGTTGTTTTTCTAAGTAAATATTGTAAATTATTGATTAAAAAGGTCGAACGCGCACACATTTCATTATAGAGAAGTGATAAAATGATTAGTTTTAAAGAAATAGTGTCTGTGTTAAGTGTTTAGAGGTAATCAAAAATGTATGGAGGGACGGTCGGAACATCAACCTTAAATGACTGGGCCAACTCGCCATGCAACCGAGATGCAATATGGGCAATATTGGAATAATCTCAGTTGTAAGGCGGTTGTAACAATTTCAGCTGTTCTCTTAATTGCCGACCGCCTCCTTGGTACAGTGGTTGACGCGTGAGCGTAGCACCGAGGGGTCTTGGGTTCGATTCCCGGTGGAGACGAAGAGTCTCGGTCTGGCAGGACACAGAAGGCTAATCACCTACTTGTCCCTAAAGAAAATCGATCAGTGAAACATGTATAATGCATCTGCCCCATACCCCACTTGGGGACACGGGACTTCACTTTTTTTTCTAAATTGCCCCTACTGGCCTATACACATCACAATTAAAGAGCAAATTAAGGGTGCAATTCCAATATTGCCCCTACTGCAGGTACGTGAGTAGTCAGCTTAATACAACTGAAACAATTGTTTATTGTATTTCATATTATCTCTTACAGATTGCCCATGTAATACGGGAGATACGCAACTTCCAACAGACGCCATACAAAATTGATCACATTTCCAAGGTAAGCAATTTTTAAGCTATTGCATAGCTTCTATCGCGGGCCTTGAGCGCGGGGACCGAATCTAGAAATTCCGTAACGAAAAAACCTCACGCTCCCCACGGGGACGGGCGCGGAGGTGTGGCTTGAAGGCATAGCATGCAATAGTTTTACCGCGGCAGTCTCCGAGTGCCACACGTCTTTTTTTCTATACTTTATAAATTTATATAAAAAATCCGTTCCAGGTAACGGACTTCCTCCTAGACCCCGCGCTCGCGTACTCCGAAGAGGTACAGTATACCCTCTCCCTAGAGCAGGAGCCCCGAGCGGCGCGCGGCTCGGCCGGCGGGCTGCAAGCTGCGCCAGCTTCACCTGCTTCACCCGCTGCTCAGCGACGGAGACGGGCTTCGTTGGCTGCTCTAGCTCCATTACGGGCTGAACGATAAATTATTCTGATTCTAAAGCGCGTCACACACGGTGAACATACTATAATATTTTATGCTAAGATTCTCTAATATAAAATATTACAGTATCTTAAGGTATCCGGTATCAGCGTTCTGACCATCATTTTTCTTTTTGTCATTGCGTACTAAGACCCCTGTAGAACCGCCATCCTGTTACAAATGACCCGAAACACTGACACAAAATTTAACAAAATATTATAGTATTAACATAAAATATTATAGTATCTTCACCGTGTATGACGCGCTTAATTGTGTTTGCTGGGTTTATTTTCAAAAATCGATGTTCGATGTTCGATTTTTCTTTTATTTGTCTTTGCTGGCTGTGGCTAATATCGCATTATATTGACTCTTGTGTGTTTTGTGTTTGTTGGTTTTTTTTTAGTTGATTTTTATCACCACTTTTCGTCTTGATTGGTTGGTTGTCTGAAAATCTTAGTTAAAAAATAGAATTTTTTTGTTGATTCAAGCCGGCTACTCACGTATCTGCCGCAGGGGTAATATTGGGAAAATCAATTTCAGCTGTTCTCTAAATTGTCCCAACTTATACACATTGCAATTAAGGTGCCAATTAAGGGTGCAATTCCAATATTGCCCCTGCTGCAAGTACGTGAGTAGCTGGCTTTAGTGTCTTTGCTGGCTGTTCTAGTGTCTGTGTCACTAAGGGCTCAGCGATACATTTAAATTGTGTTTGGTATTTCTCCTCCACCCTGTACTAGAGCGGCGGGCTGCAAGCTGCGCCAGCTTCGTAAGCTTCTCTGAGGCCGTATTATGGCCTTTTATTTACAGACAGTTTATGCCGTGAATTGAACTGACTGGCAAAATCATATTATGATCGCAATATGCCATGGTTAATGATGGTATAATATGAATTTGCCAGTCAGTTCAATTCACTGCGTAATCTGTCTGGAAATAAGAAGTCATGACCTCATGGTCATGATACGGCCCCTGCTGGCTGCGTTGTTTGTTGCTTTAGCACCTTTAAGAACTAACTGTTGAGCGATAGATGTTAGTGGTTTTGGTCGGGTGGTGTCTTTTCTTTGAACTGTTTTTTTTTTTAATTTATCAGGACTGTCTTCATACTGTGCAGAACTTATCTATATTTTTTTCTTTTCATTATGTATCTACAGCCAGCAACGACAATGAAACAAACATGTCTGTGACATTTTTTTATGTTTGTAACTTGTTTTTAGCGTAGTTTGTAAAGCCAGCAAACTGTATTCATATTGTTTATCACTATTCATTTATGTTGAACAATCTTGCTGTCAGTATCGAACCTTGTACTCAAATATGGCATTTGTATAAATCCCTAATTAATATTTTGTGAGATATTAAATTTAAAAATAAACTTAAAAATTATATTTTCAAATAATTAAATGTATCGGAAGCATGATACATCACATCATAACATCTTAGCTTCATTGCTCATTCGAGTATAAAAATAAATATCAAATCGCCAAAAACTAGTAATATAAACATTATTTACATGCAAATTAATTATTATTATAATACGTATTAGCTTTACAATACTTAATGTGACTGTTTCTTAATTAGCAGTTAATTATTTAGTCTACGCAAAGGACTAATACCTATATAAAAATATATATAAAAAATAAAAATCCTAATAAGTGTTTGCCCTATATTTAATTTAAGTTTTCTCTAGTAAGTGTAAAAACTTTGCTCACGAATTTTGTCACCCCTGTACTTGCTCAATGTCAATTTTAAAAGTTTGTTATTAAATTGCACTCAATTCTGAGTTAAACTCAAATAAAATCAATGTTAAATCTCAGAATTAAGTAGCTTATAGGTCTACCAGAATCTGATGGCATATTTATATTTAAGAAATAAAAGATTTTCATGTGGCAACTTATTTGACAACTATCAAATTGGTTGTCAAATTATTTGTCTTTTTTGCAGTTGCTAAATAATTTTTAGGATTTTGTCTAAAAAATCTTCGAAAATGTCGAAAAAGCCGCTGTGATCACAAGCAAGAGGTGTTGTTTATAATGTGTATAGAAAAATATTTGATGAAGAAGGGTCAAACACATCACAATTTTCAATTTAGAAGATTTTATTGGTAAATTGGATTTACCCGCTTTGATACTTTCAATAAAAAAATATTATATGAACTTAGGTAACTATATTGTTTGTTGATTGGAATATAATTTTATGAAAACTTATTACAGGAGTTTCCAATACGGCTATTCGTCAAGTCCAAGCTGTCCAAGTCAATTTTATAATGTGTGTATCTGTTAATACTTACGAAAATAAACATAGTTTTAAATTATTTTTATTTTATTTTATAAAAAATTATAAGCAGTCTAGTTTTTTATCGATATAACATCGATATTTTCACATGGCATAATGATAATGAACATACAAATATAGGTATGTGTAAATAATAATATGTATTACCTGTATAAAAGTAATATGTATAATACACGTCATGTAAGTAACTATGTACCTACATAATATTAAGTGGATATCTCAATAATAAGTACAGTATTGTCCACTTATGTAATGTGACTAATGATGTTGAGAACAAACTAAAAAATAAGCAGTATCAAGATCGTTCAGTCCATTTTCCCTAGGGTTGCACACTCAAAATTTTGATTTCCCTAATTGCCATCAGATTCTGGTTTACCTATACCTAACTTATTTCTTGTAAAAAGATATTAAATTATATTATAATGTTAAAAGTATTCAAATAATGTTAAGTACATATTAATATTTTCCAATACTTATTTTTCTACTCTGTACCAGTTTCTTGGCATGTCTATTCACGCTTTGATTAACTTATGAGGTTTTGTCGCGCCTTGAATGGGCGTGTTTAAATTGAAGTCAATTCAATTACCTAGGTACCAAAAGAAAAAACCACCATCAAATAATCTTATAAGTAGTTATAAGTATAGATATAAAAAGTACAAACACACAGTATTTTATATATGATTTTACACAGGTCCTTAACCATAAACTAAATTAATTTAATAGACTACAGTTTATTTCGCGTTGACAATCGGATATTTCTTTCAGTTTCATAATTCATAACTTTAATAATTTTAGTTCTTAGCTAATAAAAAATAATAATATGAGGTGTATGTTAAATGTTAGCTACCTACCAAACACTTATTATAGTCCTTTTCATTTAGGATGATTCCTGTGACACTTCATCGTGTTCCGAATTACGTATTTTATGTTTAAAAAGTCAAAATAATTTTAGTGCATAATATTTTTATTTTATGGCGGCATTATTACCAAAAATATAAAAATGAACAATCTTAAGCTTATAAGTCAAAAACAGTATTGTTTAGTTTAATATAATGAAAAATAAAATAAAATAACACAAAAATATAATACCTACGCAATTTGTGTACATGAAATGGATCGTTGAAAAGTCATAGAGTTGGAAAATCATTTAATCGGCGCCCATCTTGTGATCGTTTGTCAATCGAGTCAATCGTCTGTACGAGTACGTCAGCCTTGTATACAAGTTGCATTTTTATATTGATACTTTACGTGGTATTCTGTTATTTTTACTAATTTTTATTGTTGACTTTTTGTTGCTGTTGTTTGCTAAGTTTCCTTAGTTAATTGTTGGCGAAATGCCGAAAAAACTAATTTTGGTAACTTTATTCAAATCGATTTCATTTCCATATAGAATATTATCGATTATCGGAAACAATTGATACGATTTCAGTAACCGACATCTCTACACGTGTCAAAAATCGATGTGTCACAGAACTCATCTTAGGTGGAAAGGACTATAACAGGTGCTTTAACAATATATAACCTAAACTATTTCAGATGATTTTAAACTTTATTACCTACAGTAAACAGTCCAAAACAAATTCTAACGTTTCGCTTTAGACTAAGAAAAACATACTTATGAATGAATCTATTCTTATGTGAATTTCTAAATTTAATAACTAAATCCGTAAATATCATATTTGTTAACTCTGTTACATGTTATTATACTCTTGTTAACTAGAGTTTAAAATATGGAAATGCTTTATTAAAAAAATGTGTGCTATTCACGTTGCGACCATACACTATATTACAGTACTAATGAAGTAATTTATTTTTTCTACTGAATTTATTGAAACTATTTAGGTTCACACATTATCGGAATTAAAAATGTTTCATCTATACCTACAGATTATACAATTAATATCCTGTTATTTACAATACATTTCTCTGAAAATAAACATATTCTAACAGCGCACATTGGTCGCTTCGTGAATGGCTAGTTTAAATTGAGCTTAAAGAAACAGATAATTAATACTTGTTAACTCAATTCTAAAAAGAGAACTTTATATCTGTTTTTTAACCTTATCAATTTAATATGAACATAATTATAAAAAGACCCTTGAGCTAATGAATAAAATATAAAAATTTGCAAATAAAGGTAAATTGTCATTGTTACCGGTATGAAAAACTTAGCTTAACAATACGGCATTTCAGCCGCCTAAAATGAAAAACCACCTTTGTGTATGAGTGTAGAAATGTTGAACCTAACGTGATTTCAAGTGAGAATAGCTGTCTTAGGTCTTTTCTACGTCTTTTCTATGTCGTTTATAGTTAATGTTATTGTTAGGGGCTTATGGCACCTCGCGTGGGCCTAGTGTTTTAGTTTAGTTTTAACCTACTTCGAAAGCGATTCTTTACATATCTCCCAAGCGTTGTGATAGTAAGTATTATTTCGTATAAATGTAACTTTTTTTTAATTATAGCACTTATTTAATATATGAGTATTTCAAAGCAATAAAAACAGAAAAAAATAGATTGAAATATCAATAATTATAATTATTGTTGCCCCACCGATTCATAAATTTTAATTTAATATTTCTTGTTAAGCTTTGAAAATCAGTCCAAACTTTTAAAATCATGCATAAATCGTAAGACTCCACCTACTTTGAGAAATAAGTTATTAAAACTTAAAGAAATGTTTCTATTCTCACTTATTTATTTAGCACAGATGAAAAAGCTAGGCCCACTATCGTTAAAACTTAAACACTCCCAACGCTGGGCCGTCTTATGATATACACAACGTCTTGGTTGTATGTTGTGTCTGCAGACGCTTATGTAAAAAGTTCTTATGGATAAACAGATTACTATAAACTTGTTATATAATAATATAAGAATGTTACATTTAATATAAATAATTATATTTTCCACGATCCAATATTATATTTGTGCACGATTTTTTAACATTACTCTTACCCTAATATGTATTTATTTTTCAATTTGTATATAATAAAGCGGGTTACTCACATACCTGCCGCAGGTGCAATCTCGGTTGCACGCCGGTCAGAGCAATTTTATCTGTTCCTAAATTTCCCCTGCTTGCCTATATACTCATCACAATTAAGGAGCCAATTAAGGGTGTAAACTGCAATTCCAATATTGCCCCTGCTGCAGGTATGTGAGTAGCCCGCCTAAATGTATGTTTGTCTTCCCTTTTATTGCAAATTATAAAATTCTTATGATAGATAGTTATGTAATGATAAAAGTTAATTCTATGGTCTCTATCTACCTCTTCAAATCTACAAAATGCGTAAAACTTTAACAGTATGAGTATTTAATATTATATAATTTGTATATTAATTTATCAGTATTATATAAATGTTAGATGACTGTTCAATGTGTAATTTAGAGATTAGTAATTATTAAAATATAATTGTATATTTTTCTCAGTGTTTAATTGTTGTCTCAAGTCGAATGATAAATATTTATTTTTATGTTACATTGTAGTGGAAATTGTCTACATTAAAATATGTCTCTAATATGGGTATTTTTCTTCATCTAAGATAAAGGCGAAAGTTTTTGAGTTCTGTTCTCATTTGTTTATAAGCTTTTTTTAATCGCAAATCAAGTCGTATTTATGATAATAAAAAATATTTCTTTGTTAATTTTTATTTACTTATTCGTACTGAATTAAGGAACAATTAAGTATAAAATTTGGTTGTGTTTAAAATATTTTGAATAGTGTGGTATATAATCAATTACTTAACAGTTTTAGAACGAAAACCATATCAAAGCTTGACGTAGGTACTTCAACCACAGATTCTTAATAATAATTTTAAACCACTTCGCGTTTATATTCAGATTGAATGGTATTATCAAATTAGATCGAAATTTTCGATCGAGAATTCGGTGCGTTTTTTCTATACTAATCATTAAGTATAAGTCATGGTATTGCATTTTATTTTACCCTAAGCTCATATTATATTTCCGTGATATTAAATTTAATGGAATGCAATTATCGTAATAAATAGGTACCTAAATGATTTTCATGTTTATATTATATGTATAACATTGTAAAGATATCCAGATTAATTATAATTAGAGAGTTTGTTTGCCTGTTGTATATGTCGCAGGTAAATTGTATAATCTCGCCGTTTACAAACGCGCGGCATTTTGTAATATGTCGAGAATTCGTAATCAGAAATTTTTGGTTTGGATGAGGAGGTGGGTTAGGTTAGGTTCTTGTTTTTAAAACTACAAAGAAATTGTAAAGTGTAAAGTGACAGACGCTGTTTGTAAACGGAGGAAATTATACAATTTGCCTGCGACATAACTATACATTTGTAATTGATTTTGTCCACATTGATGTGCCAATAATTCTATCAAGCCAATAACATTTGTATTAACTGTAAGATAATTTTTTTTCTTTATTCATGGTGTTTTCAGTAAAATGTAATAATATGTTTAAGTAATAACTAATAAGATGTGTTTACTAAAGTACCCGTCACGAGAAGCTATAAATTATGTAAACAAACATCTTTTACTAAGTAAACATTTTATACTGCGAGATAATAATAAATTGACCATATTCAATCGACATGAAATATAGACGGGTTATATGAAAGTAACAACCTATTTAATTTAGTCGGATCATATTTTAACGACGCAAAGCGCTATCGTTTGTGTTTCTTGGTACCGGAACGCGTCCGTCGCAGGGATTGTGAACTATCGGGACGCCATTTTGAAATAAACGCATCATTCGAGTTTCGAATGCGTACGAGTTTGTTTCATTGCTTTGCATATATCGCGGATCTGGTTGTTATTGTTAATTTTGTTATTGTTTCGTTATCACTTTTTTATTGTTGTTACTTTAATTGTTGCGTTAATTTTATTTGTTATTACGTATAATGGAGCCAGTAGCCAGTACATCTAAGGAAATAAATTCGCCACGAAAAAAACGTCAAAAGGTGCGTAATACAATTTATCTAAAATATATAATAAGTAAAAAGAAAGAGTTGTTTGTTCAAACGCGCTAATCTTTGGAAACTTAAGGTTAATATTAGAAGTAGGTTTTAAATTGTGAAGTAATTGGTTAGGTTAATTGGTATACCTGGAGATATAGCTTGGAAACATCTGAATCTGACGAATAATTATTCTTAAATAATATTTATGTTAATTAATATTTGTTACTTAATAATTTATTAAATCTTAAACAAATTCATTTTTTTTGTTGGTCCAAATGTTGTGAACTCCTGAACACTTGTTTACAAAATTTATAGCTTCTCATGACGGTTACTTTAGTAATTATTAGTAATTATTTCGTTAAATCCGCAAATATTTGTTAAATTTCGTCGACTGTTATACTTATAAGTTTATTGTTGTTTTGCTTTCATTAAATAATGAGTTTACCTACTTTAGATATTTTTAGATTCGGTTTCATAGAAAAATTCTCAAGACCAGTGTTGCTTGATAAAAAATAATAAAGTTCAATCATTGTTAAAATATTATATCTTAATATGTATTTGATTTGAAGATAACAAAATTACTTTAAAACATTTTGACTTAAAATTGTGCATAAGATAAAATATTTGAATTTGTTCTTGATTCAAACATGTATGAATTTCAAGTATCTATCGACTCTAATAAAAACTCTAAGAAATAATATTTTATTTAATATAGAGTCGAATACAATTTAATTGCTTATTTGAATCTTTTTAAATTAGCCGTGAAATCATAGTGTCTGTGATGCGGTAATGCAGCATATCTATTTCGTAATTAAAAAACGCGGGAAAATTATTTGAAGTGTGTTGGCGGGAAAGATTTTTATTTTAGTAAATTCATCACTAAGTTAAGGATAATATCGTATCGTATTACTTTATAAGTACTTTTTGGTGTTAAAGAACGAAAAATTGTTAGGATTTACCGTTGCTAATTTTTAATATTTAGTGTGGAAGTGGCATTATAAAATGGTTTACCAACAAATTTACATATTTAATAGTACTTGAACATTATTTACATCTTGTGAATTCAAGCAAAATTATCCTCCTTATTTCAAATTTGATTTCCTTAGAACATTCGTGGCCTGTTTTTAAGCCTGTTTTATATCAATACAAGCTTTCCACCCGCGGCATCGCCCGCGCAGTCAAAGAAAAACCCGCATAGGTAGTTGCCGTTCCCGTGGGATTTCCGAGATAAAACCTATCCTATGTCCTTTCTCGGGTATCAAAATATCTCTATACCAAATTTCATGCAAATTGGTTCAGTAGTTAAGGCGTGATTGAGTAACAGACAGACAGACAGAGTTACTTTCGCATTTATAATATTAGTATGGATTAATGCCGCTGTCACAATACCTACCTACTATTATAATAAATACTTTATTTTGTGTTAAAATTGTTGACTTGACTTATCAATTGTTGTCTCTTCATAATAAAGTTGTATAAAGTTATTTGTGTTTTATTTATTAACAACCCGAAGGTAACTAACACGTAAACACCTTATAAATTCCTTTCGAAGGAAAATTTAATTCCTTAGTGCAAGAACAGAAGCTCAACAAACATTTTTTTTAATTGTTGTCTATTCGCACCTTTCGCACATGTTATTATGTTGCACGTGAACTGAAAGCAGTTTATATTCAAGCACTTTCACTTGTATAGTGATCAATTACAATATATTATGAGTATGAGATGATATGACTTTATCTACTTCTCGATTTTCTGTGTTAAATTTCCCATATAATACATAGAACATCCAAATAATATCTGATATACCAATAACCATTTGCAAAAAATTATCTTCTATTCATTTTTTTTTAATTTGCAATAAGTATTGTAAAATATCATTGGAATTATGAGGGTTTCCAGTTAGTTACCTTACGTTAAAATAATGTTATTTTAACGTAAGGTAACTATTAATTAACTACAAAAAAACTTTTATTGGAAATCAGCAGCATGTGCTGCTGATTTCCAATAAAATAGGCAGTTCTGATTTAGGTACGGTGCTTGAAATAAATCAAAAATATTCTAGATACTCTCTTTTATGGCATTAAATGTGTATTGCACGCCTCATAAGCGAAGCGTTGAGGTGGGTACTACTGTCGCTTCGCGCAAAACATCTGATTTTTCAAACTTAAAATGTCTTTATGTATCATACATTGCACTTGTAAGATAATACATACACACACATATTAAGAAAAAACACTATTTTTAACGTTCATGATATTTTTGATGTCATTTTTGTTATTTAAACTAGTTAAAAAACAGTTTAAAAAAGTTCTGTCTTGGACGTCCGTGTGTCTGTATGTGCGGATCCTTTTTCTTGTTAACACGATAGCGACCGAAATACTTTACTAATCGAGTCTTTTTTTTTCACTTACGCTTGAGTATGCTCAGGAATAGAACCCTTTCATTTTTCAGGGTCTGATTCGATGTGGTTTAATTGTTATTAAATAAACAAAAAAAAACTCGGATGTTTTTTTTTTTTTTTGAAGTGAATTTTTATATTTTTATTGAAATTGATTCCAGAAGATTACTGGGAACTTTAAAAATTCATTTTGTTACTTTTATTAGTAGGTACGATCCTTATAAGTATTTTAGTGTATTCAACCAACTTAAAAAAGTGTGACTATTTTACAACAATTTGAATATGAATTTATTGTATTATTGTATACAATATCGAAGCTTTTTAAGAAATGTATAAAATACTTTTTTAAGAATTATTATCATACATAATATTATGTTACCGGCAATATATTAAAACCGGCATTGTATGCAATTCTTAGTAAATGTATGTTATTCCGAGAAACAGTCGGAATGAAATAAATTAAATTCGTCACATTACCTACTTATATCTTTAAATCTGAACTTTTCCTAAGTAGCAAACACATTTGCAAATGTGGGTGGTTTTTGGGGTAGCTATTAACCAATATGAGGTCAAAACTAAAATCCAAGATGGCGCCGACGAAAATTTGAAATCTTTTCGTCATGGGTGTCATTTTCATGGTTTTTGGGGTAGCTATTAAACAATATGAGGTCAAAATTAAAATTCAAGATGGGCCGACGAAAATTTTACACATTTTCGTCATGGGTGTCATTTTCATGGTTATTGGGGTAGCTATTAACCAATATGAGGTCAAAACTAAAATCCAAGATGGCGCCGACGAAAATTTTACATATTTTCGTCATGGGTGTCATTTTCATGGTTATTTTGTTCTCTTACGCTTGAGTATGCTCAGGAATAGAACCCTTTCATTTTTCAGGGTCTGATTCGATGTGGTTTAATTGTTATTAAATAAACAAAAATAATAATTAATAAATAATTATTAAAAAAAAATTATGAGGCGTGCACTTTTGGATTTTCCAAACTATTTTTATATTTCCTTGTAGGTACCTTCTTACCATTACTATTACGTATTAAGTATTATTAGACTTATTTCCACCTGCGGCTTTGCGTGGAATTTATGGAAAAATAGAAAATTCATAGTTCACGACTACTATATTATGATTATTACGGTACAGACGATTTTATAACAAAATTATCACCGTCGCGTCGTCTATTTTCTAATACAAAAATAAATATTGTCACGCCGTGACGCCTAATGACGTCAGATGTTTTATTATAGACCGGGAGATACTGACACAAAATTTCGAGTCATTTGTAACAGGATGGCGGTTCTACAGGGGTCTTAGTACGCAATGACAAAAAGAAAAACGATGGTGTGAACACTGGTACCGGCGGCTTAGTCGCGTGGGCGTTAGTCGAACTCATTGGAAAAATAGCGAAGTCAAACGATTTGTAACACAAAACTTTTAGAATTTACCGATAGCCCATAAAAAAGAAGTAGGCGGTAGTGTCATGCCATACTTTTCCGGTGTGACTTACAGCCCGCCATACCGACGCGAATGTGTTGATTTAAAAAAAACAATTCAACCATTTGTACCAGGCTAACTTTTACACAGGTAACCATAGCCGTGCAGCCATTTACGAAAATCGCCATGCCATACTTTTCGGACGATTCCAAATGGTCGCCATACCGCCGAAAATCTGCAAATTTTTTTTTCGCCGAACCATTTGCCGGTACCAGCGTTCACACTATCGTTTTTCTTTTTGTCATTGCGTACTAAGACCCCTGTAGAACCGCCATCCTGTTACAAATGACTCGAAATTTTGTGTCAGTATCTCCCGGTCTATTAAGGCATTAGAGCTAATAAATCTTGGTAGGTTGGGTTTTATTGTGACTGGGAGGCGCCAGACATTGCCCTATATTCAATTTTATGTCACCAATTTTATCTGTATGTGAATTAAAGGTTAATTGAAACTGGCGAATTATTGTCGAAATTTGGAAAACTGTGGAGTACCTATGTAATTTCTTTATTTAGGGATTCAGATTTAATAAATAATATGCCTATA
Source organism: Colias philodice (assembly GCF_061535455.1). Taxonomy (NCBI): domain Eukaryota; kingdom Metazoa; phylum Arthropoda; class Insecta; order Lepidoptera; family Pieridae; genus Colias; species Colias philodice. Next base: position 1,213,806 of record NC_143104.1, read on the forward strand.
TACGTAGATATAATTATAATGCGTCAGGTATGAGGAAACTGTTGATTCAAAGAGGTGTGAGTTTTTAAATAACTTATTTACATCCTATATATTTTACGAACAAAAATAAATTTGCATTGTAACATCAAATGCGATATTTTACGTATCATGATGATGAAGGAAACACTAAAATACAAACGACATGACGACTCGATGTAAAAATCATGTAAATTCTATTTAGGTACGAGTGCAGACTATAGTTAAATTTAAGATGTGAGAGAAAGAGGGAGGCATTACACTAATAGAATCAAAGCTGTTTTTAACACATAGCTTTTACTACATTTCATTTTTCATTGCTACGACTTATTCATACGAAGTAATATTTTTTTATATTCACTTTTACATAAATAACATTAACGTAAACAGTATAAAATAAAACAAAATAGACCACATAAAACATTTATTTACACTTTCACCGAGTGTTTACTCTCTCCTTCCTCCGTATCCTTCAACAGAGCCCCGGAGCCCCAGATCCGCCTGTTCTTAGTGTAGGGGATGATTCCAATACTGATTCCTGATATGACAAGCCATACTCCTCCCGCGTAGAAGGTTAGCTCCCAGCTTCCAGTGACGTCATAGAGGAGCCCTGGATAAAGCAATTTGCTAATGAGAGTCGCTTTCTCTGTCCCTATGTCCCTATGTCCCTATGTATGCTAAAATCTTTAAAACCACGCAACGGATGTTGATGCGGTTTTTTATAAGAGATAGAGTGGTTCAAGAGGAGGGTTTCAGTCTGTAATTTATTAGGTTTTAGACAAAGCGGGTGAAGCCACGGGTGGAAAGATAGTTTAAAGAATATAAATAAAATAGAATCTATGAAAGTTATTTAAATAGGTATAAAGAAATTGATTGCTGGATGCCTAAGTCCTTTGTGGGAGGCCCGCGTCCATGCAGTGGGAATATAATGGGCTGATGATGATGATGAATTGAATGCTATAAAAACTAAATATTAAACTTGTTACTAGATAAAGCAAGATGCATCTGATGATAAAACCAAATTTTATCATATCAAGAATAAGAGGAAAATGCACTATCTTGATAAAAATGTCATGTTGTTGATCTGTGGAAAGTGACTGTGGAATCTTTAGCTACTGAATTGATTTTATTAAAAACATCTATCTAACTTGAAAGATAGGATAGTTTATATCTCAGATACGATAAATAATAAGAATAGCAAGTATAATATGCATAAAATACAATAATAACGGAAGAATTTGAACTAAATTTCGTAGGTATAGATAGCGCTTTACCACGCTTTACATAATAAAATATGCCGATAGAATTAATCATAACAAAAATATCTTACCTCCAAGCGGCGGGCCAATCAAATGTCCAACACCCTGACTCAACAAAATAAAACCATATGCAATAGTGAAATAGTCTATTGGCATAAGTTCCATCAATATAGCAGGAGTGTAGGAATACGAGCTTGCGTAGGAAAGGCCGAAAATCGTGGAGATGACCACAAGGCCCCAATAATTCGTGATGAAGAGGGGATAAGCAGCCACGGAGATGCCGCAGACGATCAGACAAATGGCGTAGGTCTTTGTGACGTTGATCCAGGGTTGGTCGCCAGCCCAGCCAAGGCCGACCTGAATGAGACGTTATAAATATTTTGAATAAGTATATTGGGTCCATAATACCTACATAATTGAATTAAAAATGACGTCAGATGTATCATAACTATACGTAATATTATGAACGTGAAAGTATGTAGTGATGGATGGATGTAGACATATTATGTTTGGAAAACTTTTACGCAAAAACAGTTGATTAGAAGAAATTTTATATAGAGACTAGCGGTCCGCCCCGGCTTCGCCCGTGGTACATATGAAAAATAGATGTTGGCCGATTCTCAGACTTACCCGATATGCACAGAAAATTTCATGAGAATCGGTCCACCCGTTTCGGAGGAGTATGCAGACTAACATTGTGACACGAGAATTTTATATATAAGATAGGTTATAGTATACAGGGTGTCCCACTATTGGTATAGGTACTAAGCGCGAAGGACAAAATTACGTCAAAAATTTTTTGCTAATTTTTTTCCTGAAAATACATGTTTTCTGCTCTAGCTTTGCGCAGCCGGCATATTATACCGCTTCTCTATTGTGAGCATTTTGTCTATGAAAACATAATCTTAAACGATAGCTCACGTGCTGGTGGCAAAGTTGACGGGTTGTTTGTTATGGGTATACACATAGAATTTTAAGAATTCATCTATTTGAAAAAAAAATGCGTCTGGAATTTTATAAGTATTTTTTACGTACTCAGCATATGCAAAACTATAACTTCCTTTGAGCTTAGTATACCAACAGTGGGACACCCTGTAGATGAGCAAATAATATCTTTTTTACCCAGATACCACACGAGTGAACCGGTGCGCTCTAGCTAATTGAATATTACTTTTCTTTTCTACTTTTCTATTGAAAACAATTTAAAAAATAATCACACATTTCTTATATTTATGCATGTTATATAATTAATATGAATCATACAATTATACAAGGTTCTATTACAACAATAACAATAGTTCTGCACAAACAATGCCTTCAAACCTTCATCTAAATATATGTTGATAAGATAAGTTTCGTACTTATTTTCACATACAACTTAATCTTATAAGATGCTGTTATCATCATGGAAAAACAAATTAAGTAGTTCTCGAAGACGGTGAGATTACACATAATATAGATCGTAACAAATGGATACATATCATAAGAGATAAATAATATAATAAGTTTCACTCCGACTTCAAAAAAGGTGGAAGATCTTTCCACTGGATGAACCGATTTTGATATTTCTTTTTTGTTTGAATGCTAAAAGCTGTTAGCTTTAGTTCTGACAATTTGCACGAATCCAGAATTTTTGTTGGGAAATCTATACTAATTACTAATATTATAAAGCTGAAGTTTGTTTGTTTGTTTGTTTGTTTGAACGCGCTAATCTCGGGAACTACTGGTCCAATTTGAAAAATTCTTTCGGTGTTAGATAGCCCATTTATCGAGGAAGGTTATAGGCTATATATCATCACGCTACGACCAACAGGGGTGGAGCCACGGGGGTGAAACCGCGCGGAGCGGCTAGTAATTAATAAACTTACGATTCCAACACCGCTGGCTATCCCAATAATGCTTATCATCATAGCTCCACCTTCCATGTCCACTGTCGTCATATAGGACTTCAAGAAGAAGTAAGGAATAATCGCCCAGACGAACAAAATGAGAGAGCCAATGTTGAACATTATGAAATGGAACTCCACGAACATTCTCATGTCAAACGTCGATTTGATGGTATCCAGCACTCTGTCGTACCATTTCTGAAAGAAAAAACATGTTTAATTTTCGTTCGATAGAAAAAAAAAATCTTGAATATATTGGCATTGATAACTAATGTTGAATATTTACCCTTTCATCATCCGAATAATAAGAATATATGGACCACGATGAATTTTTATATATATCAGGCAATGACGACGCCCTAAGCTTGTACCTAGGTATATTCATCATGGCACCTCGATGCATAATTGTACTTTTCATTAGGGGCATATCTCGTAAGTAGTGATGGTCAGTATAGATCTGCCTGGACAACCAACTTGCTGTAGTCGGTACTTGTCTCAGTTGCTCCTTATGATGTGCATGTTTAATTTCTGGTTTTAAATGACTATGATCTTTCCCATGATGGGTAGATGACATTTTCGTTTCAGATCTAGAATTATGCTTAAGCGTATGAGAATCTTCTTGAGGTTTAGCCTTATCAGCGCTATCGGTGACGTCAGTTGATTTCTTAGTTTTACTAGCATCTTCTGGCTGTTTCGGTCTCTTAGCTATTACAGTGACTTTCATAGTGGCTGGTTCAGGTAAATTTGATGTATCAACATTATCAACGTGGAGATTTACTTCAGAACGGCGACGGGTGATTAAGTGCGGATAGTTTTGTAGAATTATGTTGTAAAGACGTTTATTGCTCATCAGCTTCTCTATAACCTCTGTTGGTACCTGTGAAATAATTTTAAATATTAAATTAAGCTATTAACACTCACTGACTAGTTAGAAATTAAATAATAATAATAACATGTAAAAAATTTGAAATTAAATCGTAGGAAAATAAAAGTTTACCTCGTCATGCCTTTGTATGAATGTAGGTAGTTGTATAGCAGAATGCGTTCGTTTGCGAGATTGTTCCGCATTCATTTGTGTTGTAGCTTCCAATTGTTCTGCTTCAGCTAAAGTAGTAGTAAGCGTTGCTAAAATATATTCCGGGCTTTGACCACTTTTCAATAAATCATTCAATTCATCAGCACTCAAAAAAGCAGATTCTCCTCCTAATGATTTTGACGAAATAGACCCAGCACTTGAAGTTCTTCTCGATCTTTGTGACTTAGCTTGTTTCCTCTCACGCGCTTCTTTTATTATTAACCAATCTGGATCTCTCATTAGAGCGCCACAAACGCACATATTCAATATAGTTCCAGCTAAAAGTACTAGAGTATTTCTCCAATCATATAACTCAATGAAGAAATTAGTTAGGGGCGAGTATATAAGGGTACCAAAACCGATACCACACGAGGCCAACGATACGGCAAGAGTCCGTCTTTTGTCGAACCAAAAAGCGACAGAGACGACGGAAGTGACATACAAAATACCCATGGCAAGACCGCTCAATGTTCCTAATGTAAAGCACAACATAACAATTGAATCACTAATAGCAGCAAGTAGGAATCCGATCGTTGATAATACTCCAGCTATCATAGTCATCGTTCTGCATCCATATCTATCAACTAACGCACTCATAATAGGTCCAGAAATAAGTGGAATAGAAATAAATAAGCTTCCTATCAATGAGGTTTTCGACTGGGATGCTTCGAAGTAGTTGGTGAATTCCTCGTGTAGAATACCAAAGGAATACGCAAGGCCGTCAGCACAGGCTGAGACAAGGAAAGCGGCGAATACCACGACCCATCCCCAGCCACCATCAGGAATTGGCGGCAGTTTATTTTCATCAGTCTCGTGTGAATAAATACTATCATCATCTAAACCTTCGAACTTCACCCTTTCCACGGGAGGTGAACCTTCATTAAGGTAATGGGCTACGATTTCGTTGTTCTCTTTTGATTTCAATGAATTAATTTTGTCTATATCATGTTTTAGATCGTTGCCGTTTTCGATGTGCGCCTCGCCGTTGGGTTTGTACGATTCATTTCCAACCATTCTTTGCTTATCTCTTAACGTGGTATCTCTTGTTCATAAAGATCTGAAACAAAGTATTAATAATATAGAAAAATTGTTCCATTTCAGTCTAAAATAAAATTCTAAATATTATAATATTATGTTTAGGATAAAAAATGGGACTTCTTAGTTTTTTTTTCTAACACTACTGCAGCTATTGGCCAATCGCCAAAGATAGACCTAAGATGTAGGTTAAAATAATAGAATGACAAATAATATTAATAATTCATAACAATATATTCCAAACATAATCTCTACTATTTATATAAATTTTATTGTGCTGTGTGTTCGTTACCAACTACTCCGAAATGGATTTTTATGAAATTTTTGTAAGCATCGGTGATCGGATAGTTCTGAGAATCGGCAAACATATATTTTTTAAATAGTTCTAAATATTAACGGTAAGGAAGAACAATGATTCGGTCAGCTAGTAACTAATTCCTAAATATATAATACAATTCTAATCACGAACGAAATTATAATTAAGATTTCAATGAAAAATAAACATCTCTAACAATTCCGAGTTCTTAGAAAGATTAACATCAAAGAGTATCGTTAGCAAAATTAATCCGTTTGCCTTTAACAGACTAATAACAGAATCATTTAATATAGGCCATTTCAATTAGCTACAATAGAACCGCTCGTTATGATACCATAAATAAAAACATGTGAACAATATATTTACAAATAAATACAATAGTTGAGTCTGCGAGAACAATATATATATTCAAAATAAATACAAATATAAATTTATAAAGAATAGAAAAAATTCGATCACGAGGCGGGACTCGATCGAATTTTTTCTATTCTTTATAAATTTATAAAGCATTTGAATGCCATAAAACCAAAAATATCAATTTCAACAAATAAATACAATTTTAGAGTCAGCAATATAAAAATATTATAATAGTGTGCTTATTACGAACATATACAGAGGCGATAGACATAGGTATATTTTGTGGTTTTCCTATATTACGAAACAAGTGAATGTGGTTAATTTTATATTCTAAAAACAATGAAAGACTGCTGCGTTAGGAGGATTCACATTCTAAGATTCACATATTGTTGATTGTTTGATTCGCGAATTTTATTGTCAGCTAGCTATCCGCCCGCGGCTTCGCCCGCTTTGTCTAAAACATAATAAATTATATACTAAAACCTTCCTCTTGAATCACTCTATCTATTAAAATAACCGCATCAAAATCCGTTGAGTAGTTTTAAAGATTTAAGCATACATAGGGACAGAGAAAGCGACTTTGTTTTATACTATGTAGTGATGTAATAAATACTTGAAAGAAAAGAAATAGAAATAGTTAGATATATAGTTCTTAGAAGAAAGATCATACCTAATATAATATTATTTTGAAATTTCCAATAAGAAAGTCGTCTTAAGTTTTTTTGTTGGATATGTTAAGACAAACTAGATTAGGAGAATTCAATATAAAATTACATTTTTAATAAAAAAAAATGTATCTGCTCGTGAGGAACCGAAGCGTGCAACTAGTATTGAATAAAATCGTAAATAACGACTAATATCGAGTTTATTTACCTCAATCATCTGTAAATGGTAATTACTAATTAATATTATTTTATAACCAGCTGTGCCCTGCGGTTATACCCGCATTACTCCGCTCCTGTTGGTCTTAGCGTGATGAATTAATATAGCCTATAGTCTTCCTCGATAAATGGGCTATCTAACATCGAAAGAATTTTTCAAATCGGACCAGTAGTTGCTGAGATTAGCGCGTTCAAACAAACAAACAAACTCTTCAGCTTTAGTATAGAGTACATATAGACTAATATCGAGTTTATTTACCTCAATCATATGTGTACGGTAAATGGTAATTAATATTATGTACCTATAATATCTCGCTTATTTCTAAACGGATGTTTGATAATGTTATGCAGAAATATTGATGTTGGCCAGCTGTTTACGATAGTGGATCAATAACTCTGCCTATTAATTATAAATCAATGTGTGCGTGTATGTTTGTTTGTAAATTATCTTCTCTTTTGCATTAAATATCTGAGATGAATTTTAGCAAAGATGTAGATAAATAGCTGAATTTTTAGGGTTTAAGGAATTGGGGTGTCATTTATTAACTTCTATACTATAGGTACTAATATTATAAAGCTGAAGAGTTTGTTTGTTTGTTTGAACGCGATAATCTCAGGAACTACTGGTCCAATTTGATAAATTCTTACGGTGTTAGATAGCCCATTTATCGACGAAGGCTATAGGCTATATAGGCCTATCATCACGCTAAGATCAATAGGAGCGGAGTTGTCATAAAACTAAAGTGAAAAAATAATTCTCATCGCATGAGGTAAAAGATCGAATTATTTTAAAATGGCAGAAGTCTAGTCAATCTCTAATAAATCCACTTCTAAAAATAGACATCACTTATTAGACCTTATTAGTCTAGGAACTATGGAAAGACTCCATTGATCTACAACTTACATGACTCATGTCTCATGGAATCATGGATGAAGTTATTAGTTGTGTCCACAATTTAGCGCTATCTTTGATCAATTAATACAAGTGAGATGGAGACGATGTTTCGGCTAATTGACGACCCGAATTATATGATAAAAAAGAAGAGAATATTAATATTATTAGCGTCTTTCAATTATTTAAAAATTCTTATCAATTAATGATTATCATTTTTCGGCATTGAATTTGCATTATTTTACGTTACCCACATAATTATGTATAAGTTTTTCTTCTCTTTTCTTTTATTTTTACTTAAGAGGAGTTAGGCGGTCAGCGAAAATTCAGATTTCATAGCCCGTGAGGGGGTCCGCTTTTAGTATGGAATCAACGTGCTCGAAACTAAAAATCGTAAGCGCCATTCACATTTTTTCAAAAAGTGAATGAAAATATTTAGTATTTTCTAAATCTAAAACAGTTACGAAATCGAGAAGGTAAATATCTAGATGTATTTGTGATTTCATACGAATTATTATCGTAAATTTTGATGGAATTGCATTTTTCTTAGCCATATTTTTATTCTTCTCTAATTTGAGTAAATATTACATTTTGTGTTGGATGATTCATAAAATTTCCTACAGATAATGTCTGGATAAAGTGTTTTACAAGTATCTGTTTCATATCTCGTAGAATGGTTCTTTGTCTCGATTTTCCGTCTGGCCAATAATGAATGATTGCTTCAGCAAAATAAAATAAAGACCAAGAGAAACTATCATAAGCAGTTATCCACAGCAGTTATCACTACATAGTATAAAACAAAGTTGCTTTCTCTGTCCCTATGTCCCTTTGTAATTTTGTATGCTTAAATCTTTAAAACTACGCAACGTATTTTGATGCGGTTTTTTTTCATAGATAAAGTGATTCAAGAGGAAGGTTTTAGTATATAATTTATCAGGTTTTAGACAAAGCGGGCGAAGCCGCGGGCTGTAGGTAAGCTAGTTAAATATATATCTGCTGTTATTTTTATTCGTGAACACTGATGAAAGTGTGTTTTTTTAATTATGGTTTTTTATGAATAAATAAACTATTACAATAAGCTTTAATATTTTATAATTTAACACTTGCAAAAACTATTTTTTGCACGTACCTACCTATACATTTAGCACAGATATAGGTACCTAGTTTATAGTCACATAGATTATACCTACTTACATAATATTGAGAACTAGAAGTCTGTAATCTTATACAGGGTGTAATCGTTAAGTGTGCACAAGCGATTATTCCGTAACTATTGCAGATATCAAAAAACTTTAAACTGATATCGAAAGTACTTAACCTAATGAGTAAAATGGCCATAATAAATTTTTAAAAATAAAACGAGAAATAACCAAAAATGTTACATTAAACGCTCCCATACAATTTATTTCCCATACATTTTGTATTCATAGTAGATTTTCGAAGTGACGTCCTTATTGTGCAATACAATGAGGAGGTCTATTTACAGTTTCTAAATGAACTTCCCTCCAAATTTGCGAAGTAATTAAAGCAGAAAACCAAAAAAACAAAAAAAAAAGCTAAAATCTTTCATATTAAATGTATAGGTTGATCCAAAAGTAATGATAATTGGGTATTTCCTGTGCACATAAAAATATAAAATAAATGTTTTATGCTTGCTCATGTAATCACTAAGTTATCACAAAAAAATTATATCTACAGGCCACGTTTCCAAGTATTAACATTAATTTTAATGTGAACAGTGCGAGCCAGAATGTTTCCCGACGAAAAGAAGAAACAACGATTCGACATTTTAAGAGGGTGAATTTCTAAATTTTTAATGAGATCAGGATAATTTTTTGTCACGATTTGTGACCATGGGCGTTACCTGGGTTCACCATGTTTATGCTGAAACCAAGAAACAATCAATGGCCTGGATGCGAGCTTCCAAAGTGACGGTGAAGATTTTCAAAGTGAAAATTAGTGGGATAGATTAAAACCGTAGTTTTTTGGGACGCTGAAGAAATGTGGAATATTTTAAGAAGGTAGCCACTACTACACAGGGCTCTTACTACACAGACCAAATTAAAAGATTGCGGGTAGGTTAGTAAGAAAAAGAGACATGGCAAACTTCGGTCTTGAATGTTGGTTCACCAAGACAACGCACCAGATCACAAAGCGTCAGTTGCGATGGCTGCCAATCAAAAATCGGCATTGAAAATGCTTGAACACCCACCCTGTTTGTAAGATCTAGCTCCTAGTTAATTCTATCTCTTACCTCGGCACAAGAAACACCGTCGATACAAGAAATTTTAAGACGACAGCGAAGTGATGGCCGATTTTGAGGGGTTTTTGTAGATGAAGTCAAAGTTTTTTTTTCTAAGTTAAGGAAAAAAAATATCGAAGTATATTATCTAGTTAGAAGACTATCTAGAGAAATACATAATTATTTTAACTGTAATGACCTTGTTTAATATTGATTATCATTACTTTTGGATCAACCCATGTACATGGGATATTCATATCTCATACTAAATGTATGGGAGGGTTTAAAGTTAATTTTTTAGATATTTCTCGTATTATTTTTAAAAAATTATTATGGCCATTTTACTCATTAGGTTAAGTACTTTCGATATCAGTTTAAAGTTTTTTGATATCTGTAATAGTTACGGAATAATCGCCTGTGCACACTTAACGATTACACCATGTATATAAAATTCTCGTGTCACAATGTTAGTCTGCATACTCCTCCGAAACGGGTGGACCGATTCTCATGAAATTTTCTGTGCATATCGGGTAAATCTGAGAATCGGCCAACATCTATTTTTCATATGTACCACGGGCGAAGCCGGGGCGGACCGCTAGTAACATAATATTACTTATAGGTAGAATATTAATATTAATTCTTATGCAAGAATGAGGAATCAAACCAACAAAGTCAAACTATGAAGATACAATAACAATTATTTTAGGGCTGATTTCAATCCTTGGTTAATACTTATTCGTCGAATAACGTATTAAACTACCATTTCAAAAATGTATTCTTTTCCTGTATTGCCAGTTTACGGGTGACATTTTAATGTTATCGTGTAATACTTTATTGGGCGAATAAGTTTTAACCATGTATTGAAAAATCGGCCCTTAATCTAAAATGTATTATGTAAGAGCTACCAATTTTCTAAACAAAACACACTAAATTAAACTCTCTGTCTGTTTACAGATTTCTTTGTTTACATATTAAGAAAAAAACACGTCGATATTTCCCGCGTGGCGTTTGTTACACTGCAGACAATTATCTCCCAGTTTATTTACGAACTTCTTAATATAGATTCAGTTGAGAAATTAAGAACAGTTTTCAGATCTTTTTAGTTTTTTATACACAAGATTATCCTTGGTTTGCAAGCGTGTAATTTATGCTAAAAGACGAGGCCATAACTTTTTTGCAAATTAGAATAGGTACCGTCAAACCCGTATTAAACTCAATCAAAAAAGTTTCCACTGTCAATAAAAAAAATTGCTGCAACAAATTGCTTTTTTCGTCACTTTCTTTGATAACTACCAAATATCTACCGATGATGATGTAAAAAAAGCTAAGTAAGTACTTAGTTCTAAGAACTTAGACCATTTTGAATGAATAAAATAAATACACAACAAAAAATCTAAATAATTAGGTACCTATTCAATTTCTCATTTCTAAATACTATGATGTGTTAAATGCGTCATGTTAATTAATAAAAATCTTGATAGTTTCGTGTTTTGTCACTAAAATAGACATTTTTATTATTTATTACTTATTGTCACATAGCATATAACTACGTAAACGCTAGAGAAAATGTGTCTTATTTGCAATAAAATAAATTTTCACCGATTCTATTGTTTGTTAATTAAAACTAACATAGCGCGTCGTTTACTAGACTAATAAAAAACAACAATACACCCTAAGTACATACAAAATCTATTTTGTTTAAACCAGTTTCTTACCTACAATCCACATATTATCAAATTTTTTAATCTCGAATTTGCAGTATATTATGTAGATGAACAAAAACACGTTTTTTCAAAACAAAAACTTATGAAAAAGTAATAGGTCTCTATCTCTATCGCTGTAGCAAAGGAAATTTTTAGCAATACCTAGGTAGAAATTCAGAGACAAGAAACTCTACAAAAAGAATCTATTTCATTCCCTTTACCTATTATACCTACCTACAGCCACAGAAACGCTACTATAGCCTTTTTTGTAATCAACCAACATCAACATTTATTAATATTTACGTTTATGTCAAACATAATTGTATTATTAACTGTTCTACCACACGCGATTCCGCCGTGTGTTTCAACTGTCTTGAGAGAATACATTTTTGTCCAAAAATACTTTTATATAGGTCAGTAACACTTGAAAACGCAACTGTACGCGTATTAGAAGTAATTTAAGCGGATAATTATTATATCCAGTAGCAATAATTCAATTAAAAATAAAACAGATGACTATACCTAAAGTAATTTATTATCTATGCTAATATTATAAAGCTGCAGAGTTTGTTTGAACGCGCCAATCACAGGAAATACTGGTCCGATTTGAAAAATTATTTCGGTGTTCGATAGCTTATTTTATCGAGTAAACACTGCGGGTAAAACCGCGGAGCACAGCTAGTTTAAGTACCAGATACATCTTACTTTCTTAGTTCGATATTGTATAGTGAAATTTGTTTCAATGCTTTGTTAAAATTAATAGACATATAAAATTATGAAGAGAATTTATTAGGCAGGAGTCACTTGAGTAGTCTACATAAAAAATTACCTACAGATGTTTTGAACAAAATGTTGAGAACGCGATCTATTTATTTATGTAAACTATACTTTTCTTTTAGTAGGTTTTTTACTCAGAGGAATAAACCTATAGAGTTCTTATATTGAGACAGAACAAAATACATATTTTCTAATCTACTTACTCTTAGTCAATAACAGCATAAGTCAGATTGAGATAGCGATAGAGTATCTGCACTGTCTTCAAACGTAGCTCGCCGGCAGTCAGTTTGTTTTCCAACCAGCTGGTGGGCTCAGTGCGTCAATTGTTTTTAACGAAATATTTAGAAAATATAAAGTGTATAGTGTTTCTTTTTATTTGTCAGTGTGCTAAAATGACTATTGTATGTTTAGCTACCGGCTATTACTAGTCGAATGGGAGTTTTGGATGAAAACAATGAAAAAATATCTTTCCATCGGTAAGTGATTTTCAGCAAATTGATAAATATTTATGTTCTAACCCTATTTGAAGGTTATATCAAGCGCTTTTTTATAAGTTTATGTTGTAACTGTAACATTTACACACTTTATGGGGTTGTGGAATACAAAAGAATTAAATAATTTTTAAAAAATGTCACAATATTATCAAGTTTGGCATTTTGTTTACCACCGTAGTGTTGTAACACATCTAGCGTATATTATCGATTTATGACAAAAAATCTATTTCATATTAACGTTGATTTATTTATTTTGTTTCTTATATCAGATTTATATGTAGTTGTTGTAGCAAATAATTGATGTATATTTTCTACAGCAGGAAAATAAAAAATACCACGTGGTTGTTTTATTTTACTTATCTGTTTAGTTTGTTGTTTCTCTTTTAGATTATTAATAAATTCATTTTGTTTTAGATTTCCAGAGCTAAATAAGAAATGGGTATAAAACATGAGACGTGTAGATTGGACGCCGTCGAAATTTGCTAGATTGTGTTCACTGCATTTCGAGCCTGCGTGTTATCAAGATGGATACTCTAGAAGAATTGTGCAATCTTACGCTTACGTTTTTTTTTGTTCCTTTAGATAATAAATACATTTGTGTGTGAGTGAATTTTTATTTGGAATTTTTTTTACACATTTACTATAAATGTGTAACTATGTGAAAATTAAACGGTTGATTAAATGACAGTTCTCATAGATGAGAAACTACTATTGAAATACATACTTAATTGCGTTTTCAAAGAAAAACCCGCATAGTTCCCATTCCTGTGGGATTTACGGGATCAAAAGTAATTTTTCCAAATTTCATTGTAATCGGTTTAGTAGTATTCGCGTGAAAGAGTAACAAACATCCATCCTCACAAACTTTCGCTTTATTAGTAGGATGTAAGGAAAATGTTTTCTTTAAAACTGTCCTTTTATGAACTTGTTAAAATTCATGCTGACTGTGCCTTTCTCCTCACTCCTTTAACTTTATTGATCTTTATTTTAAATTATGTAGTTATATTTCAAGTTTTAAAATTTATTTTAAAATATACTAGCTTTCCGCCCGCGTTTTTAAAGAAAATCCCGCACAGTTCCCGTTCACGTGGGATTTCCGGTATAAAACCTATCCTATGTGTGTATGTACAAAATTTCATTGTAATCGGTTCAGCAGTGAAAGAGAAAGTTATCCATTCTCGCATAATTTCGCATTTATTATATTCGTAGGATTAAACAAATAATGTATTCAACTGAAATTTATGATTAATTTTGTTTTTTTTTATTATTTATTATTTCACGAAACCGTAAATGCAAAATGCATTCACGATTTTATCGATTGAAGCACATCCCATCACTATCACCTTCTATCTATCTAAATACGTACCTATAGTAAAAATGGTGCCATGACTATGTTGAAACGTAGCTTGTAGTCTATAGCTATCTCATTCTTTCTTACGACGTTTTCTTTAGATAGAAAGAAACAAATATATGTAAATTGTATACGCTCGATACAAGTACTCTATAGGTTTATTCCTCTGAGGTTTTTTACATAAACTAAAAACTCTATCTATTTTAAAAATTCAGTTAGGCTGCTGTTTTTATTATTTTAGTTACCTATATTATGTAGTTATTGATAGTTTTTTTCGTTAAAAAAGTGAAATATTATGTAAGTAGTAACAATTAACATTGACCCGAGGTTACTCGTATCGAAATTTGATTCTGATAATTTTTATACCTAATTTGTTTTGCCTCATTTTACTTAGGTAGGTACATAATTATAAATTATTAAATCAAATTATTTATTCGACTGTTACTCAAAAGGCGAACTTAAAAGTCAATTAAAGTCTTCGAGAAATAGAGAGACCAACAATTATTATTTTATTTTTACCACAATATATTCTAAAAACCGCAACATAATAAATATGTACCAAGTACCAACTAAGTACCTACAGAATTTTTGAAAATAAATAAAGTTTACTTACTGATATATCCATAAAACATCACAAACATTATAATGTATAAATATTAATTTTAATAAGAATTATTCTACTAAAACATAATTTATTAAAATTCAATAGATAATTTAAGTTATGAATAATGAAATTGTTTTAAAACGCGTAAGAATCGCTCTAATAACAATGGTGGTCAGTCAGTCATAACAAAAGTTTTATCAATGAGTCATTGTTCTAATTATACCATAGCCAATGAAAAATGTCATGTTTTGTCATATTTCAGTCACTACTGCTCGCCGACAAAAAAAATAAAACCGCGCGCATTTTAAAATTGGAATTTCACATTTCAAAGCGTTCTAAAATTGAATTATAAATCACTCACCACGCGAAGTAAATAAGTTATCATATGCACTACAAAGGTTTTATATGAATTGTAAATATTGATCACACGCTGACCCTG
Source organism: Colias philodice (assembly GCF_061535455.1). Lineage (NCBI taxonomy): Eukaryota > Metazoa > Arthropoda > Insecta > Lepidoptera > Pieridae > Colias > Colias philodice. The sequence continues at coordinate 1,229,132 of NC_143104.1, forward strand.
CGTCTATTTGCTTTGGAGTCTGTGTGTGTACTAACGGAAAACATCATCATCTTATATACAGTTGCTGAATTTGGATTCTGTGTAGGGTGACTATGCTGTCTGATAACATGAAAACTTTTGGCACGCACTTTTTAAATTTAAATACCTACCATTTTTCATGAACCCCTATTTTATTCTGTTAAAAAAAACACTCGCAACTCATTATTTACCTTCGAATAGGTACTTGAATGAGTCTAAATAATTATGTAAGTTCTATATACTGTTTATTAAATTATGAATACAAATCAATCGTCCTGGCTGCTGGCAATGCTTGTTGTTATAATATACCTACTTTTGTTGTTCTTGTTAATAATACAATACAAAGGCTGGTGAAATATTTAATTCGTCTACAAAGGTTTATCTTTTGTAAAATATTGTAAAATATTATAAATATTTATCATTACTTAAGTTATTAGTCATTTTATTGTAGTGAAAGTTTCCGTTATTTTGCAATCTAGTAAACACATTGTAAACCATGGATGTATTGTATAGTTTCATAGAATTAAGGATAAAGAGTACTCGAAGAGAGTCATAGCTATCAGGTATAATTTTAAGGATAAGACCCTTAAATATGTCTATAATTAGTGGTAACAATTGTCGGCTATCATTAGTAAAATAAATAAATAAATATAGGTACATATTTAAAATTACAACTACAGCAGCTCTATACTATACATAGCTCTACCGAGTTTTCAGTTAGATCCTTCAGATTGTCAAGAAGTTTCTTCAATACTATTCAATTACTTATTAATAGAAAGTCATACCCACATCCATAATCTCAACTATAGGTTAACTACTTACTATTAAGTATTTTATGCTATAGGTAAGTACAGGAATTAGAGATATAAATAAATCGAACGGTGGATCAAGAGAATAAACTAGTGAAATCTTATTGTCAAGCGGTTGTAAATTATTTCGTTGTTAATTTCGTATGTAAGGTAATAATAAAAGACCTACATACTGCTTCTAAACGTAGTGAATTTAATCACAATGCTTATAATAAATAATGCTAATACTTACATCATTGCGTTACTCCATGTATAATCTCAGTAGACCCTTCTACAGTTCCATATAAAAACTGTATCTTATCAATAGATACTGCACTTCAAGAGGATAAATGCACGAAAAAAACAATTCATTCTTTCACTATTTTATAGATAGTATAAATAATTTGGTCCCATTAAAAATTAACATTTGGAGACATTACATTCAAAAGCATTCAATAGATAGTTTACTAAAAATAAATCACAAAAGAAAATGTAACAAGGTAAAGTGATTAAAATGTATGAAATATTAATATTTTCTTTTATAAAGAATAATTTTTATCCTATTATGTGAAATATGACTCGTGGGTGGCCTATAATTCCTTTTACATATTCTTAATTAAATTAGAAAAAAACGGCATATTACACTGCGCCATCTATTATCTAAATAAATAAAAAAAAATGTGTGCGTGTACTAGTGTACACACGTAAGAAGTGAAACTTCTTTATGACCTTATTTAAAAAAAATTACTATATGCAACTTTACATAATTACGTCGAATCACGCGTGGTGGGGATAAGAAAAAGATGGCGCGCAACGGAAAAATGTCACGCGTAACGAAAAAATGTTAAACTAAATTTTTTTCCAACCCCGATAAAGAAGTTTCACTTTTATGGGGAAAGCTACGCATTACATCATATTTTATACCTAGGAAGAATATTAATGTGTTTTAAATACCTACTTACTGAAATATGGTAAGTACACGATATAATAGTTAGTTATTTGAATTTGTCTCCGTTTGTATAATAAAAATAACTATTAACTAACTAGGTACTTAACTACCTAACTATTGAAATTTTGAAAACTTACAATAATAATTACGTCAACCCGGGTGGAACCGGGGCGTAAAATAACATTTTCAAAACACCGATTGCCTAAATAAGTTTTTCTTTGTTTCCATGAAGAGGTTTCCGACAGCCCATCACCAAAAAAAATGTACCTTTAAAAATTTTACCGCGCTCAAAAAATAGAACCGTGATAATGTGCTACAGAGTACAGATATACCTACCTATACCTTAGGTGCTCTTTCAATTATAATGAAAGTACTAACACGTATGTTGAATGTAGTATTTGAATGGATAGGTATAATACGAATACGATATAGGTATGTCATAATATTTTATTGTGAAAACGTTAATGTAGGTATTTAAGGGATGGTAACGTTGTTTGCATGGTAACTGCCATCGCGTGATAAGGTTCATTGCAAAAACAAAGGTGTGGATGGAAAATAAATACCTACACAATATAGGCACAGTAAACAACGAACACGAACAGTAGCGCAACAATACGCTGGAAACGGCTCACTCACAAAAATATACGCATCGACTAAACTTCTTTATAGTTAGGTACTACTTATACGCGGATAAAAGCTCAGTAGATAGATTTGTCTATTGTGATAGGTACAAGTCGATGCATATTATAACCTAACCCACAAATTGATCAATAAATGATTTTTATTTTATTATTATTTTATTATTTTATTATGTTTGTGTGAGTGACCAGTTTCGAACGTTTTGTAGGAAGTTTCGCTACTGTTCGTATTTGTTTACTGTGATAATGTGCACTAAATTTAGCATAATATTCCCTTTTTGTAATCTAAGAATATTCCTATCTCAAGCACCGAAATCTTTTCAGATTCTAACGGATCCACCTGTCTATCAGTGTAGAATGTAGATTTAGATAACAGATAAGTAAGATGCAATTGATTTGTTTCAGCCTTGCAATTTTTTGGCATTTTTTGCTTATCTTGAATTTAGATCTGACAGGAACCTGATAATGAAAATAATATGTTCATATTGTAGGTATGACTAGTAATCTTACCTTAGGTTCCGTACACAGAACAGTAAGGTTCCGTACGTTCCGTAGTATAAATTATTATACTCTTTGGTGTCATATTTCCAATCAAACAAAATTTGCAACTAATTTAGATGTAAGTGCATTTAAATATTGGTTTAATCAGCATAATCAGTTGAAATAGTTGTATTTTAATAGGTATAATAATATTATGAGGAGTTCATTTTTAAATTGAAAAATAATTATGTGCATATTTGACAAGTAGCAACATTTTTTGTTAAGTCATTTTTTGTTATGTCAACAATATGACATAAGTGACGTCATCCAAACGCTCTGCAAAACCAAGCTGCGCTTGCTTTAATAAAAATTGGAGGTAAATTGTAAAATTATTTACATAAAACTGCAACAATAATGGCTGAAAAGCCACCAGAAGAAGGGTATATATCTGTAGTTGATGAGGATCCGGAATTTTTCGCATTATTGAAGTGGGATTCGAATCAATCACATAAACAACATGAGGTTCGGAGTTTGGAAAGAGCAAAAAGTCCTGAGAAAACTATGCCAAAAGCGAGAGATGAAGAAGATCCGTTTGATTTGAATGATCCCGCTTTTCTTGAGGCATATCGCGTTCCGAAAGATATAGCGCGAAGTCTTTGTGAGGAATTAAAGCCAGTAATGCCCGATTCTATTAAATCTATTGAGTTTTCCGTGGAGAGCAAGGTATATAAAATTCTTGTTTGGATACAATTTTATATTATACCTACTTCATACTTATTGCACATACAATCTTTTCAAATTTTTATTGTTATTTTCAAAGATTATATATGATTTGGTTTGTACAAGTTTCCAGTTAAACTTTATTTACATTCTTATTTTAATGCTTTTAAAATTGGGAAAGGTTCAATTAAAATAATCTTGTAAAGTTAGAAATAAACAAACTACCATTAAAAAATGAATAATTATTACTTAGTTCACCAACAAAATAAAAAATAAATCAATATTACCCAAGTCAATATAAAATGCTTTTAAAAATTGATTCTTATATCATTTAATCATCCTTTATAGGTGCTAGCAACCCTTTCCTTCTACGCTACAGGAAAATATCAAAAGTCCATTGCGGGTAAAACAGACCCAACCGTGACACAGTATTTTGTAGCCAGCGCAGTAACACAAGTTACCGAGGCTATGAACCATCCAACTATTGTGAAGAAATACATACATTTTCCACATCTACGGAATGAAAGAGAAGTTATTAAGAGCAGGTAGAATATGTTACTATTTTTAATTTAAAATGTTCTGTTTATTTTTATGCATATCAAACCTACCTACTATTATACTCTGTCCATTATATTATTTGCTTTTTGACAGCTTCATGCCTATGAAGGATTGTATTGTCTATGTTAAAATGTCATACAAATAATTATTGTACTTCATGGACATGCCCCGCCCACTTAGTGATGTCTACGCAGAATTATTCAATGATGGGTCGGTAGATTATAATAATCGATAGAAATACTCTGTAAAATATATCCGATGCAGAAAAACTCTTCTATTATGTTATATAATTTAAACGTAAAGACAACCAAATTGTAAGATAGAAACCAATAAATAATAAAATATTAGTTTAGTTTAGTTTTAACATACAATGCATAGATATGTGGTCTTATTATTACATATCTTATTAGTATGTTTACGTTGTAATTATTATTTACGTACCTGATTCGATTTATGATAATATTTTTAATTTATAATTGAAATGGTATCACAATCGATAATCTTTTGAACATCACTTCTGGTATCACCCGTCGAGCTGTCAAAAAGCAATTCTTATAGTGGACAGACTATAATAAATTAATAATTTTTTATAATGTAATTATAGGTATTCAATATTCATTTAAAATGAAATAAAGCCAAAAAAATTAAGTGTTAGCAATATTTGAACTCACATTTTCTGCCTTACATTATGCATACGCAACTGTTTTGACCACATTTATGCAACAAAGTCTTGATAGATGCTTCACAATTCACATAATAAATTTATACTTTCAAGCTGACTTATTTTAACTAGATAATGTATTATTCCAGGTTCTATATGAAGTACAGGATACCAAATGTAGTGGGGTGTGTGGACTGCATGCATGTGCCCATCGCTCGCCCTGAGGAGGACCACAAACGGCACTTCAATAAGTCTTATCATTCTAAAAAAGTACAAATTGTGAGTGGACAAAGTAGTATTCTATACATTATTATATGTAGTATTCTATACATTATTATATGTGTAGTATGATAATTTTTTAAGAATAATAATAGTTTAAAAAAAAACTAAAAAACACGCTTTTAGTTCGGTTTTCTATAAAAAGCGTGTTTTTTATTTTTTTTAAACTATTATTTATTTTATCAAATTAGTGTATTGTCATCGGTCCTCAATAAATCTACAAAGTTTGAACGAAATCTGGCCGTTTAAAGTGGGTCAAAATCGCGCCCAAAGAAGTCGGTTACAAACATACAGGTGAAGCTAATATAAAGCGTGTAAAAAAAAGACGTGTGGCACTAGGGGACTGCCGCGGTAAAGCTATTGCATGCTATGCCTTCAAGCCACACCTCCGTGCCCGTCAGAGTGGGGTGCGTGAGGTTTTTTCGTTACGGAATTTCTGGATTCGGTCCCCGCGCTCAAGGCCCGCGATAGAAGCTATGCAATAGCTTAAAAAATAAACAAAAGTCGAGATTCGCGTATTTTTTTATGCCACAGTATGCCATAAATTTAACATTTATGGTGATATGGTAAATTTTTGTTAAGTGTATAATGTTATATTTCAATTGTTTCTCAGTGTTTCAATTTCAATTTTTTATCCACTCGTGGATCTTATAAACCAGTATGAAAATGTTTCAGTAGTTTGAGAACACACTTTTAGCACTGTACACTAAAAGTGATTATAGAAAGATAAGAAAATTATCTTATTCCTTACAGATATGCGACAGTGACCAGAATATAATAAGTGTAGATGCATCACCGGGTGGCTCATTGTCACACGACGCCATTTTGAATAAACACGCAGTTAGGAATGATCTGGAGAGCCTTAATCTTTCAAGGGCTGTGTGCTGGCTTATTGGTGAGATATTTAATATCTGACTGTATGTATTCATATAAAAAATGTCATTTGAGTTTGAAGAACTAGCTGTGCTATGCAATAAAAAAATTTTTTCTAGAGTATCTGGAACTTAAGCTACATCATTGCCAAATATCATCAAAATTTGTTCATCAAAAGTTGATTGGACATGAAAGTGTAGCATACATACAGACTAACAAATTTTTCTTCTACATAATATTACTAGTACCTTCACTGAAATTCAGTAAAATTTAGAGAATTCACTGAAATTCAGAGAGCCTATTACAGTATTAAGGAATATATGGAAGATGAAAACCCTATGAGGGTTGTCGCGTAAAAACCACAGGATAGTTCTTTGGCATTTATAATGCTAATATAAGCTGTTACATATTTTGTAAAATTTAATTGTAATACTGACATGATTTAAAAGAGCAACTATGGAGTTTCTAGCCTGGTAAATGTTAAAAATAATAATATGTAATGACGATTCAAAAGTGCTTCTAAGTCTAATTGAATAAATAAATGTTTCAGTTTGAGTTTTGAGTTCGGAATATATTTATTTCTCATCACTTTCTATTTATCACAGGTGGTCCACATTACACTGTAAAACGGTACCTAATGACGCCGCTACCGAAAATAACAAAAAAGACGCCAATATCACCAGAAAAGTACTACACGAACTTACACACGCAAACACACACAGTCGTCACAGATACAATCAAACAGTTGAAGTCACGCTGGAAATGTTTACAAGCTACTTGCAACAAGCAGTTTGATCCAGAAACAGTATCTATGATCGTCGTAGCGTGTTGCATCTTGCACAACATTTGCAACAAGAGAGGTTTAGCTGCACCACAAATGGGGCAAGCTGAAGAGAGATTAGAAGTCATGAAACAGAAGGTCGCAAATACACCGATATCGAAGAAAAGAGTAGAGGATCCAAACGGAATAGGAGCTAGGAACTTGTTAATAGAGAGACTATGGAATGAACGAACCGTAGCTGATTGTGCTCCTCCGAAAAAGAGAATGGCCAGGAAAGAGAGGGAAACTCAGCCGGTACAGATGCCGCAGCAAATTCAAGAGGATCCGAGTAAAAGGGCCAGGATTATGATGAATAATCCGTACGGTTTGGGGGTGGGGATGGCGCCCGGGTGGGGACATTATCCACAACACTGAGTTGTGATAATATACTGATTGTATAAAAGTGCAGATGTAGTAGAAGAGAGGAAGTAGGTATCGCGGGTTCGAATCTATACTAATACAGGGTGGCTCTGAAATACGTTGACAACTTATTTTACGATTTATTTTATTTTTCTTTTACACAGTATAACGGTGACTACTAAATAATAGAAATACAGTATTATTTTAATGTAAATATCTATTTATTTTCATAATGCGGGTGAAACCGCGGGGAACAGCTAGTCGGCTATAATATGACATTGCTGTGACTCTGCTCAGCAGAGCATCAATCAATAGTACAGTTGGCCGACTGGCAACTTCAATAATTTTGCCTACTTAATTGTGATTTACTATTTGAAAAACAAGAAACAACAAATTGCCCACTGAAAATAAAAGGCAACTGGCCTGGTTACATTGTCAGTCTTCTTCATTGAATCTTTGTGATTTTTTTTCTTGTGTAAATAAATGGTACAACTAGAATGCTTATTTTAGTGACATAATTGGTTTTATGGTGTAAGATTAATTCTTGTAAAGAATTAACAAAAGTATAAGTGATTTACGATTTTCTACAATTTTTGTTTCCATTATGTAAATCCCATGACAATAATTTAGATGTATTTCTTTGAGATAAAAGAGTGTATTTCTCAAGAAAATCGCCATAATTTGATCCTATCTATTATTGGATTATTACGACTTACGAGGGGTATGCCAAAAAAAACTAGATACTCGAAAACCATAATATTTATTATTTGTTACTAATATCTATCTTTTCAAAGTGTTCACCCCGAGCACGTATACACTTTTCCATGTGTTTAAACCACTTGGAAAACACCTCTGACCACTCTTTTCCAGATACCTCGGAAATTTCGAAATTATAGGCAGCCAGTGCATCTTCCTTGCTCTCAAATCTATTTCCTTTCAAATTTTCTTTAATTTTGGGAAACAAGTAAAAATCACAAGGTGCCAAGTCAGGAGAGTATGGGGGGTGAGGCAGGATAGACACATTTTTTGAATTAAAAAAATCAAGTGTTCTGGCGGACGTGTGCGCCGAGGCGTTGTCATGGTGCCAAAGAAGGTGCCGGATTCCTGACTTCGGTCGCTTGTCACACCAAGCTGACAATACTGAGGGGGCACAAATTGACACATACCACTCAGAATTAACTGTTTTTTGATCCTCTAGCACTACAGTAGCGATATGACCGGTCTTACAAAAAAACGAGGCAATCATTTGTTTCTGCGTGCTGCGTGCACGACGACATTTCGTTGGTGTTGGTTCATTATCGAAGCACCTTTTTTTTTTTTTTTTTGTGTGGTGTCTCTCAATGTTAGCCAGAAGGCAACTTTTGGCATATTTAGTATCTCTGTGTACATTTAACAGTATTATAAGTGGTGCGGAAGTTAGCTTAAGTAGTAAGTCTCTTACTTACTACCTAACAAAATGTGCATGTGAGTTTCTTGTACCAGTAGTTGTGTATGTTGTCAGTGCCAGGGGCTTTCCAGTTGTGAGTGCGATTGATAACTTGAAGGAAAGTGTCTATGGGAAGGTTATCAAACTCCATTGATGTGATGTGAGTTGTATCTGCAGTTTTTGTTAACCATGTGGCGTTAGTGTTATGTTCTACCGGATTCTCAAAATTTACAGCTTTCAGAACAATCTTTTCAGTACAATTTTAGCATTCTTGATTTTAACGCCAGTCCTGCTGATCTTTTCGTGGTCTCCAATCTTTCTTTTTTCACCTCTTTTCCGGAGACTCCACAGCGTCAGACAACAACTTCACGATATCTATTTATATTCACATTAACGCGAGTTCTGCCGATATTTTTCTTGTCTCCTTTCTTTCTTTTTTCAACTCTTTTTTTCGGAGACTCCACAGCATCAGTGCATCAGCATAAGCTATTCCAATATGCTACGGACAAGGCTGTTAAATAAAGATATTTTTGATGTAGCGTTTTGTAGACCTTTCATGTTGCGAATCAAAAAGCCCAACATTTTGGCCGCACGTGTAACGATATGGTGTATATGTGGTACGAAAGTTAATTTTCTATCGAAAATGATACCTAAGTCTCTTATTTGCTCCTGCTCTTGAACTATCTCAGATTTTATAAGATAATTGTGGCGTATCAGATTTATCTTGCGTGCAAATCTTACTAAGGTCGTCTGTCCATCTTGTGGGAGGTCGTCCCACGCTTCGTCGTCCCGTTCGTGGCCTCCATTCCAGAACCTTTTTGCCCCAACGGCCATCGGATCAACGGGCCCCGCCCATTGCCAATTCAACGTGCTAATCCGGCGAGCTATGTCGGTGACTCCGGTTCTCCTACGGATCTCCTCATTTCTGATTCGATCTCGTAGGGAAACTTACTTTTAAAAAGTTGATGCATTTGCTTGACATCCAATCTCTCATTTAAGTAACATACTTGTTTCGAACCATAATGAGTTATTTTTACTGGAAAACTTTTTATATGATCTTCTATTTGTTTACAAATTTCCCCTGAAATTGCATGCTTACATGGATGTTTTCCTCTTTGATCCCTAGGCAACTTTTTCTGCTTTAATAGATTACACAATCTTCTTATTCTTTCCGAAGTAACTCCATACAAACTCAAAAATGCTTCTTTACATATTTCTACTTTTCCGTGTTTAGCTGTACTTACAAAATATTTGAAAGTTGTAGTTCGAGGTTTCTTCTTTGAAACTGACAAATTACCATTTTTCTGCCTTCTTGTGACATTGAGCTGAAGAATATTCTGCTGTAAAAATATATCTTGTTCGTTTTTCGTAGATAATTCGTGAAACTGAGTAAATATGTCAATACTTTCAAATTCTTGTAAATTTTAATAGCACTTTCGTTTGCACCTGTAACAAGCAAATGTGATCTTACGCCTTCCAACAAAAATAATGTAATGATATAATTATTGTACTAAGCATATAATATAACGTACCTGCAACCAGATCCATGTGGATCCCTTGGAACTTGTCTGCCATTATGAGCAACGTATGCCTCACCAGATATTCGGGCCTTTTTAATAATATTGCGTTTATATGAATCTTCATTTTTATTTCGCTTTTTGGGTGCTGCCTGCCTGTTACTTGTGTGGTTTTAACAATCACCCATTCAAATGGTACAACTAGAATGCTTATTTTAGTGACATAATTGGTTTTATTGTGTTAAGAAAAGCATAAGTGATTTACAATTTTCTACAATTTTTGTTTCCATTATGTCTCATGACAATTTAGATGTATTTCTTTGAGATAAAAGAGTGTATTTCTCAAGAAAATAGCCATGATTTGATCCTATCTATTGTTTGATTGTTACGACTTATTTAGTATCTCTGTGTACATTTTAACAGTATTATAAGTGGTGCGGAAATTAGCTTAAGTAGTAAGTCTCTTACTTACTACCTAACAAAATGTGCATGTGAGTTTCTTGTACCAGTAGTTGTGTATGTTGTCAGTGCCAGGGGCTTTCCAGTTGTGAGTGCGATTGATAACTTGAAGGAAAGTGTCTATGGGAAGGTTATCAAACTCCATTGATGTGATGTGAGTTGTATCTGCAGTTTTTGTTAACCATGTGGCGTTAGCGTTATGTTCTACCGGATTCTCAAAATTTACAGCTTTCAGAACAACCTTTTCAATACAATTTTAGCATTCTTGATTTTAACGCCAGTCCTGATCTTTTCGTGGTCTCCAATCTTTCTTTTTTCACCTCTTTTTTCCGGAGACTCCACAGCGTCAGACAACAACTTCACGATATCTATTTATATCATTATTCACATTAACGCCAGTTCTGCCGATATTTTTCTTGTCTCCTTTCTTTCTTTTTTCAACTCTTTTTTTCGGAGATTCCACAGCATCAGTCATAACAACTTCACGATATTAATTTATATCATTATTCACATTAACGCCAGTTCTGCCGATATTTTTCTTGTCTCCTTTCTTTCTTTTTTCAACTCTTTTTTTCGGAGACTCCACAGCATCAGACATAACAACTTTACGATATCTATAGGGTGTCCCAACAAGAACGCAAGATTTAAATTTGACATAAAACGCAGATATTAAAAAAAAAATTATGAAAACTATTTTTTTTAATATCTGTATAATTTTAATATCGTAAAGTAGACAAGATGAGGTTATGTTTGGAACAACACATCAGGGAGATGGCCGCCACGGCTTTGCTGGCACAGACGCAATCTTTTAATGAAATTTTCAATGACCGTTTTACATAAATGCTGTGGTATTTCATTAATACAGCGTCCAATTTCGTCTTTTAAGGCTTGAGGCGTCGTCGGCTTAATCGCATAAACCATCAATTAAAAAAAAACCCCTAAATTGCATGATCTAAGTGGCCAATTATGGTCCCCAAAGCGTGAAATAACACGACCGAGAAATGACTGATGCAGCAATTGTATTGTTTCTCTGGCTGTATGACATGTGGCGCCGTCTTGATGAAACCACATCCCCTCCAGCATGCAAGACGCAAATCTTTCGTCAAAATTCGCTGCATAGTGGATTCGGAAACACCAATTTTTGGAGCTCGGTGTTGAATTGAGATGGATGGAGTTTGAGCGATATCATCACGTAGCTACGATATTTTCGGTTGATCGACATGGTCGAAGGCGCGTTGTTGTGTTTACATCACTAACAGACTCAGTTTCAGCAAATTTTTCCATTAATCTCTTTACTGATCGCAATTTCTTTGATCGCAATTTGCGTATTGTAGCAGCAAAACTTTCACTATTTTGGTAAAACAAATTTTACAATGAGAATGCGATGATCCTTCGTTTAGCGTTCCATTTTTACTAACCTTATACCTTCTACTAAAAATAATAACACTTGTTCATATGTCAAACAATGACACTTCGAATGGCGCCAAATTTAAATCTTGCGTTCTTGTTGGGACACCCTATATTTATAACATTATTCACATTAACGCCAGTTCTGCCGATCTTTTCCTTGTCTTCAATCTTTCTTTTCTCAACTCTTTTTCCGGTGACTCCACAGCATCAGTGCATCAGCATAAGCTATTCCAATATGCTACGGACAAGGCTGTTAAATAAATATATTTTTGATGTAGCGTTTTGTAGACCTTTCATGTTGCGAATCAAAAAGCCCAACATTTTGGCCGCACGTGTAACGATATGGTGTATATGTGGTACGAAAGTTAATTTACTATCGAAAATGATACCTAAGTGACATATCACACTAGCGGATTGCGAGCGGTTTCAAAGCGGAGCGGGTGCGCAACGAATACGTTGCGGTTGCGCAGCGAATTCGTTGCGGACGCGTGGCAGATGCGCAACGTTTACGTCGCAGTCATGTACACTCATTAACAAAATGGAATCCGTGCTGGTTGTTACTTATAACTTGTGATAGTATAATAATTATGAGATCATTATTTTTTACGAGTTTCATAACATGTTAATGTTTAGGGTATTGTTTTATCTATTAAATCTTGGTCGAAATGCAATCAGATAACTTAATTGCTCATTAAGAAAGTTCATTAGTGAAATAAATGTTAAAGCTCCTTAACTAAAACAGGGCTATCTTATTATTAGATAAATAGCAGTGAATAGAAAATTTTATCAAGCAACCAGCAACTCACTATCACTTTGCTCATAATTAGGTTCACAAAATCTCTTTATAACATACGTTGCTATGGGAGAGATTATACTGGTCAGTCGTTACATACTTTTGGAATGTATGGTACATTCTAAAAGTCCTAGTAATTCAATTTTATAGCACCTTTTTTTAACAACTCCAGTTGTTATTACATCTTTAGTTAACTGTTAAGTAAGTGCATTTCCACAGTACGGTTAAAAAATTGAGTGCTACAGAAACGATGGAAATATTGAATGGAAGTTAGGCAAGGCGGAAGGGCTGGCTTTTGTGCGAGAGTATACAAAATGACGCGTCCGCAACGAATTCGCTGCGCAACCGCGGCGTGTTCGTTGCGCGCCCGCAACGTATTCGTTGCGCACCCGCTCCGCTTTGAAACCGCTCGCAATCCGCTAGTGTGATATGGCACTAAGTCTCTTATTTGCTCCTGCTCTTGAACAATCTCAGATTTTATAAGATAATTGTGGCGTATCAGATTTATCTTGCGTGCAAATCTCAATAAGAAGCATTTTTTAGGATGAAGGTCCATTTTATTACGTACATGAATCTCAAAATTATGAGAAATATATATATTATTTAAGATACTATTATGATATAGGTACTATATTATGGAATTATGAAAATGTGAATATTATAATAAAATTATTTGATGTAACTAAGAATATTTGTTTTATTTTAAAATAACTTTTGCAATGAAGAATAACGAGACGATTTTATAAATCTACTAATAAACCAAAACCAGTATAGTATAAATTTCAAATTACATTCCTTTGGCGATCTAACAAAATTATAAACCGACTTTATAACTTTTTGCAGAATCATGACTCATTTTGATCCGGAAACTGCTATTCCGAAATTTATATAATTCTGTATCAATTTTACACTAATAATAATAGAATAATAAAATAAAAATATCAAGAGGTAAGATTTATATTTTTACTAGCAGCCCGCCCCGGCTTCGCCCGTGGTACATATGAAAAATAGATGTTGGCCGATTCTCAGACTTAGGTACCCGATATGCACAGAAAATTTCATGAGAATCGGTCCACCCGTTTCGGAGGAGTATGCAGACTAACATTGTGACACGAGAATTTTATATATAAGATGTAATGTTGCGAATGAACTCAAAAACATCCATTGATACCTTTAATATAATTCTTATCCAAATAAAACATTTCCTATTTTATTCGCACAAATGGTGTATTTCACAATATTAATTAATTTAATAAATTGATGTTAATATAATTATAAAATTGGTTCCCGCACTAAGCGAAGCCTGTCCTGCGGAACCAAAAAAAGATTAACAATATAATGTTATTTATAACAGAGCGGCATTAGTATATTCAAAAATTGTGAAAAAATACGTGCTTGTTGTAGGTGGGTGGAACGGGACTGTTGTCTGTATCTTATGAAGTTATGAACCGTGGAAGCACAATGTGATAGTCACAAAATTTTCGGAGATAATTAATTTTGAGAGAAAGAAGAAAGAAAATACATTTAATCACAAATACAACATTTTAGCTTACAACTAATACATTTTAAGAACAATAATAAATAAATATTACATCGGATATATTCTACTATTTGGTCAGTATTTGTGATGTGGACTACTCAGCAAAATAAATAATTTCAATAATATATTTTTTTATTGAATCAATCGTCGTGTAGGTATTATTCTTATGCGAAAATGTAAACTGGATAATTATGACTAACTAGTAATGCCCTGCGGTTTCACCCGCATAGATAGCGATATCGTGACAGTGAAAAGTCTACTATAGGTTTAATTTTTAATCACATGAAAATCACCTTTACACCGTCCCGCACTACGTCTGCTCATTGTAATATCTTTTGAATGGAATATCCAATTTTGTATATTTAAAAAGTATTTTGCTGGTATTGAAACAATCTATAATAAAACATCATTTAATTGGATAAGGATTAACATATATGTATGGATAACATGGTTTGATTACTGTCGGCATTTCTATTTACATTGAAAACGTAAAAAAGTTGTTGTAGTAACATAACTACTGAAGATGGACATATGGTATCGCGGACTTTCTTGTAGATATTGATCCATTCTATAATTAAATTAACATTTTCTTGTTCTATCTTCAATAGATTCCGCAGCGCACGCGATGACAGATGTTTTATTGAGGAATTTTTTAACACCTTGGGTTACATTATTGCATTTTTGGTAAGGATCTCTAATTTTGTTGAAAATGCAATATAGCCTATGTTGCTCAGTAAAGATGCAGCTTTTTAATGGTGAAAGAATTTTTGAAATCGGTCCAGTAGTTTATGCGTGAAAACCATACATACATACATACTAACATACATACATAATTACAAACCTTTCCTCTTTATAATATTAGTATAGATAGAGTGTTTTTGCCTTTTGTTAGTCCAACTTTAACTTATCCGAATAAGATTGAATTTATTTCTTGATTGCCGGCTAACTTAGGGCGCAAAAATTATATTGCTGTTGGCGCGTTTTTTAAATACACTAAAATAATGATGTAAAACTTTATTTTGCTGTTACGTTCGTTCTTTCCATACGATTTTTACAAACATTTTTAAGGATAGATTGTAGTTTAAGTTCGAAGGCTATAACCGCAGTTTTAATTGTCAAACTATTATCGACATAAGACATTGTCCTTAACTAACGTTCAAAAAAGCGCAGCGCGCTACCTTTCGCGTATGACGCTTCGATGCTCCCCAAAATAAATTGTTATTTGATTTTTAATTTTATTTTAATGAAAAAAATGTCGAAAATAGTTTGACAATGAAAAATGCGCTGCGCTGCGATACGCCATATCTGCGTCGGGCCTAACGAGGCAGTTACTTACAAAACAGTTAAGTAACTTTTATTTAGTTTAGTTTTAGATATAGAGTTTCGTTAGTTTTTTATATGCAAACATAAATTAACCATTCAGAAGAAAAATAAAACACAAAATTCGATCAATGTAAAGTCTTTATTCGATAGATAAATGGAATATACTTATAACATATGGGCCGATTTTTCAATGCTTGGATAAAACTTATCCGTCCAATAAATTATTACACGATAATATTAAAATGTCACGTAAACTGTCAAATACGGGCAATTATAGAATACGTTTTTAAAATGGTAGTTTTATACATTATTCGACGAATAAGTTTTATCCAAGGATTGAAAAATCAGCCCATAATTGAATATTTATTTACAAAAAGAATTAGCGATTGCGTTAGCGAGCATAGACGCTATCGCCATGTTTTGGCAATTCACAGTGACCATGTTATGGTCATTTTGGATTTTAACTGATATGAGCACTAAGTCTTGAGAAGATAGCAGACGGCCGGCAAATCTGAAAAAAAAAATAATTTTTAAAGTGAAACTTTTATTACATCGTCTCTTCACTTTTTGGTCTGTGTAGCGCATGTCGCGTGTATCGCGGCTGCCGAGTAGGTATACCTACTCGGCAGCCGACCGTCACGCGACATGCGCTACACAAAGCTGTGTTCGGAACCGTTCGAACAGTTTCACTTTTACCGTGGTTTCATAAAACCACACAACATTTTTTTGAATTTAAAAATAAGTATAAGTTTTAGCAGTTTTACTACTTTAAACTAAAATTATTTAAGTGAATACTTATAGTTATAAAATATTGTTTTAATGGAATTTACCTAGTTAACTCAATCGAATAAATGTGAAATTATTTTTTAGTTAAATTTTAATTTGCATGGATGTTACGACAATTCTTATCGTGTAAAGAAGTTATTCTTTAGAATCACAAGATACTTTTTTTTTAATGGGGATATCAATAATTTTACATAAAGATCACAATAAAAATAGTTGTAATTACTTGGGGAAATTAGCCGGAGAATCGACGGATCCGACATTCGCTGTTTCGAACACTCGCTGACACACGAGCAGGTCGTCCGGCATTTTTGGCGCCTTTTTGTCACACTACAATTAAAATTTTATCAATAAAACAAACGTTATATTTCATTGAGGTATTATTACTACGCATAGAGAGGACACCACGAACAAAATTTGTGCGCGGCGCGGGGCGGCTAGTGAGTCATACACTTTGTAGATATTCTGCCTCTTATTACTGTTGGAATATGTGTACATTTATATTGGCAACACTGAATTGTATTAGAGTAGGCAAGATGGCAGCAGATGCCGGTGGTTAGCAATGTTAATTATGTAAAAGTGTAAACTGTTATTTTCTCTAATAAAGCTAAGTGAAGCTAAAACATGGTGTTTGAATTAATTATTTAACAATTACTTATAAATTCAAACCAATCAATGTAACAAATAAATATTGTTTATCTTATTAAAAAAATATGAATAAACTTATCAATTAAAACCAATCAATGCAACAAAAAAAAATTGGTTTGAGACGATCGACTCGTAACTCGTGTTACAAATAGTGTAGTAGCGATGTCCTCTCTAAGACGTAGTACATAGTAACTCAATGTTACATTTTTCATTCGTTTTTGGTTGATAGATACTAAAGTGGTTCATAAGTATATAAAGATATTCTGTTTGTGAGTGTGTTCTCGTAATAAGTGTAGTGTATGTATGCGCGTTGTAAGTTATGAACTTAGTACTTGTGTGTATCTTGACATGACGTGTGTGTGCGTGCATTTCATTAATTTGTCTCTGCCTTTTGTATTCAATTGATAAAATATCACCGAAATATTTATTTTAATTTTTAATAAAAAAAGAATTATCGAAATCGTTCGTAATCAGAGGCGGCTCGTGACAAAATTTTATGGGTGTTCACTTGAAATAAAACACTGAAAATACATGGTGTAAAGCAGTACAATTTATCAAAAAAATTACTTATAAAGAAAATGCATACGTGATACGTCTTTCTTTTTGGTGTGCAAAAATATCTATAACTTAAAGCGACAAGACCGATAGACGCCAATTGCAGTTCATTCAACAAATGGTACCGAGATTGTGAATGTTTTTTCATCTTGATTGAAAGATGAGCTAAGTCGTCAACGCCCGTTTCAGTCCAAGCACTCTCACCTCCGCCGGCCGCGCCCGCTTTAAATAAAAGACACGGAAAACAAAATAGTTTGTTGCTTTCATCACAACCACACAACCACGGTGTTTTCACATATTGTTCAGATTTAAACACACGCGTATATGTTTTCGTTTTTGTCGTACATTTTTGCGTAAGATCAAGTTCAGGCCGTGGCGGTCCCTTAGCTTTACATTCAAGCCGAATTTGTAACGTTTTATCACACTTTTTAATGAACGCCACATTATAATTATTGGTCATTTTAACACTCACAAGTAATACTGATAACTACAGGCTATTTCAACACGTATTTTATAATTTTAATTAGAAAATTGCATGAATCGCGCGCGTGCATTGAAGTTGACTCGAGTGTTTGTTTATATTATAGAAGTGGTAACTGGCAACCTCGCGCGCAATCGCTGTCCTGCCTGGCGGTAAAAACGAACCGGCAACGTTTGCGGGTGCGGCGCTCCGAATTTTGCTACTTTTCCATAGAAAATCTTTTGTTTCACGCGCAGGGCTCTGGCAAAACCCTCTCTTTCACTCCTATTGGATTTCGTATTAGGAAATGTACTAAATCTTTTTTCATTGGAGCGCAATCGTGAGCGCTCCGCTTCGCGCGTTACATAATACAGTAGGTATTATACAGGTGTATGGGATGATGGAATGATGGATATATTCATTGGTATTTAACAGTAGTTTTAAAGATTACGATTGATTTTAAATAGTAATAATTAATGGTAATAATTAAATTAAGGACTATGATTTTATTATGATTATTTATGGGAGTTCACTGCACCAGCGCTCCTTAGGGCGAGCCGCCTCTGTTCGTAATGTACTGCTTCACTTAACCGATTATAATAAAATTCGCACACCATGTGCAGTTCGATCCAACTTGAGAGATAGGATAGTTTAAACATGTAGGTACCACGGGCGAAGCCGGGGCGGACAACTAGTAATATATAGATTTGATGTGTGTGTGTGTGTGTGTGTGTGTGTATATACCTCAGTCATGCCACGTAATTTCCTTTGCTCGCTGATCCATCGCGTGTCCGACATTGTGACGGCTCGAACTAATTCCCCCACGGGAGGCGTTAGCACTACGGACACTTCACCTGAAAAGCGAAAATTATTTTTTAGCGCATTTTATTTATTTTGTATGTTATAAGATTACCTACGATGATATTTTTATAATCCTCTTGCCAAAATATTATTTTTTCTATGTTAACACAATAGATTCAGTTGTATGCATATCAATAGTTTCTTTTTAATCTTTCAATATTGCCACACACAAAATGTAATGCGAAAGAACGTAAAATTAATTAACCATCTCTAACAAATTCGAGCTACATCCTCTGTTGTTTTAACATAAACTATGTCACCAACGAATCAACAAAGTTTTTTGAAGTGAAACTTCTTTATCGGGGTTGGAAAAAAATTTAGTGTAACATTTTTCGTTACGCGTGACATTTTTCCGTTACGCGCCATCTTTTTCTTATCCCTACCACGCGTGATTCGACGTATTTCTGTAAAGTTGCATATAGTAAATTATTTTTTGAAAAATAAGGTCATAAAGAAGTTTCACTTCTTACGTGTGTACACTAGTACACGCACACATATATTATATATACTAATTATATTTTCTGACTACTTATATCTGCCTAAAACTTAATATACATATTTGTACTTCCTACCTACATCCTTTTTCATAATATTACTCCACACAGTAGGTTGCCTGGAAGAGATCACTCTTAAGTGATAAGGCCGCCTTCTGTGCTGGACTAGTTTTAAGTTTTAATTTTAAGAATTTATTTGTATGCCAGCACAATAAAGTGTTAATAAATAAATAAATAAATATACATACCCAAAGAGCTAACAATAGTGAATTCGACGGGTTGTATCGAATCCGCGAAGTCTACGCCCAATAGCACAGTGGTTGTGGCCCCCGGACCGAGGCACGGGATCGATGGGAACGGGTGTATGCTTCGAGCGCCAGAGAGGGACTGGAATATTGGAATAAAGTTACGAAGATATAATATGAAGATTATGGAATTGCATGTAAAATGTAATTATTTATTTCATTGTATCACAAAAATAAACAAATGAAGTAATTTTTGTGTTAAAATATGCTTTATAGGTCGCGCTCAAAGATAGAAAACGCTCAAAATGCGTTGTGGACATGGTAAAAAGCCATAAGGCGATATTTGTGTTATGGCACCTCACAAAAAAGCGTACATCACATTGCGACAATTAACAAATGCTACGTCTGTATAGGTCCATTAGAAAACTCTGCCTAATGGTCACATAGGTAGAGTTTTCATTCGGATAATTTTAGAGTGTGAAAAATGTCATGTAAATTCCTTAAAAAAAAAAAATAAAGCTTTATTTGTTCCATAAGAATATACAATTTTAGTTACAATTACAGTTTGAGTACATTGTAGAACAATTTAGATACTAATCTAGTTTATATAATTTAGTAAAGTTAAGTACTCGTTAGGTTTCTATATGAACTCCGTACGGGTAAAAGCCTCCCCAAAAATTCCTTATACTAGAAAAAAAAAGTATTATTCTGTGTAGCAGTTTTGTTGTATTATTTAACATCTACACAGGCTATACAACCCACACATCCCCTCCTCCATATTGAAAACAACATTTTATTTTTTCATCTTTAGTTACTCACCATCCTCCCAACCTTCAGATCCAGTACATCATCAGCGGTGTGGTTGACCAGTTCCAACCGGACCCCGCACAGCTTGGCTCCCGCGAGGTGCGGGGTTCGAGTCCAGTGGCTGCTCACGGCTAAACCACCGGACATCACGCGGGACACCACTTCGGTTCCCCGCGTGGGGATTATGCTAGCCCCTATGGGGGTTATTGTGTCCTCTGTGGGTAATACAATATTTAATTAGGAATTATTATATAGGAAACTAGCTGTGCCGCGCGGTTCCACCCGTATTATTCCGCTCCTGTTGGTCTTAGCATGATGATATATAGCCTATATTACTCGTGGATAATGCTTTCGAATGGTGAAAGAATTTTTAAAATCGGTCCAGTAGTTTATGAGCCTATTCATTACAATCAAACAAACAAAGTTTTCCTCTTTATAATATTAGTGTAGATAAGTGATTGATGCTGTTGACAGAGATGTGTACAAACAGTCATGTTCTTACCTTGTTTTGTAATACTATAAATGAGCACAGACATTTACAAATTTAAATTTAATCACGTGTGTTAATTAACAACAATACCTAGCATTCATTCATTAGATAACAAAAACACATAAATAATATTATGTCGCAGGATAATTGTATAATATTCTCGTTTATTACGGTGTCGACCATACGTCCATACAATTTCGAAACAATAAAAAAACATCCTTCCCCAAAAGAACCTAAAAAAAACACAAAAAATAATAAAAAATTGGTTGTCTGTAAAGTCGGTTTACTGACGATTGAACGTGACAACGTCCGATTGTGCTTCTTTGTCGCTCGTTCCGCGCTCTCGCTTGCACTTCAAGCCTTACATGGAACGCCTCAGAGCGAGGTAACGCCGCATGAGTCATGTTTTTTCGTGCGTGCAGCCGGCTCTATCGAATTATAAGACGTTGTCATGTCAAAAAAAGCACAAAAAATAATAAAAAATCACACTCACCATCACTAAAACCACCATGTTTATTAGTGGGTGGTGACAAAAAGCCACCACACGTGGGGGTCATGGTCGGTAAAGTGCTCGCTACTTCGTCGAGCTCGAGCAGGAGTTCCAGGTTCGATTTCTCGTTTTTCTTTTGTGCCTCTTGTTTTGGTAAGTCTTGTGCCTGAAAAAATGTATATAAAACTAGCTGCACTCCCGCGGTTTCACCCGCGTAAATGAGTTTTTGCTTTTAATCCTAATGATCCGATGAGAATATCAGTATAAAACGCATAAGTTACTCCTTATAATATCAGCTATCTGTCAGTGAAAAGCCCGTCAAAATCGGTCCAGCCGTTCCTGAGATTAGCCGGAAATAGCAGACAGACAACAATTTTGGTATATGTCCGCGTTTAGATCCATACGCATTTAGTAAAAAGCGGTTATTTAATATTACAAACAGACATTCAAACTTTATTATTGGTTTGGAATATAAAGCAGGATAATATTTGTTTTTAATTTTAGGGCCGATTTTTCAATGCTTGGATAAAACTTATCCGTCCAATAAAGTATTACACGATAATATTAAAATGTCGTGTAAACTGTCAAATATGGGCAATTAGAATACGTTTTTAAAATGGTAGTTTTATACATTATTCGACGAATAACTTTTAACCAAGGATTGAAAAATCAGACCTTAATTAAATAATAAAAAATATAAAATTCTAGTATCAAAACGTGTTTCCTTACCTTCCGTTCCTGTTTAGTCTGTTTGTCCGTACCCTCCGCACTGCTGTCACTCTCCGAGCCACTCGCTTCAGAACTGGACGACTCGCTGTCTGACTCACTGTCCGATGTCTCAGAATTCGACCTGATTTGTGGAAAACGGTCGGAATTAGATATTTTATAGTTTTTACGCCAAGTGGACACAAATCCCAAACTTTATCACATTATCTTTTCACAATATTTTAGGACAAATAGTTCCATACAATTATTAAAAAAAAAAAAAACAATACAAAAACTTACTTGTAGTTATTAGTTTCCTTCGATTTCTCTTGTTCGTTTTCATTTTCATTTTCATTATCTCCCTCTCTAAAAAAGTTAATTAATCAGTTTATTTATAAATATTTTTTTATACATTAATTTTATGTGATAGATTATCTTTAGATATTATTAAATGACAGAAAATTTAGACTACAAAGTATCTGCTTAAACAAAATTATTTATATTTGATTTATTATAAACAAACATTTATTTATTCAACTAGACTTCGTTTGAAAGCACTTTTGAATCGTTTAAAAAAATTGGTTGTTTGTAAAGTAGGTTTACGATCGAGATCTTTACGTGATAACGTATTGGTGGCAGCGCTCGAAATGAGACGGGAGATCGTTCCGTCTCTCTCTCGTTATACCTGCGATCGCGCTCGTGAGGTTTTGGTGTGACTCAAGTTTCTGAACATGTCACCCGACTAAAACGATTTTAAAAACGTTATCACGTTAAAAATTTATATTAAAATTAGGAAGCTTACTCGTCAGACGACTCTTCAGAACCACTAGATGATGACGAGCCTGATGACGAAGACCCTGAATGGCTTTCCGGCTCCGAGTAGAACGTTTTGTTTTTCTGGAAAGTTCGATAAAAATTTACATCGACGAAAATTTGAAAGAATCATAGACACAAATAAAAATTCTAATTATACGCACAAAACTGTAAACGAGTGCGTGCATTAATATTTTAGCAGATGAAAAACTGTCAACATGATATAGATGTTACTTTTCGTAAAGTGTAAAGCCTATAATTTTGTCCATATAATACGCATGACCGTACGACGAACACAATCATGTAGTAAGTTTGTCTGACGCGACGTTGCCGCTCTGCATGACGAGCGGTTGAGGCGACGTTGCCGCTCCGTGTTCGTGTTTTGATTGATTCTACGCAAGATGAAAGCATTTGTCTTGCAATCATTAATTGACGAAAGCGTATATGCGTGACGTGAGCATTACGTGGACAATAGGCCTAAGACTCGTCGATCTACCGAAAAATAAATGAATGTACGAATGAAATAATAAATGAATGACTTTATGAATTAGTGAATTAATTTGTAGAAAGAAGAACTCATTAAATGAATAAAATAATTGATCGAACGAGGATAAATTATTTATTTAACAATTAAATATACCACTCGAAGTGACCACAAATTTTTACAAGTACCTATACAATACATCGATGAAGACAGTATACAAGGCGGCATTATCGACTGTCGGTGATCTCTTCTAATGTAAGGGAATGAACGAGTTACAAAACAAAAGTCACTGTATGTAAAACAGTTTTCTATACACACAATTATTACACATTACAAATTCAAACTCAAACATTTATTTATTCAATTAGACTTCTTATAAAAGCACTTTTGAATCGTCATTGCATATTTTTAACATTTACCACCGATTCGGAAAGCAGTATCTACGGAGAAGAACCGGCAAGAAACTCCATAGTTGCTCTTTTAAAATCATGTCAATAATCAATATTCAATTTAATTTACACATATACAGGGTGTCCCACTATTGGTATACTAAGCGCGAAGGGACTTGTAGTTTTACATACACTGATCACGTAAAAAATACTAAAACAAAATTACATCAAAAAAATTTTTTCTGAAAATCCATGTTTTTTCCTCTAGCTTCGCGCAGCCGGCATATACCGCTTGGCTAATGTGAGCATTTTGTCTATTAAAACATAATCTTAAACGATAGGTCACGTGCTGGTATCAAAGCTGGGCGGGTTGCTTGTTATGGGTGTACACATAGTTTTAAGAATTCATCTATTTGAAAAAAAAAATGCGTCTGGAATTTTATAAGTATTTTTTACGTACTCAGCGTATGGAAAACTATAACCTCCTTTGAGCTTAGTATATCAACAGTGGGACACCCTGTATATCTAAACATACCGGTGTGTCCACAGGCTGCGGCACTTGCGCGGGCGGCTCGCGCAGGTCGGCGTGCTGTGCGCGCGGGGGGGCGGCGGGTAGGGCGCGGTACGAGTTCGCCGCTACCCCTATGTATTGGGATAGCGAGCCCAGTGTGTACTGTTCACGGTCTGTGAAAGAGAGTAACAGATTTACTTAAAGGCATTGGGCAATTTTTGTTGAGTTACAAATTTTAGAAAGAAAGAAATACGAGGTGAGGTGAGGTACGTAGCCGGATATCGTAGCGCATAAACGATAAATACTTAAAAAAATTCTTAATTTATACAAAACTCACCCTTAAAACTGGCTAATACGGTTGGTTTTGGCTTGTCTGGGCAGAAAATATGCGCGACATACTGCGCCAGTAACGAATTATCACCGGGTTCAATGAACTTTCGTAGCATTCTCGCGCGATCTCTGACGTCGTAGCTCGCGTCGTAGCGCGCGAGGTTTAGCACGTAGCGGCACATTGGTAGTGTGTCTGATTGCGTTATTGACAGTTTTACAGCTAGAGAAAGTAGTTGTAGTTTTACTAGCTCGTCCTGGAAGTGAAAAAAACTTATAAAAACACAAAAAACATTAATTTTGCATATAATATAATATAGTATTGTACATTATTTTAATATTTGTATTATTTATAGTTGTCCAATGTATATTTTATCATGAATGAATACATCGTTAAAAGTGAGAATCGTTTCATAAACTGAGTTATTGTTTGACACTAAAATTATTTATTTATATCACACTTAAGGAGTGAATGAGTGAGTTAAGTGAGTGTCCCCACCCACCGCACAGCCCGTACCTGTTCGGCGAAGCTAGCGAGCATGTGCGCGAGTATGGCGGCGGCCCGCGGGTGCTTCGCCCCGTGCTCCGCCACCAGCCACACGGCCGCCGCTCGGGCGTTGCCCGCCAGACTTGACACGAAAACATGTACATATCTTAATATATATAAATCTCGTGTCACAATGTTTGCTAAACCACTTAACCGATTATAATTAAATTCGAACACCATGTGCAGTTCGATCCAACTTGAGAAATAGGATAGTTTAAACATGTAGGTACCACGGGCGAAGTCGGGGCGGACCGCTAGTTATATTGTATGTTTGTTTGTACAGGATGGAAATTTTCAATGGCCACAGTAGGGAAAGTACTTGAAATACTGGAGATATCAAAAATATGTAACAAGAAAATATTCCTTTATTTTCCAAAAGAAAAAGAATGGCATTCAAAGATGTTCTAAAATTCACGTGCTTCAACCAAGAATCGAACTAAACAAAATTGTTATTTCATTCTTAAAACAGACCTAAACAATGTCAAAAATAATAAATTATTAATTTATTGTAAAAACAATTTGCTCTTACAAACAGAAATATCATTTTCATTTTTACTACAATATGATAAAAATCTCACCGATCCGAGCGCAGCAGTTTGGCAGCTCTAGATACAGCAGCACGCGCCGAACTAGCACCACCACCCACCACTCTTTTAACTACCACCACCGCTTCGCATACCACCCATTCTGTCGAAATATAATGTTATTTTATTATAAAATTATTTAAGTTGATCTGTCAAGCAAAATTATCAATTCTATTGTTGAGCCAATTTAATAGGCAACATTTGACGTCTATCAATTTTACCTTCATAGGGTGGTAACCTGCTTAAAAACATCGATTAAAGTGAATTAATCGATACGGACTTGAAACATTTGTCAATCGAACTTGAAACACATGTCAATAATTTATGATGATTTTTATTCCCAAGTAATCAATGCATTCGATTCTAGATGTCAGTTTTCGATTTTTAGAGTAACGTCTCTGGTATTTAAAAAGAAAAAACGTTTATTGACACAAAATTGTAGCGACGTCTGATCTTTAAATCAGAAATTGTTTATTATGTTTAGAATGGTTTATCAGTAAAATCAAATCCTAAAATTACTTGTATCGGTCATTATTGTTATAAATATGTAATCGTAATTGAAAAAAAGTTAAGCAAATGTGCAGTTCTAACAAAACGAAATATCATGTTATTCAATGTCGTCGTTACTAGGTTACGTTGTTGAATTTTGTTGAACTGTCAAATGTCGCCTATTAAAATGGCTCTACCATAGTCAGTTTTTATTTTATTTTACAATTAAAGTAACGGTAGGACAGCACATAAAGCCTTGAATTTCAAACACTTGTAAAAAAACGAAATTCAATCGTATCGTTTAAAACAACAAAGTAAGTTATTGTACTTACTTTAACTCTCGAAAAAAAAATTAGTAAATTTACTCATTTTAACGGAATAGTTCAACTACAAAATATATTTTTTTGCATTATCTATACTAATATTATAAAGCTTAAGAGTTTGTTTGTTTGAATCGCGCTAATCTCAGGAATTACTGGTCTGATTTGAAAAATTCTTTCGATGTTAGATAGTCCATGTATCGAGGAAGGCTATAGGCTATATATCATGTATCGAGGAAGGCTATACGCTAAGACCAACAGGAACAGAACACGTGGGTGAAACCGCGGAGCGCAGCTAGTTTTTACAAAAAAATCCATCAAATACACTCACCATCCTTACTCGACAGCAAATGTAGTAACCCATTCAAGCACGTCTCCGTCTCAGTACTTATAGCGACCGCCAATCTCCCTATCGCTTGTATAGTGGCCGCTACAAAAGCTCTATCATTCGACGTCACATATGTCTGATATTCCCGTAATACCGTTGAAGCAGTACCCTCTGTTGCTAAGTTGGTTAAAATCTCCAGTTTTAGCAGTTTAATATGAGTGGGGTCGGAGTTACGCACGAAAAACGATTTGAGGAACGGTTCGAAAAGCGCCTGTAAGGGAAATGGTAGGTTTAAAAAATGATTTTTTCAAAAAAATGGTGGTTCAATCGAAATTTTCTTATGAAAGGGGTGAGGAAATGAAAAAAAAAGACGTGTGGCACTCGGGGACTGCCGCGGTAAAGCTAATGCATGCTATGTCTTCAAGCCACACCTCCGCGCCCGTCGGAGTGGGGAGCGTGAGGTTTTTTTTGTTACGGAATTTCTCGATTCGGTCCCCGCGCTCAAGGCCCGCTATAGAAGCTATGCAATAGCTTAAAAAAACTTTACTTTTGAATTTAAAAGCAATGATATAAACAATTTATAGTAGTATTTAGTACTTTAGTAGTAGTATTTCTGCAATAATAACTGACAGAATATTTTTATATTTCCTGTGCTGTGTACTTTGTACCGTGATTTTTTATCCTTTAAGAACTTTGATATTATTAATTAAGGAAAAAACCTAAATTCGATTCGATAAAAAAAAAATTGAAATTTTGTTTTCTCAATATTTATTAAAATTATATACTTAAATATAACTCACCCGTTTAGACACAGTAAGTGCAGCGATCGAATTCAATACAACACTCTGCACTTCGACATGAGCTCGAAGTAAACGCACCATCGCTTTCGCTACTGGCGGTAGTTCTTGTACTGAAACAAAGTTTTGTTGTATTATTTTTTACTAAGGTAATTTTTCGTTATGATGTTTGTTGACAAAATCAGGAAATGCATGTATCTCTTTCTGATCTAAACATTATGAAGATAAAGTCAGAGAATAATACAGTATTATTATTAAAGTATTTTATACAGATATTTCCAAAATTGGCGAAATATTCTCAATTAGTAGTTTTTTCAGACCTACCACCACAGAATTACAAAGCTTAAGCCACTTATACTCAAATAATCTTATTCTACACTAGCGTTCCTGCTATGTAGCAGTCACATAGCTTCTCGATTCAACAGTTAGAAATAAGATACCTTATTGCCACAGAGTACAAAAACTCACCACGGCTCTATAGCATTTGCTTTACAACTCTAAGTAAGTATTCGAGAATAGATACAAAGTCACCAATAAAACTGCCCCAGTATACAAAAACTCACCAGGTCCACAATGGTAGAACAGTTGAGCTACTGCCATAACCACACCAGCATTTCTACTCTGTAGCAGTGGTTTTGCAGCTCGAAGCAATAACCGTAGATCAGGATCTACAGTAGGTGAGGATGATGTTCTTTTAGGATTACTTGCATCTGAGTCTGAATCGTAGAACGGTTTGTCTTCTTCGCTCTCACTTGAATAGTTCTGAAAGAGTTGATACACATTATTAATAGAAAATATTTTTTCGTTTGCCAAACAAAATTGTATAATCATAAAAAAAATTGAACAAATCGTAAGCTATTAGTAAACATTTATTAGTCCTAAAATCTATAAATACAGTGTTTACGGGTTTTGACGTAGTTACTAGATACAATCGCCAATTTTGCTCGTTGTTCAACAACTCTGAAGTTAGCAGCGTACCTACGTCGTTCAGCGGTGTGGCGGCAACACCGGTGGGACTCTGGCCTAACTTCACGTTAATGAAAAACGAATGTGCTTAATCATGGAACCTCGCGTCATTCTCTTTTCTTGTAACCTTGTAACTAACAGCACACAATGTAATCGTTATAATTAAAATCATATTTTTTTTATTCTCGTTTTCATTTTAATAACCTTTAAAGTAAAGTAAAATAAAGGAAGAATCATCTCAATATCAAACATGGTCCATTCGGAGCCGAATCATTAATTGAAGAATTGAAGCATCATCATCATCACCACATGCACATGGCGAGGAGTCGCAAGAGGATTATGCTGGATTGCCGTCGAGTCGCATCCGGTCAGGTTACGATACCCATCCTTCTTCTCTCCATCTCCTGTGCGTTTTAATTTGCGTTAAAATCGTTATTTTCACGTTTCAGTTATCCGTGCACGTGTTGAGCAGCGCGGCGCTGTGCTGATGCTTAACGGGAATTTGTAAGTACTCTTGTTTTCTATAATCTGCCAAAATGAGTGACTGTGAAGATACAATCGGTGGTAATTCTAAATCTCCTCGTTTAGGTATTTGTAAAAGTATAAATATGCAGCTCGCTGACTTAAAGAGACAGCGTGGCACGTTAAAAGGCAGGCTAACATTGTTTGAAAGATATATTTCTAAACTAGACAAATCAGAATTAAATTTCAATAGCAAAACTGAATTAGAATTACGAATAGAGTCCGCATGTACACTTTTTCAAAGTTACAATGAAATTCAGAGTAAAATTGAACAATTAGTTGAAGATTCGGATATAGCAGCTCAATTAGAATACCGAGAATTATTTGAACAGCAGTATTTTTCTATTATGGCTAACGCGAAGTGCTTGGTAAATCCTAACAGTAGTGAAAAAACACAATCTATTTGTCATCAGGTTTGTAATAATTCTATGTCTATTAAATTGCCAGTTATAAAGCTACCTGTCTTTGAGGGTGCTTATGATCAGTGGTTGGAGTATAGGAATTCATATCTCACTATGATACACAGTCGTGATGATCTTAATGATATACAGAAATTTCATTATTTAAAATCTTCCCTCAGTGGTTCTGCTTCTCATGTTATTAGTGCATTAGAGTTCACGGCTGAAAACTACTCACACGCATGGGATTTATTAGAAAATAGGTTTCATAATAATCGATTATTAGTACAAAATCATGTCAAGGCACTCTTTAATGTTCAGGCACTACAAAGCGAATCGTTTGTTCACATTAGAAGGTTAATAGATTCAACATTACGTAATTTACGTGCATTAAAATCATTAAACGAACCCACCGATTCTTGGGACACTTTGGTTGTCTATTTAATTGTGTCCAAGCTCGATCAGTCCACAGAGCGTGAGTGGGAGACGCATAAAGGTACTTTATTGTCAAAAAATGAATCAAGAAACATTAAATTAGGCGATCTATTAGAGTTTCTTGGAAACCGAGCTGATATGTTAGAAATGATAAAAACGAATAATGTGCGCGGTGTTTCTTCTAATAAACATAACAATAATAATTATATTAACACGAATAACAATCATAAATATTTTAGTAAGCCTAAAAATTTGTCGCAACCTCTCACACATACACACGTAGTTAATTCATCTCGTAACAAACCTAAATTCGATATCAATGTAAAAGAACGTGTTTGTGTTGACTGCGGCGGTGAACATTATTTGTATTCATGTCCGAAATTCTTAAACAGGCCTGTGCAGGAGAGACATGTTCTTGTAAAAAATAAAAACCTTTGTCGTAATTGTATT
This sequence comes from Colias philodice, assembly GCF_061535455.1. Lineage (NCBI taxonomy): Eukaryota > Metazoa > Arthropoda > Insecta > Lepidoptera > Pieridae > Colias > Colias philodice. The sequence goes on from NC_143104.1 coordinate 1,259,642, forward strand.
CGCACTGATAGCCATTTAGCAAACGATTGTTCATATGGTCCATGCAAATTATGCAAAAAGAACCATAATACACTACTTCATACTACTTATCTTAGTTCTAGTGAAGAATTAAGTATTCCCGCGTCTATACCTAGTTCGCATAAATCAGCTGATACGGGAGTGCATTCCGAGCGTATAAATGTACTCACGTGCAATGCCGCTGCCGCTATACAACCCGTGTTGCTTTCGACAGCGCTCATTGACGTTTCTGACTCGAGTGATAATTATCACACAGTTAAGGCGCTCCTTGACAACGGAAGTCAGAATTGTTTTATTACAGAATCGTTGTGTAATCGTTTACAAATACCAATAATACAGTCCACTATACACATTTCAGGTGTTGGGCAGAGCGTATCAAAATGTTCTCACACCTGTAAAGTAAATATTCGTTCTAAAGTTAATCATTTTAATATAAATATTCAATGCTTGGTTCTTCCTCGTATTACATCAAAGTTACCTTCGTTATCAATTAAATCTCAAAGGTTTCAAATACCTAAACACATTTCACTCGCGGACCCTACGTTTAGTGTGCCGTCGGATATCGATATCCTTATAGGAGCGGATGTATTTTGGGATTTATTAAATAGTGATAAGATTAAACTTATTAATGGTCCTTATCTATATGATTCAAAATTAGGATGGATAATTTCTGGGCCTATTTATAATAGTCATTCGTTTATGACTGAAAGAGTTCAGTGTAACTTAGTTCAGATAAATACTCAACTGAAAAAATTTTGGGAGTTAGAAGAATTGACTGACTTATCTTCTCCCATGTCTAAAGATGATCGTTATTGTGAAACGTTATTTAAAGAGACTACAAAACGTGACAAACACGGTAGATTCTCTGTTCGCATTCCTCTAAAGGAGTCACCTGAGTTATTAGGTGATTCGTACACTATGGCTAAAAATCGTTTTTTATCTCTCGAAAGAAAGTTGGATCGTTTACCTAATTATAAAACACTTTATAGCGATTTTATTAAAGAATATGAAACACTTGGTCATATGACTCTAATTGAAACAAAGAATATTCCAGATTTATTAAGTAAACCACATTATATATTACCTCATCACGGTGTCTATCGTGAGGATAGTTTAACTACAAAATTACGTGTTGTGTTCGACGCGAGTGCGAATACATCAAACAACAAATCGTTAAATAATATACAGTATACAGGACCTCCATTACAAAATGATATATTCTCAATTTTACTTAGATTTCGTCAATATAAATACGTTGCCTGCGCAGATATTCAAAAAATGTACAGACAGATTTTAATTCAATCGGATCAACGTAATTTACAGCTGATATTGTGGAGGAATAATCGAAACCTACCTTTACAGTTATATATATTAAATACAGTGACGTATGGAACGGCGTCAGCACCGTTTCTCAGTATGCGTTGTTTAAAACAATTGGCTTTAGACTGTAATGATGAATTAGTTGCAAGAACAATTAACGAGGATTTTTTCGTTGACGATTTAATAACGGGGAGTAATGACCTTAAATCTTTAATGGAATTGTGTAATAAAATATCCAAGTTGTTGAAACAGGGTTGTTTTCCGCTGCATAAATGGACATTTAATTGCGACGTATCTCCTGAAATGTATAAAGACCTAAACATTGATGTAAATCATTCATCCAAAACGTTAGGTTTAGGCTGGTGTACACAAAAGGATGAATTTTATTTTACAACTAAATTTACAAATCATGACTCGATAGTTACGAAGCGTGTTATATTATCCACCATTGCACAAATATATGATCCATTAGGTTTATTAACGCCCGTAGTAATTAAAGCTAAGTCATTGTTACAAAAATTGTGGCTACAAAAATTGGATTGGGACGACGAAGTTCCCGAAACCATTGCAATTGCATGGCATAAGTTTCTGTGTGATTTGCAACATTTACATACTATTAGACTACCTCGTTGTGTTATTGATGATAATAGTTACAAGGAGCTTCATATATTTACTGACGCTTCTCAAGATGCCTACGGTGCGTGCGCGTACGTTAGGTTGTGTAATAATAACGGTGATTTACCAGTTTCAGTGCATTTATTATGTGCAAAAAGTAAATTAGCACCGATAAAGATAGTAAGTGTTCCGAGACTCGAACTGTGCGGGGCTTTGGTAGGTGCTAGATTATATATTAAAATAAAACAATCTCTCCGTTTAAATTTCGATAAAATATATTTTTGGACTGACTCAACTATTGTGCAAGGCTGGTTGAGTATGTCGCCGCATTTACTTAAAACCTTCGTTCAAAATCGCGTTGCACAAATAAATGAATTAACATGTGATACAATTTGGCGACATGTTAAGGGAACCGAAAACCCTGCGGATATTATAACTCGCGGCACGACGTTAGACACGCTGAAGTATGATAGTAATCATAATTGGTGGTGTGGCCCTGCCTTCTTACGCGATATAAGTAGTAAGTGGCCAGACAATAGTAACATCTTTATTTCGCCATATAGTGAGTTGCCTGAAATTAAACATAACACTGTTCATTTACATTCTACTCAATTATTTTCAATATTTGATTTTGAACGTTATTCGTCATTTATTCGTTTGCAAAGGATTTGTGCATATTTATTGCGATTCATTGATAATGTCCGAGTACCTATTGTCAATGGCAAGGTCAACGGCATTCGTGTGCGACAAACCGGTTCCTTATCTGTAGATGAGTTACAGCGATCACTTGATACATTAACACGGTTTGCTCAACAAGAATCATTTAGTGAACAATATTATAGATTAAAAAATAAGTTATCATTAAATAATAGTAAAAATATTAAAAATAAATTGATATATAACAAAATAGCCGGTTTAAATATTTTTCTAGATGAATCAAATATTATTCGTGTCGGTGGTAGGTTATCTAACGCGAATGAATTTGATTATAATAAAAAACATCCCGTATTGCTTAGTGGGAAGCATCGCTTTTCAAGATTATTATGTGAATATGAACATAAACGATTGCTTCATGCTGGTCCTCAGCTTCTAGTATATTCCATGCGTGAAAGGTGGTGGATTTTGAGGGCTCGCGATTTAGCTAAACAAGTTGTTCATAATTGTATCGTATGCAAACGCATGAAAGGCAGGACATTGACCCCTCTCATGGGCAACTTACCTTCGGAAAGATTAGAACAAAATTTTCCTTTTATGAATTGTGGAGTTGATTATGCCGGGCCCCTGCTCATTTTGGACCGAAAGGGCAGGGGTGCAAACTTAATAAAATCATACATTTGTTTATTCGTTTGTTTTAGTACAAGGGCTATACATTTAGAACTGGTAGGTAGCTTGAGTACACATGATTATATTTTAGCATTAAATCGGTTCATAGCACGGCGTGGAAGGCCTTATCAAATCTTTTCAGACAATGGAAAAAATTTCGTTGGTACTGAAAAGGAATTATCAGTAATTTTTAATAATGGTAGTGATATTTCTGATTTTCTTAGTCATAATCAAATTCGTTTAACATTTATACCACCGTACAGTCCTCATTTTGGCGGGTTGTGGGAAGCAGGAGTCAAGTCCTGTAAGCATCATTTGCGGCGGGTGCTGGGCAATGCTAGGTTAACACGTGAAGAGTTTGAAACGGTATTAACGCAAATTGAAGCCGTCCTGAACTCTCGCCCTCTGTCTCCTCTGTCCTCAGATCCTCATGACTTTCTCCCACTTTCTCCAGCCCATTTCCTGATCGGTCGACCACTAACTGCACCTATATGTGAAAAGCTGACGATGATTAAGCCTACGCGATTGGGACGCTATGACCATGTGGAGCAACTTCGACAACATTTTTGGCAGCGTTGGTCGAAAGAATACATTTCAGAGCTCTAACAGCGAATTAAATGGAAAACCAACAATGAGGACCTCAAAGAGAATAGCTTAGTTCTGATCAAGGAGGATAATGTTCCTCCTTTGAAATGGAAACTGGGTCGAGTGATGCACGTCTTCCCGGGGACTGATGGGATTTCCCGAGTGGCTGAAATACGGACAGCGCACGGCATCATACGCCGATCGTTTGCAAAGATTTGCCCGTTATAACCTTCATGATCCAGCTTCACTGACGAGTGCTTCATGTTGGAAGCCTTTCCTGAGTTCTTCCAAGGCGGGCGGTATGTTCAACAACTCTGAAGTTAGCAGCGTACCTACGTCGTTCAGCGGTGTGGCGGCAACACCGGTGGGACTCTGGCCTAACTTCACGTTAATGAAAAACGAATGTGCTTAATCATGGAACCTCGCGTCATTCTCTTTTCTTGTAACCTTGTAACTAACAGCACACAATGTAATCGTTATAATTAAAATCATATTTTTTTTATTCTCGTTTTCATTTTAATAACCTTTAAAGTAAAGTAAAATAAAGGAAGAATCATCTCAATATCAAACACTCGTCAAATAATAACCAACCAACGTTGTATAAAATATTCATACAACTGCACTTTGAACATTTCTGCAACAATTACAATAATGTTCAAAATCTCTCATTAGAAAACTCTACCTAAAAGACACATAGGCAGAGTTTTGCTAGGGACAGTTTTTGAGCTTGCTTGTGAGTCTAGTTGTTTATTATAAGATACTATACTATCATTTATGTAATATAATGATACGTCTTTAAATAAAGAAAGTTAACTAAGGGCCGATTTTTCAATCCCTGGTTAAAACTTATCCGTCCAATAAAGTATTACACGATAATATTATAATGTCACCTGTAAACTGTCAATTGCGGGCAATAAGAATACATTTTGAAATGGTAGTTTAATACGTTATTCGACGAATAAGTTTTAACCGAGGATTGAAAAATTAGCCCTAAATGACAAGACTAAAACAGAAATTATAAAATAAAATACTTACATCATTATTAGGATCGGGAAAGCAAGTTTTGGCGTATACTGTGAGTACATTGAGCAACGCTAGTTGTCCCCACTCGTCCACGTCAGCTAGCAATGCACAAAGTTTCCTGTATAAAGGAAATAAAATGTATATCAATACTTTGATATTTAGTTTTTATGAAAATAAATATAAATCCGAAATCTATACGTATATATAAATGAAACCCGTTTTCTTTGGTCACGGCATCACGTATATGGGTGATGGGTGGACCGATTTCGATAATTCTTTTTTTATAATATTCCTTGAAGTACGAGGATGGTTCTTATGGAGAGAAAACGTAAATATGTACCACGGGCGAAGCCGGGGCGGACCGCTAGTTTTAGAATAAATTCTATTGCTCTGGCTGGATCATGGATTAAGTCAATAACATTATAAAATAAATGTGTTGATTTCCTGATTACGGTTCAAATTTTGAGAGAAAATCAACCAGAAAAATCACAAGGCATTTCTACCTTAACTTAGAATCATGAAGTTTGGCATGAAATATACAAAGACGTTAACCTATAATTATAAAAGAGACATTATTATATACATTAATTAAATAAGTCTTAAAAATAGTAATTGATATGAAAATTTGTATAGATAGTTGCGGTAATTACCTGTAACTCCTATGTATAAGACTCATTCTATCTCCGCACACTTCAGAGAATGCCATGGCTGCAGATCCCACTACTAAAGGTGCTTTATCCGATAGTAACTTATCTATGATGGCCACTAATTCCTCTTTTTGCTCTGGATCTAGGCTGTTGAAGAGAATATTTATGTGTAATTTTATCGATTACAAAAAACAATAATAACATTAAAAAATAAAAATACCAAAACAACCACAACAATATATGAATTTTGGTATTATAAGTTTCTAATCAGAAATAGTTAATAATCCATTAATATGGGATATATTTTTAGTGTAAACCACTTTTTATTTTTTTTTTCGCTGTAGGTCTAATCTATCCAATTTGAAGGAAATATATTTTTTTATTTTAATGTAAGTTTTCAAAAGTTTTCAAAAGGAACCATATGCATAATATTATTCAAAGGCAAACACATCTTACAAGAAGAAGTTTTTTGTACATTTTATTGTACAGATGGGATAAACTACATAAAATTCAAATCCACACAACCAAAACTATATCCATCTCTCTCTCACCTGTACAACTTAGGTATAGCATGCGCGGCTGTCTTCCTCACATACGGGCTCATATCACTCGCCGAGTCTCTGATCGCTAACATCACAATCGGCACGATCATTGGTACTCGAATAGAAGATAGAACACGTAACGCACTAGCTCTAATTAGTTGGTTCGGATCCTAGAATACAATTTTTTATGATTTATTTGTTTATTGCACTTTATTGTTTAATACACATAACAATATAAAAAAAATAGGTTGTCTGTAAAGTCGGTTTACTGACGATAGTTGAACGTGACAACGTCCGATTGTGCTTCTTTGTCGCTCGTTCCGCGCTCTCGCTTGCACTTCAAGCCTTACATGGAACGCCTCAGAGCGAGGTAACGCCGCATGAGTCATGTTTTTTCGTGCGTGCAGCCGGCTCTATCGAATTATAAGACGTTGTCACGTCAAAAGAGCGCTTCTGCTGAGAACACGTGTCAGAAGTGACTTCTTTGGCAAGATTCAAATATACCAAAATTGACACCTTACTCTATGACGTGATGGTATTACCATGACGTGACCTAGAAAATTTACTCGCAACGCGAAGTTTCACTTCAAAAACTCTACTAACACGTAGGCAACACTATGAATTAACAATATGTATTTTAAAGCTACTTAACAACGAACAACTAAATCTTGCCAAAGAAGTTTCACTTCTGACACATGTCCTTGGCACACACTCTTTTTATTATTTTCAATAATGGTTAACAAACAAGCTTACCTTTAGAGCTCTTTGGAAAGTACTAATAGAGAGTAGAGCCAGATCCTGTTGTTCTTCAGCATACCTGACGAGATACACATACACTAACTTCTTCACTTCTATGTTTTTTGACACCACATTCTTTACTACTGCTGGAAATCTGAAATTGTGGCATAATTACCAAAATTTTTTAAATACACACAAAATGTAGATTGAAATATATATATAGTTGTTATATATATATATAGTTGTTGAGAAAATATATAATTTTAAATGTTTATCAAACTAAGTAGTTTGGTTTCCAATTCTTTAATGCTTATGTTGCATCCCTACTAGTCTGTTACGCTTTCCCGCTTAAACCTCTTTTGATGTTTTGACGCTCAACCGATTTTGATGAAATTTGGCACAGACAATCTTTAGACCCTGAGAAAGAACATAGGCTACCTTTAATTGCGAAAAAACACCACGCGAGCGAAGCCGCGGGCAGAAGCTAGTTATGGATATAACCGAAATGAATAAGTCACTGCAAAGCTAATTAATTAATATGTATTTTCAAGTGGTATTATACCACCAAAAATATAGGAATAAATAAGATGATTTATTTTTGTTCTCTGATTTACTTTGAGCAGTGGAATAGATATCAAACATGGATTAAATTTTAAAATATGTTTAAGCCTGTATTAAACACTAATTGAAGTCACTAAGTTATCAGATTAAGCTTTAGCCAATGTCAAGTTTTAAGTTTTGAATAAATATAATTAGTAATAAGTAAACTTACAAATCTGAAGCATCCCTTCCTTTAGCAATCATTCCGATGATCCTCTTCATAGCTTCCAATTTGAGAGAATCTTTTGATCCATCCAGCATCAATTTCAGATCTTCATTTCTAAAAATGGTGAAATTTCTATTGCTGTTCAAAATTAATCTCTAGTATAGGTCAACAATAATCATTCAAGCCAAACACTATATAGTATAAAAGTTGCTTTCTGCCATCTGTGTTTCTGTATGCTTAGATTATCTGTTTTAATAGATAGAGCAATTCTCAGGGGAGGTTTTAGTATATAATTTATTAGGTTTTAGACAAAGTGGTTGAAGCCGCTGACGGTAAGCTGGTGTATTGATATATCAGGAAGACGCTTCATAACACTAGACATAGTGTATTTGAAGCCAGTAGTTTATTCATCTTTCATGTAATTATAGATATTATGTCAAAATTTAAGCTGTATAAAATTAACATTGTAATAGGGCATAGGAACACAGCAGAAGTGTATTCCATTTAGTAACAGTGATAAATTAATAAACATAAATGGTGAATATTTATAGCAGAGTTAATTTTAAGCACAATACAGTGGCTTGATATATTCCTGAATAATTACTTTTAGATAGAAGCTTTCATAATCCTGTTGGATTACTACATACAACTGCTAACATTACTAGAAGTGTCACATTTCAAAGGCAATCCCCGATATATTAGGCATCTATTTATAATTTAATTATGAATTGCAAGTTTGAGTTTTCGTATCAAATACATTAAAAATAGAAAGTATGTGTATCGATCTTACTTTTTATAATCCGGTTGAAAGAAAGCTCCAGAGGCTGGGTCGCCCGCAGGATACTCCACTTCACCGGTAACAACTTTATCATTGTTATACGACGGTGTTGTAGCCATTGTCACACTTTGTTTATTAACAACAAAATATTTATTAAAGCTTTTCTCTTAGAACATCCGAAAAATTTGAGTTTCGAGTTTTGACTTTTGACGTGTTCCGTGCTGACATTTGACAATCTTTTTTGTTTTGACAGCTGACCCTGACAGTTACGTTTAGAAATAAATATTAACGTTTCGTCACAGAACACTAATATTAATAGTAGCTGTTTCGTTATTATTCGTTCTATGTTTGAAATTGAAAATATTATCGCTGATATGTGTATGAGAGATAATAGAAAAAGAAGCTTGGGTTGCATAAAATATTGTTTCAATTCTAAATAGTAAATTTATAAAAGTAGGTACATTACAGCGGGTCCACACAACATGAACAGTTTGCACTAATATAATATTATGTTTGCGCAAACCGCACGTATTGCCTGTTTAAGATGCATTGAAGTTGGCACGTAAGTTTCTGTTAATTTGTATTAAATTAAGTAACTTATTACTTAACAATGTTAAAAGTTTACCAATATATTATATATTTTCTAGCATTTTATTACATTTGCAATTTAGGTTCCATACTTTAGGCCTTTGGTATTATAAGTTTGTGGCATGTAGACCCGTTAATAATTATTTAGAATTGCAGTTTTTAAAAACCTAACCACATAAATATTTTTTTCTGAAACACTTTCTATACCTAAGCTAGCTACTAGTTATTATTCTGTGACCTAAGTTAAGATGTGAATATGAAGATCTTCAGTGTTTACTAAGCTACCATCAAAGACTACTATTGTATACGGGGCTACCATAACTAAATTAAGCAGGTAAAATTTTAATAAGTAAGTGTGGCGGTAAGTAAATAGCATTTAAAACTAAAAAAATACGAGTGGCAATCGAGGACTTCCTCGGTAAAGCTATTATATTGGATAGCATCGCATCGCTGTGCCGCATAGGTTGGAGTGGGGGGTGTTAGGTTTTTTCGTTACGGATTTTTTACATTCGGTCGCTGCGCTCAAAGTCTGAGATAAAAGCCATGCAATAGCTTAAAAATAAAAATTGAAGAGATTTAAAGGTTTTACTGCTCGACGTGTGATCAACTCACATCAAATGAAACGTATGCCTACCTACGGTGAAAAATAAAAATTCCACATACATACAGCAATTTTTCAATTAAAATCCCTATTAATCCGTTCTTTGAAGCCTCTTTGCATCACACGTCAAAGGATGGTTTTTTTTTGTTCTACGATGAACGATGTTACAAAACTGTATTTTTCCGGGAAAGATTTTTCTTCATAGAAAAGGAAGGTAGGTTAGGTTTATAACTAAATGTATATATACCTATGCGTTCGCCGTTCTCTAATCTTATATTTTGTGAGTGCATTTTGTTCCTTTCTTACCTACTTTTTGGAAAATTCTTTTAATAAATAGCTATAGGGTAGCGACCTATTATATAAAAATTTATCGATATTCTTAGGAATGTGTGATTCATGTTTATGTTTATCTGTGTAATAGGCAGGTAGTTACTTACATTAATTCATTTACTATAAAATAAAACGACATAAATATATGTTGTTATTTCTCTATTTATTAATAATTTAAACATAAATATACAGTTTATTACAGTTCTAATAAGGTAAGTTATAAGCCAATTTAATTAAGATGCTCTAATCATGTTTTACATGATAAAATAGGTATATCGGTAAAATTATTTTGGAAGCTATTTACAAGTGCCACTTTTTTTATTTAACATTGGTTTGCTCGATTATTTTTTGTTTTTTTTTTGGCCTACTAACGTTTATTTCTGTGAAAAAAATCCTGCAAGCTGGTTGCTACCTAATTTAAAAAAAAGAAACAATAATTCGGAATTCAATCCTCAGTCATTCGTGGATTTCCCGCGGATTTTGTGTGAATTTTAGGTTATGTTATTAAAAACAGTTTTCCTTATATCTAGCTCCATTCCACCAGGTTCGGAAGTCCTGCCACACAGTCTTTTCATTTACTTTTTGTTCATTATTCAGCATGTCACAAAGATGGCAAACATCTACTTCATCTGTTCCTTTGTAAACATAGTAATTACGCCATCGAAAGAAGTCATAATATCTGAAACAAATAATAATAATATAGTCTAGACACTATTTATATATAAGAATATTTTTATTTTTGAATTTTTGAACTACTATATCAATAGGTAATTACTGAACTCTATTCATAAATTCTTTCGATTTCATAAATTCTTTGTTGGCAACAATGTAAAATAGGTTATTTTTTGGAGCCAAATTATTACTTAGTAAGTAGGTATTTCCATGGACCAATATGTATTTCTCTCTACAAAATCTAAGTTAATAACAGAATAGTAGTGGTTGTGAGTAAATAAGCTAACTCAAACACAAACCAGTAAGGCAATAAGGGTTATTTTGGTTTTCTGTGTATCCTAAAACAACTAAAGGAAAATTCTTAAAATAAGAGACCAATCGGTCTCCGCGCGTAGCGAAGGGAAAATTATTGAACCTAAGAAAACAATTATTAAGCCATCTTAATTCTTATAGTTTGTTGAATATTTTGGTAAACGGTTCGAGATTTTTTTCTGGAAAAACCAATCCAAAGTTAGTTTGATTAACTGTGTTCATCCATGTTCCAATGAATAAAGTTTAAAATTACACTACCTCGCTCCATCCGTGTGTCAAGCAGTCTATTTAATTAAAATTTCGACTCGTTTTGTGGGATTTTCATTATTATTTAGTTATGAATTTCGACTGTCATGTAGCTATTTCACCTGTTTTTATTTGCGATAATGTCACTAATGGCTTTCGCAAGTTTCCTTGGCCCCAGTTCCCTTGCATTGAGGTAACTGCCTTCTGGTAGAAATCTGAAAAATAAATAAACTAGCTTTAATCCGCGGTTTTACTCTACTGGTATTCGGATAGAAAGTAGCCTATGCCGCTTTCTAGTCGATAATAATTTATCTCTTTGTCAAAATTTATTCAGATCAGTGATCAGATAAGACATTTTTGCGTGAAAGATGAACAAAATATATATCTATCCTTATCCAACTTATAAATTTTGTCCTTATTTACTATTATCTATATATTATTTTTTATTCTTTGATTTTTTCAGAAGGACAGTCCATTTCTTATCAAGCAATAATATCTAGGTGTAGTAAAAATATTACAAGTAATTTAATACATTTAGCAATTACACTCTATCTACGACAACATAGGAACGGAGCATCGAACATAAATGAAAAGGAAATGGGAAACCATAATATTACCTTTCTATAAAGAATAGATGAAGTTGCGTGATTCAGCTTGTATTTTACAAGTACCTAGAGTGAGTGGATTACATAGACTAACGTTTACAGCGCGAAAACAATATTTGAAAATAAGAAAATAGGTCAGAAATACATTTTAATAAAACCTACACACGCGAGCAGGCACGCTCATTCATAAATTGCTTATAGTTTTGATAGATCCTTAATTAAAAGAAAATAGGTCTATCCTAAGGGTCTATCTATTCCCTTCTATCTACAAAAATATATTATACTAGCGGTCCGCCCCGGCTTTGCCCGTGGTACATATGAAAAATAGATGTTGGCCGATTCTCAGACTTACCCGATATGCACAGAAAATTTCATGAGAATCGGTCCACCCGTTTCGGAGGAGTATGCAGACTAACATTGTGACACGAGAATTTTATATATAAGATACTATGTAGTCTGTATGACTACTTACATATTTCAAAAAGAAAGTTTTGTTTTTGTATACGTTTTGAAATTGATTTATTACTCGTCAAAAGTTACTGATTAGTAATTTTTGAAAAAAATTGCTAAGCTAAAGTTAAGTAAAATGTACTACATTGTTTCATATTATTCACTCAATACTTCATCACTTTTGTATAGGCTTACAATTCCTTCGTTATAAAACGAGGTTAATAAAGGCAAAATTGCAGCCTCGGACAAAGAGATAGGTCAGGGAAAATTCCTGTATCAAGCTACATTGGGTCTTTTCGTAACTTGGACAGGAAGTTAATTGCTTTAGCCAATTGTGTCTGAAATTTTCAAAGCTTGGACATACATAGTTACCTACACAATAGACAACTGCTTAATATACCAAGTATTAATAGTAGTAATAACAATTTGTTTTTTATTAATAACTTACTAAGTACAAATGTATCTTAAACAAGTCATTTTGAACAGTAAATCTATACTAATATTATAAAGAGGAAAAGTTTGTATTTATTACCGATACCTCTTAACCGATTTTGATGAAATTTGGCACAGACAATCTTTAGACCCTGAAAAAGAACATAGGCTAGGTACCTTTTATTGTGAAATATGTACCACGGGCGAAGCCGGGGCGGACCGCTAGTATTATATATTTTTCAACGGTTTTGTATAGGTACAAAGGTATAAAATAGGCCTTATACCTTCCTTTTCCCAAAAATCGTATCAAGAATCAACAATAAATAGCGCTAAGATTTAAGTATATCTATGCATATTTTAATTTACATAAAATATATTACTTAAGTAGGATTTAGTTGCGTTTCTAAGATAGTACAGGTCTACGGATATTCTTCGAAAGTGGTTAAGTTTTGATGGGTGTCAAAAGTTTTCGCGTAATTTAGTACAAGGGCAAACCTTTATTATGATAAAATATATCAGAAGAACTATTTTATGTATGAATTTTTAAAATAATGCTTAATCACTTTTCTCAATAACAGATTAGTAAATCTCTTAGAAAATCGGCTAAGTGCGAGAGACTCGCGGAACTAAGGGTTCCGAAAAAATAAACTATAAAAGAGCAACTGCAAAAAAATGTTAATATGGTTAATATCCAACTCATGATCGTTGCTTAACCTCGATTTCCTATTATTTAACAGAAATACTTTAAACCTAATTAACAGTCTATCTGTGCTGTTTACTTATCACGGTCCATGAGATAAAGCGGTGAAAAACGGACGGACAGCACCCTTTGGATACGGAACCCTACAAATTGCTAATCATTGATAAAAAACAGATATATCTCTCTATACGTATTATATACAATATACATATACGTGTATAGTGTGAAATTTGAAAACCTTTGTGTTTCTATGTTTGGTATTTTTTACGTAGGTGAGGTATCGTGTTTCAAGGAAATAGAATGAGATTTGTTTTTAAACGGCATTCTTTGTCAGCGTTGTTTTGAAAAACGAAGCGCAAATAAATGGAAGAAGAGATTTTATGGTTTATTCTTTGGCTAAGTTCTTTGGTGTGGTAAATATTGTCAATAAATTATTAATCTGTGATATAATTTTTATTTAAATTTAATTTTAACTGTAGTTATTTAAAATTCAAACTGTCTGTACTTTATTATTTATCAATTTCTATATCATTTAACTGTGCTAATGATAAAAAGGTATACTAATTGACTAAAATGTATTAATTATATTTCCCAGATAACAATAAGATTTCAAACAATGTGCTCTAAGTACTTCAAATAAGTGATATTAATAACAAAGCTAACTTGACGTTTTAACCAAAGGTATTGAGTATTGTTGAACTAGTTGTTGTATAAAACAAGAGTTTCAAGATTCTTAGAGAGTATGTAGACTAGAGGGTTCTAGTGTTGTACTAGAGTCGAGGATTCTACCACATAAAGCGGGCTACTCACCTACCTGCCGAAGGGACAATACCGGTTGCACGGCAGTCGGAGCAATTAAAGCCAAAGAGTCCAAATTAAAAATTGCCGCTGCTTATCTATAAACATTACAATTAAGGAGCCAATTAAGGGTGCAATAATTCTAAAGCCGGCTTCTCACGTGCCTGCCGCAGGGGCAATATTGGAACAATCGCGGTTGCACGGCGATCGGAGAAATTTCAGTTGTTCTCTAAATTGCCCTTGCTTGCACACATCACAATTAAGGATGCAATTCCTATATTGCCCTGCGGTACGTATGTGAGTAGGCGGCTTTAACTAAGAATGGGAACGTCAATGACCGAGTAAATGTCATTTGAAAAACGTAAATCACTTAGCCATTTTGGATGCATTTTTCAGATTGTTATTTGTCAGGCAATTATCGCTAAATAAGATTAGGTATTAATTCGCTGGAATTAATATCTTGACGTCACAATATGGCGCTGAAAAAATCCTATTCTTAGTTAAATCGCATAATACCTACCTACAACAAAATATATTTCTATGCTAAAATCCCCACAAAAAAGAAATAAAAAGAAACGTCTTATTCAAAATAGGCATTTTTTATATACCTACCTACATATTTACGTAATTTTCTTACATCGACATATCCATTCCCTAATCACGTACTTTTTATCTTTGTACTAAGATATTCAAATGTTCTTTCTACAAAATATTACGCCATGAGGGTATAAAGTTTATGGTAAGAACTTAAGAATTATTATGTTCCTTGTTATAAGGCACGACGAGAGATTCGGGGTTGACGACACTCAAAATAAGGGATCAAAGACTAGAAAAATCAAGAGGAATTATAATTTATAAGTATCAGAATATGGTTCAAACGGTAAGGATCAAGGGTATGTAGAAATGACTGTAGATTGTAGACATATAAATAAATAAAATAAATAAAAATAAAATAGCCTTTATTGCTGTTACTCTTCTTAAAATTATTACATGCCGACTTCAAAAAAAAGAGGAGGTTATTGTTGTTTGATATTGTAAACGGATTAGGATAAAAATGTGATTCGAAATAACCGAATATGAAAGTTAATCTGTAAAAAGTAAATTTAGAGTGAGTATTATATCGCATGTTTTGCTGAAAAGTAGACTCTTGTTTGTATGCATTGTTTACATTAAAAACAAAATTATATGCAATGATATTATAATTCTCTTTTAAATTATAAAGCTGAAGAGTTTATTTGTTTGTTTGTTTGAACGCGCTCAAAAACTACTGGTCTGATTTAAAAAAGTCTTTCGGTGTTATACAATTCAAATTCAAATTCAAATCATTTATTGCATACCAATACTTATACAGATATTGCAATACAATAGGTCATACTATATTAAAGTTAAGTTTTCTGGCCTTTTTAAATTCAATACTAATACAGAATATAAAGATTTGCAGTTTGCACCTACGCGCACTTAATAATTAGACAATATAAAAAGAACGAAATTAAAATCTTAAGACATGCGCATACCTACTATAAGACGACAAAACAATATTATATATATTTATTCTATTATTTTTAAAAACTCTAGGAATGATGCTTCACTACATAGTATAAAACAAAGTCGCCTTCTATGTACCTATGTATGCTTAATTCTTTAGAGCCACGCAACGGACTTCGATGCGATTTCTTAATAGATAGAGTGATTGATTCAGTAGGTTTAGATAGTTAGGTAAGTATAATTTATTTTTGTTAGTTTCAGTTAAATATAATAATTTGAGACAGGAAGAACTTAACAACACGAAAATTCAAGTTTGGCGTAGTTTAGCTTCGAAATATTCATTTATTGAATAAAAGCATTTTTGGATTAAAAGGAGCTTTAGTTGTTTGTTAAAAGAATAAATAGTTTTTTGGTTTTTAATTTGGTCAGGAAGTTTGTTATAAATTTTTATAGCCATGTGATAGGGGCTTTGATTTAACATTTTGATTCTTGAGAATGGTAGGTGTAATCTATTTTTAAAGCGCGTATTTACTTCGTGGTGTTCCTCGACTCGTGAAAATCTATACATATAATAAATCTGTAGAAGGGTCAATTCTGTACATTGAAAATATTGAAAAAATAAATAGCAGGGGGTGTTACTGGATCGATACCAAACCCAAATATGTGATTAAAAAAATTTTTGTCTTTCTGTCTGTCTGTCTGTCTGTCTGTATGTGAAGACATCACGTGAAAACTACCGGTTCGATTTCGATGAAACTTGGTATAATTATACCTTATTATCCTGGGCGTAAAATAGGATACTTTTTATCCTGGAAAAATACGTAGAAAAAAATTAATCTTAATTTTTCAGTTTTATCCATAGACGTTGTTCTGTAGAACCGCGAACACACGTTGCGTATAGGCCTAGCCGTATTTGGGTCCAATAGATATTTATAAGATGTCATTGTCAGAGTTACTCAAAATGGAGAATAAATAAAATAATACGGGCATTTCTCCGCAACTCGACGCCTATTTTCAAAATGGAGAAATAAACCATCCACACAAAGACCGACATACGCGCGGACGGAGTCGCGGGCGGAAGCTAGTGTATTAATATTTTTATAGACAAATGTGCAAATTTCATGTATATATGTATATCGATGGTAATGTTAATATGTTATATTTTCTAAAATGTGGTTTACAACTTTCTGTGTTTTTTATTTGAGCTAAGATTCTCACGCACTTCTTCTGCATTTTAAATACATCATTAGCATATTATACCTAACCCACTTATCGAGGAAAGCTATAGGCTATGTATCGTCCCACTAAGACCTAAAGGAACGGAGCTATGAGAATAAAACCGCGGGGCACAACTAGTTTCCAAGAAAATACCCTTGTATTGTATAAGCATGTTCGATTGTTATAGCTTTATCATCACTACATAGTATAAAACAAAGTCGCTTTCCCTGTCCCTATGTCCCTATGTCCCTTTGTACGCTTAAATCTTTGAAACTACGCAACGGGTTTTGACGCGGTTTTTTTTAATAGATAGAGTGATTCAAGAGGAAGGTTTATATGTATAATAACATCCATTAAATAGTGGAGAAGTACTGTTATTTTTGAGGTTTCTAATGTGATGTCGTAAAAAAATTACATTTTTTCCGCTTACATTGCAAACGCAGGCTGAACCCTACGAGTTTTATCAAAATAATGTACTAAGTATTATACACATTGAAAAGGTCTACAGAAAAGTCCGCGATGGTATATGTCTATCTCTTATGGATAACCCACAATAACTTTTTTTTGTCATTTACTTTTTACGACAAATAATGGCTAATTTTCGATGCGATTTTAACCAATACAGCATTAATCCTTAACCAATTAAATACCTTGAATACATTGTTCATTTAATATAGATCTATATGGCTCTTTACACCGTATGATTTAAGTGAATATTTTCGAAGATATTACAGATTTAAAAATTGCGGGACGTAGCGTTTGCGGCGGTACCGGCCGGCCGCCCGGCTATCTATTTTATACCCGTGCGAAGCCGGAGCGGGCCGCTGTTTTTATATACAACGTTCACAGTTTTTCTGTAGTGTATTTAGTATCAGCATTGCACCCGTGCGAAGCCGGGGCGGGTCGCTAGTGAGTTATAAAATATTTACGACGTAACTAAAACCGTGACTTTAAAAGTGAAGGTATTAATTATAATTAGTTCCATATCGTAATGTTAATCAATCTGTCAAGTGGTTAAGCTTTCATGGCCAAACTGCTAAACCTATTGTGATAAAATTTAGAGCATGTAGCAATTGTTCTCGAATGATGTTATCTCTGTATATTTTATTTAGATTGTGTAATAAGTGGACGAGTTTAGATTTAGGTTAGCCAAAAAAACAAAAAAACTATTTAATTAATAAAATCCTTAAAGAATATAATTCAAATGTCAGAACATTTCATTTTGAAACAGCAATAAATTTAATCCGAAAAATTGTAGAGATTATTTCTTAAATTTCTAAACAATGGCCTACATTAATTATAAAAAAAAAAATCCTTTATAGTTTATACCTTGGATAGCTTCACACAAAAATTCTCGGAAGTACCCACGATAACAATTAAATATCAACAAGAAACAGATTTTTTCAGGGAATAACCTAATTTGCTTTTTGATAGTATAACGAGTTTTTAACAAAGGATAAAACTTGTTTCAGTTTCTATTTTATTTGAAGGAAATTATTGACGGCACTTTTTATTTCTAACCTAATTTTAAATACAAATTGAATAATTATTTTTTTTTATAATAGTTATTATCTACTATAATTATTTAGAGTAAATAATACTACAAAATATGTTCCTTACATTAAACCAATGAGGAAGTAAAAAATAACGAAATTATTTATTACTTAGATATATGAAAAATTGCTGGCTGATTATAGATACCTAACAGTACAATGATTTCAACCAGGGAACCTCTACCTATTATGTTTCTTATATTATATCTAACACATTATTTCATTTTGGAATTAAAGATTTTAACGGATTTTAGATGCGATTTATTCATTATATTATTATCCACACTTTTTTTATGTCAGATGCAGAGCAAGCAAAGGAGCACGTGGGCCACCTGATGTTAACTTTGCAGCGAGCTTGGTCACTGGGAGCTAAAATCTTATATGTATTTCTAAATGTATAATACTCGTGTAAAATCAAACACAAGAAAATACTACATTATTTAATTTTTGATCCATTATTTTTTTATGTAACTTAATAAACAGAAAAAACAAGAAAAACGGGAACATTTCAAGCAGATTTACATTACGTTCATACCATTCTTACGTTATGAGAGTCAATAATAAAAATGCACATAATATTATGTTACATCCTACTAAAGAACTCTCTCTTTTATATGAGAATGTTAAATTTTTTATTATAATGTGGGCTAAGGAAAGAGGGTTGAAAATGGTTTAGCTTGGTCTTTGTAATAAATTGAAGCGAAATATAGAAGGACTATGAATGGATTTAATCTTAAATGCGCTTGTATGGTAGAAACATCTCGAAAATAGGTAATTAGATATTAAATAACAAATATTATGGAATAATATATATTATTTTTGTGTCTATGTCTTTCATATTATTAATAAGGGCGTGTGTGCCGAGCACATGTTTCAGAAGTGGAACTTCATTGGCAGGATTCAACGTTATTGCCATGACACCACCTTGAAATTTTACTCTCAACGCGCCTAAAGAAGTTTCACTTCTAAAAGATTGGCGCGCGGATGCAATCAAATGCGTGATCAGGATGTTTAAAAAGTTTAATTATCAGGCTATCATTTAAAAATAATTGCATTATTTCATCGGCATTGCAATTTAAAATAAATGATTTCAATATTTTCATATTCAAATGCAATAAATATGTTCCTTCATTAGTCCTCTGTTTGTTATATTTTGCAAGTTTTTTCTTTAGTTATCTGTTTGTTAATTGTTATATTTTGCAAGAGTTTTTGTTTCATTGAATGGCGTTAATGATATTGTTTTAATTGGTGATTAATATAACATTGCTTACTTAACTGTTCTTCGCAGTTAAATGTAGTGTTATTTTTGTATATAATAATAGAAGATTATTATTTTGAAGTGTGAGAAATTCGTATTAAATTCACGACTGTTGAAAGTTTTAATGCTAATAAAGATCTGTGACCTCAACTGACACAGAAAGTACTTAAATAGGTAACACAGAAAATGTCCTGTTTTAAGTTAACGCTTTGTTAAATGTCACCATGACGTCTTATAGCAGTATTATTTCCAGTTTGGGAATGGGATGGCGCTAGACGAACTTTAGCGCTGTCATCTTTCCACGCTGGAATTAAGGGGGCGCATAAAGCAAAATAACCAATCTTCTATTAGATGATACGTGTAATATGCAAGACCAAATCTAAAAAATAAAATATATATCAAACTAGATGATATGTTCAACGATTCTGTTTAATCAAAAACATAAAATATTAAAATTTACTCGATAAAAAAAAATCACCAAGTTAGCTCTAATTTTCACACTTTTACGTTTTCTACTTGACATGGTTATACTTATTATGATTTTTTTTTCATAAACAATTATATTAAAACATTTGCAAGATATTTGTCAGAGCATTTTGTGTAATTACTTTTAGTTTTGGTTTTATCTGCGATAAACCACTTTTATCGTGACAAAATCAAACGTTTATCTCGAGAAAAAAAGAGCGCCAAAAGTGGTTTATCGCAGATAAAACCAAAACTAAAAGTAATAACACAAAATGCTCTGACAAATATCTTGCAAATGTTTTAATATAATTGTTTATGAAAAAAAAATCATAATAAGTATAACCATGTCAAGTAGAAAACGTAAAAGTGTGAAAATTAGAGCTAACTTGGTGATTTTTTTTTATCGAGTAAATTTTAATATTTTATGTTTTTGATTAAACAGAATCGTTGAACATATCATCTAGTTTGATATATATTTTATTTTTTAGATTTGGTCTTGCATATTACACGTATCATCTAATAGAAGATTGGTTATAGTGCTTTATGCGCCCCCTTAAAACTGCTTTAAGTCATCATGGTACGGGGGCTGCTTTAATCACTTAGGAGGTCAATTCATAATATCTGAATGACCATTTAATATTAATTGGTGACCTGATTTGAATCATCATTGTAATAATTGTAGTTGAAGTTTTGTCTTTGGACTACGTTTTTGCTCATAAATACAAAAAAATGTACTGAGATGCTACAAAACTTGCCAATACACAAAAAATGCCAAGTTTCATCAAGATCTTAAATAGTTTTGGCGTGATAGAGCAGGCGTATTTGTATTCATGTAAATTATTATGAAGTCAATAACAAAGAAAAAGTGTAGTTATTTCGGTAAGTACTAAGCTTTAATTATTCGAGAATATCGATTTCCGGCGTCCGCGTCGTAGGAGAGATTAATTTTTCATTTGTTTCACTGATTGATTTCAATTCGTTTCGAAATATCGAAACATATTATGTAATAAGCAAGTAGGTGACCATGTTTTTGTCACGTATCGGAATAAGTTGTTATTTTAAAGATTCTCGGTAGGAAATCAAAGGCAAGTTTTTTAAGTTTTCTAAATGCGATGAACAAATCAAGTTCTGTCGCGCCTTCGTACACGTGGATAAAGAATTACTTTATCTTTACAAAAAACAAGAATTTACTTTATATTTATAAAAAATTACTTAAGAGGTCAAAGGATTATTTTTTCTTACGCTTACGAATATAAAATATTTTACGTCGCTCTCTATAAAGAAAAGAAGGCTTTGGCATCATTATTATTTTTTATGAAAAATTGTATAAAAATGATATGATTTCAAAAGAGTAAGGTCTACCTAATTATGTAGTTTTTTTGTCGGCTCTTTCTATAATAAAATTGCTTTTCGAACAAGTTTACTAAAAATATTAATGAACAGAAAAGAGAAAATTATGTACAACATAATGTAACTAAGATATTTAGGTAAGTAAACAAGAAAAAAATGTTTAAGGTTATAGCTTACCTACTAGTGTTAGCCTAATCTGCCTTCAATTAAATACCTTAAATACATTGTCAATGACCCTTGCAACCCAAGATTTGTCGCTTCCTAATCATCCTTATTATAAGGCGATTTACATAAATTATAATCTATTATTACCTCGTGTAGTTCGCGGCACCAAAAACAATGGGCACTGCGTAATTGTTCAAAGCGGTCAACAATTTCTCAGTCACGTAGTCCTCTGAGAAGGAATTCTCGAACGACAAATAAAAATGGTATTTGTCCTCAATCATCTTGAAGCACGAACGCTCGTCACTGCGGGGACAACTCAATTTCCCACAACTACCATAAACATCTACAGATAATCCATATCTATTCAGCTCATCATCTAATTCAGACACAAAATTCTCTCTACCACTCTTGGTAGAGCAATGGGACACGAACCAAGCCACCGCTTTCGTTTTGCTCGACAATTTGGTCTTCAATTCCTCACTAATCTCTTGCATACGCTCCGGCCACTCCATCCTAATATTCGGCCCAACTATCGTCCCATTCAAATCGAATATAGTTATATAACCCCATTGGAAATCCGAATCCAATTTGTACGTCCACGTCCAATTAAAGAATCCATCTAAGTTTTCGTCGCACGCCGGAAAATTATCCGGGGATTCCATAGCGCCGAATATATTATACTTCTGTTTCGAAGATCTTTGTGCCGGCATTTGGAACGGCCACAGGTGTATCACATCTCTACCGTTGAATACGATAGCGTCGAATTCCCTTTGATCGAGGAAATAGTTTTTATCATCTGTGACATAACAGTTTTTGTGCTTGCATTTGTTTTTGATAAAGGCAGCGTTGCCCTCGCTCAGGTAATCGAAAGGGGCGCTGAACCGGCGCGTCCATTGGAGAATATATTTAAAATCCCTGTGATTTGTGTATGAAAGTATTTCTTTCCGCTTAGCTCTAATGTCATACAGCTTGGTGTTGTAAAGACTTAGAAGCGACCACACGTAGATAAGTATCAAAAAGATGAGTATCCTTGAAAAGCTTCTAATTGGCCAGGTCAATATTTTTAACATCGTTTCAAAGGTAATTCTCACCGAGGGAACGCGTCATATTATTTCATGTTCACATTATTTATGGATGCTTAATCACTTTTAATGTATTTTTAGAAGCACGACACGCGTTTTATTATTAACATTTTAGCGTCAAAGCGTCGGTGCGCGCGCGCATTCAATGGTAAACTGTTATCGCCTACATTACATGTTACGGTTAAAGTGATGCCATGGGTGTTTTGTTTATTCAAGAGGAAGGTAAACAAACGTTTCGATTACGACAAAACGGTAGTATTCTAAACATGTTTGAGTATAACTAGCGACACATTTGTCTTCGATCTTGCTTATTAGAAAAAAGGAATAGGCTTACATTTTAGGAAAAAGAACAATGACTAAATTTTGCGCCTGTTTGAAATGGATAAACCCAAAAGGTATTGAAGCCATTTTAAAGAAATATAAAAAAAGAAGTAAAGCAAATATTTATTTACTTAGATATTTGATAGAAAAATAATTATAATACCTATGTATTTCTTTACTGTTAATTTTAAGTAGAAAAATATGAATAAGGAATTTCCGAAAAAGAGAGCAACAAAGCACTATAAAATCATGACGATATTTACACAATAAACATAATCAGCCACTTTAACCGTAACATACTTTACATTAACAGGAAATTTACAATCACAAGGAAAAAAATATATTGATAAGTCCATAAAAGAACGTTCTAGTAATTATGAAAATTACTAGAACTAGAACGTATAAGTACTTAACATTTAATAACTGACGATTAAAAATAAAGAATAAACATTAAATACGAACACAAGAAAAATGAAAAAACACGCTGTTATAAGATAAAATTATTGTATAATCACCGATCCTTGTACCAAGTTTGAATAAAATGTCCGTTAAAAGTGGGTCAAAATCGAGACAGGAATCTGTTACATACAAACATACAGGTGAAGCTAACATAAGCGTATAAGCGCGTGTTACAACTATGAGTGAGTCACTCATTGATGAGTAATGGAGTGATGAAATTGAGTTAACATAATTGTGTTATTAGCGGCAATTAAAGTAACAGTTGTATAATGTTATGTTTTTTACGCGATAGGTCCTCCTTCCATCGAAAAGAAGAGACCTATGTATTGAAAGTATGATTTAAATAAAATACGCTTCTATGCACTATATTTCTCCTTTTGCACGCCTCATAAGCGAAGCGTTGAGGTGGGTACTACTGTCACTTCGCGCAAAACATCTGATTTTTCAAACTTAAAATGTCTTTATGTATGTATCATACATTGCACTTGTAAGATAATACATACCACATATTAAGAAAAAACACTATTTTTAACGTTCATGATATTTTTGATGTCATTTTTGTTATTTAAACTAGTTAAAAAACAGTTTAAAAAAGTTCTGTCTTGGACGTCCGTGTGTCTGTATGTGCGGATCCTTTTTCTTGTTAACACGATAGCGACCGAAATACTTTACTAATCGAGTCTTTTTTTTTCTCTTACGCTTGAGTATGCTCAGGAATAGAACCCTTTCATTTTTCAGGGTCTGATTCGATGTGGTTTAATTGTTATTAAATAAACAAAAATAATAATTAATAAATATTTATTAAAAAAAAATTATGAGGCGTGCACTTTTGGATTTTCCAAATTATTTTTCTTTACGGTAGCAAAATATACACCCGTGAGCATTTACTGAATTATTTGTATTATTGGCTCTTATTATTTGTATCTACTTATAAGAATATGCTAATTGCTAACAATACATTAATTTTTACTCTGCTTATTTTGTCACGTATACTTCCTTATTAAATTAGGAATGAAAATAGTTGAATACCCAGAATTTAAATAAATGAATTGGAAATCATTCTCTTGGCGGTACTTTTCCATGGAACCACAGGGCACAGCTTTTTCATTGATCTTTGTAGTTTGTTACTCTTGTAGACTCTTGTTTGATTTTATTTACAAATAATAAATGCTTATTTACCGAGGCAGGTATTTGCCTATATATAACATGATGCTACACTAATTAGAGCGGAACAGCAATGAAGAAAATATTCCTTTAAAGTTCAGATGAATTTGGCCAAGAATTAGAGTAGATATTATTATTTATTATTTAGGTTTATTTCAAGCAAATTTTAGAAAATATAAAATAAAGATACAATGAAATATAAAGAGCTGTTCAAAATGGTCAATTAGAGTAAATTAAAAATAATTTGGAAAATCCAAAAGTGCACGCCTCATAATTTTTTTTTAATAAATATTTTTAATTATTATTTTTGTTTATTTAATAACAATTAAACCACATCGAATCAGACCCTGAAAAATGAAAGGGTTCTATTCCTGAGCATACTCAAGCGTAAGAGAAAAAAAAAGACTCGATTAGTAAAGTATTTCGGTCGCTATCGTGTTAACAAGAAAAAGGATCCGCACATACAGACACACGGACGTCCAAGACAGAACTTTTTTAAACTGTTTTTTAACTAGTTTAAATAACAAAAATGACATCAAAAATATCATGAACGTTAAAAATAGTGTTTTTTCTTAATATGTGTGTGTATGTATTATCTTACAAGTGCAATGTATGATACATAAAGACATTTTAAGTTTGAAAAATCAGATGTTTTGCGCGAAGCGACAGTAGTACCCACCTCAACGCTTCGCTTATGAGGCGTGCAAAATCCAAAATATCTTACGATTAGATTTTGGATACGCCGATTTTTTATTTAGTTCTTATAAATTACTTATATTCTATCTACTATGTAATATATTTTCTTAAAACTCTATTCATAACAATTTTTATTATTTTGTATTTCTAAATTAACATGTTTTTTTTTTACTGAACAAGATGTCCAATTAGGCCCTTACCTTGACCAAGGAAATAACAGTTAAAATATTATGTCATGTAAAAAACCTTCAAAGATTAAATCGTCATCGTTAAAATAAACATAGAAGAAAGAAGAGAGAGAATTTAAGAAGATATTATGACGTAAATAATAGGGACTACCACAGGGACTACCATGGGTTTGAAATATGGGTA
The DNA here is from genome assembly GCF_061535455.1 of Colias philodice. NCBI lineage: Eukaryota > Metazoa > Arthropoda > Insecta > Lepidoptera > Pieridae > Colias > Colias philodice. The sequence continues at coordinate 1,285,319 of NC_143104.1, forward strand.
AAAATAAATGAATATAATTTTACTTATCTATATCTATACTAATATAATAAAGCTGGAGAGTTTGTTTGTTTGAACGCGCTAATCTCAGGAACTACTGATCCGATTTGAAAAATTGTTTCAGTGTTAGATAGCCCATTTATCGAGGAAAGCTATATATCATCACGCTAAGACTAACAGGAGCAGAGTACCTACTGAGGGTAAAACCGCAGGGCACAGCTAGTTAGTTGATAAGATGACAGACAACCTTTAATAGCTTTCTACTGTGCTACCTTTGTGTAAAATTATTTTACAGGCATATAATTATTACGTATTCTATTTATACAATAAAAATGCTAACAGGATTAAGTAGGTTTAAACGGAATGACATAAGATAAAACGCCTAAATGAACGATTTGATTTGATTTCGTGGTGACATGTCAAAAACGGAATTATTCAAATAATGCGACGTCATAATAGATTCCGAGGACACAACGTGACACAATTTTGATTTAGTCTGACGTGACATAAATTAAAATGACATCCAGTCAGGTCAATTTGAAATGATGTCGTTTTTAATTGTCGCGCCTCGGCTTTGGAAATTTCATTAGCTTCACATAGGTTTGTGCTAATAAACAATTTTCCATGAAATAAAAACAATTTTCCTCTTAATTTTAACGTTTAACTACCCACAAGAACCAACAAGAACCTATGAACTAACCTAACAAAAAAACGATAGTAAGAAATAACTAGGTATATTTGGCATTTCTGTATTTTATTTAAAAGGTATTATAAATTTGAAGGAATGACAAATGTTAAAAGACCTACCGAGTTCTGAATGAATAAAACTTGGCCGTAAGTTAGCTCTTTGTATAAAAAAACTAGCAAACCGGGCGAACTCCGTTTCGCCACCAGAAACACCTTTTCTTTGCTATAAACCTCACGGAGCCAGAGACCTTTCCAACGAATGCAAAACCGTAGAAATCGGTTCGTGCGTTCTGGAGTCAGGAAGGAAAAGCCAACTTATTTTTATATAGTAGATAAGTTTTTGTTTTGTTATTTATGACAGGTCTCTCTCTAAAAAACTAAAATAATTCTCCCTTTATGAAAAGATGTTTTTCATTCAAATACGACTTTTAATTTACTTCATATTATGCTTACGTCACTTAATTTTTTTCACATAACTTAAAATGGTGAAAATAAAACATCTTCATATTTAAAAAACATTTATTTCACAATAAAAGTCTTTTATACATTAACGTTTTACAATAATAAGTTCAACATTTATGTAATTTGCTTATAGATAAATACATAATTATAATATACTTATTTAAATCGTATAAGTACACAATAATTCGATATATGTAATAACAATCACTTTCATAAAATAAAACTAATATTTACATATTTATAGCATTTACATCCAAAGGCCCCGAGTGGGGCTGTCCCATGTCCCATAAAATACAGTTAGATCACGTGTAGTCGTTTGTTTGTTTGAACGCGCTTATCTCGGGAACTACTGGTCCGATTTGAAAAATTCTTTCGGTGTAAGATAGCTCATTTATCGAGGAAGGCTATAGGCTATATCATCACGCTACGACCAACAGGAGTGGAGCCACGGGGGTGAAACCGCGTGGAGCAAATATGACAAGATATTTAATACATTTATTTAACAAAAATACATATAATATTAGCATTTATTACATTATATTCATATTTTTTACATTCAAAAATATATAATGATAGATATTCATATCAATAGATAATGATCCCACTATAATCTGAAACCTTAATAATATATAGCACAAACATATTCCAACATTTAAGGGCCTGTATCAAAATAGCAAATATTTCAGGCGCCTTAGGCTTAGATTATTTTAGGAACAACATGAAAATATATGAAGTACAATAATAATTATTTTCTATTTATACTTGTAGAGGACAAGTAGTACGAATATAAATTAACTCATATTTCGAAGACCTTAAAATAACCCACGTTCCTTTTTATATGTAAGAAAAAGACAAAAACATTAATATGGAATTCTTCCCAAAAATTTTCCATCTTACAAAAGTGTTTTATATTTACAATTAATAATATACTTTACAATAATTCTCACATATAGATAGAGAAGATAGAGCTTTAATAAATACATATAACAATTATTCCCTGTCATTTCAAACACCATTTAATTAATAATAATAGTACTTTAAAGGCCGATTATTCCTTCTTTGGTTAAAAGTTAAACTTCCAATAAAGTATTACACAATAACATTAAAATGTCACCAGAAAACTATCAAAACATTCAATTATAAATTGAAATGGTTGTTTGATTCGATATTCGACGAATTAATTTTAACCAAGGATTGAAAAATCGGCCGTAAGTAATCTTATGTTCAAGGAGTACCTACCAGATAATATTATATACATTAATGATTTATTTACATGCTCATGACATACGCTTTCCAAAAAGCAAGTATATAAAATTTTAGACTAGTGATTTAGTACAATACGTTTAAATCATGAAGATAATCTGTAAAGAGGCCTTTGAAACATTAATCTATACTAATATTATAAAGCTGAAGAGTTTGTTTGTTTGTTTGAACGCGCTAATCTCGGTAACTACTGGTCCGATTTGAAAAATTCTTTCGGTGTTAGATAGCCCATTTATCGAGGAAGGCTATATATCATCACGCTACGACCAACATGGGTGGAGCCACGGGGGTGAAACCGCGCGGAGCAGCTAGTGTAGATATAAATTTAGTTAATCCATGTTTGATATATGACTAATTAGTGTTTTAGTTATTATATAACACAAGAAATGTAGTAAATATTTAACATGTAACACACGTACCACGTGTAAGAACTTAGAATACTAATATTAATATTATTCGTAGTAATGTTAAAATAGTTTGCTGGACTACATTTGCGTAGGTTGCGCTGTTGCCTCTTATACATTTAAGATAACTGCAGGACGATACGATGTACCTAAGAGGAATTTAGGTTTAGGCACACCCCGGACACTCCATACAAAATGATCGTTTTGACAGTCACACCGTAGAGACTGCAAATGTGTGTGTTAACGCTTTATGGTTGGCACATTTGTGACTAGCGTAAAAAAAATTTCGCTTTTTTCTGATGAAATACATCCGTAAACAGCACAATATCTAACCATTTTCTACGAAAAACGATAATCACAAATCCAAAATAATAAAATTACTTTAAGTCAATTTGATTAATGTTGTCAATCTTCGTTGCGTATCGTCCTTGCAGAAAAATATAGCCCATTTTATGTCTGATCGCGCGGGGGTGAGGTAAGTTTAATTTTGGCGGGAGGCGGAGAGTGTCCGTTCTGTAGCGTTTAGCTACTATTATGTATTCTGTGGTTTAGGTATGAATATGTTGTTTCTAAATTGTTTTATATTTTAAACTAGGTTTCCGCCCGCGGCTTCGCACGCGCAGTCAAAGAAAAACCCGCATAGTTCCCGTTCCCGGGGGATTTCCGGGATTACATCATTTTCCCGGGATTAAAAGTAGCCTATGTCCTTTCTCGGGTATCAAAATATCTCCAAACGGCATTTCATGAAAATTGGTTCAGTAGTTTAGGCGTGATTGAGTAACAGACAGACAGACAGAGTTACTTTCGCATTTATAATATTAATTAAATATTAAATATATAGTATGGATTGCTCACCCATACGTCAGAAAAAGTAAAGATATAGAACCGCTTAAGGTTGATCTTCGCAATTATTTTCTATCGATTCCAATCGAACAGATTTTTTTCAGTGTATGGAGTTCGCCCACGGTTTTTGATATAATTATTATTATGAATGTTTTATACATATTTTTGTGATGTGCTAAAAAGTGTTCATGTAAAAATTTTACGTAAGCTTCAATAACAAAAGCGCCAAATTGTTTTTCCAATGTTCAAGACTATTTAGGCTTTTTATAGTTTGTAAGCGTCTTGTCGACAAAAAACCCGCCCATTTAATAACACCATTTAATCATTGTCAGAGGCTGTTTTTACAGAAATTATATCATGTTTTAGGGAAAATTGGATTTGACGTGACGTAATTACCGAGCGACTATTATTTTAACTAATGCGACGCTAATAAGTTGGGCGGTCGGAGGTTTTAAGCTAATATTTTCCTTTGTTAAGGTTTTGTCGATCAAAGGCAGTGTTGAACGAAAATTATCACTATACAGTTATCGGAATTTGAGAATATTGTCAAAACCACGTTCATTAATCTACTTAAAAAGGGATTTTTATAATAAACTAGCGGTCCGCGCCGGCTTCGCCCGTGGTACATATTTACGTTTTCTCTACATAAGTACCATTCTCGTACTTCAAGGAATATAATAAAAAAGGAATTATCGAAATCGGTCCACCCATTTACGCGTGACCAAGGAAAACGAGTTTCATTTTTGTGTAATATAAAGATAAATCTGAACAGTTTATTTTCCTAATTGAAAAACATTAACTTGGTTCTGTAAATTAATAATAATATTCCTCATGAGACATTTAGATTTCGTCAAGTTCTAGGAAAACCTTAATTTGGAGTACACCGACATTCCCTTGAGAAATACGTGTAAGTAGGTTTATAATAATTATGGAGAATTGCGTTAAAACGCTATTTTATTTATGTTCATCATACTAGTAAAATATTGTGTCTGTCTGTCTTGTTCTGTCAGTTTCATGATAAATCTACAACATTTAACACCAATGTGTTATTTATTCTATACTAATATTATAAATAGGAAAGGTTTGTATGTATGTATGTATGTACCTATGGTTTTCACGCATAAACTACTGGACCGATTTTGATGAAATTTGGCACAGATAATCTTTAGACCCTGAGAAAGAACATAGGCAACCTTTTATTGCGAAATGTGTACCACGGGCGAAGCCGGGGCGGACCGCTAGTATAATATAAAAAGCTAAAGAGTTTGTTTGTTTGAACGCGCTAATCTCGGGAACTATTGGTCCGATTTGAAAAATTATTTCGGTTTTAGAAAGCCCATTCATCGAAAAAGGCTATATATTATCTCGCTAAGACCAACAGGAGCGGAGCACTGCGGGTAAAGCCGCGGAGCACAGCTAGTTTATTGTATAGTTAGAGACAGGTTTTACGATTTTATAATAAAAATGAACCGTCAACAAATCGATCATAGAGCTAGAGCATTCTTTCGTGATCTTTTAGTGTAAACGAAAACTCGTATTCATTGTTCAGTATTAGAACATTACATATAATATTTTCGAACGCACTAAGAACAACGAAAGAATGCTCTACGCCTATATACACTAAAATAATTTGACATAGTGGGGTAATAGTAGGGGAGGCCAAGAGGGGATTTTGGGATTTACTCGAGCGCGTCAGATTACTATAAGAGACGGTACCTTAGCTATTCATTAGTACCTCTAGTAGTCTAGTCAATATGAGCAGTTATGGTTGGTGGGTGCGCTCAGGGGCCCCGCTGGAAAATTTGAATAATCCATAATTCCCTAAGGTTGAGCTCGAATCGTCAGATTAGCGAAATGGGGACTTCTTATATTGTAATTAACCCCCACATATATTAATCTGACGCGCTCGAATAATATTACTTTAATTTTTTACCCTTTCTTCATAGCGATTAAATCGCCACTTAAATCGTCAGATTAACGTATACTTTTTTTCAGTGACGTCCTGGAGCATGCAAAATATCAATATCTAACGCGCTTGAGTATTTCCAAGCCAATTTTTTTCTTTTTTAAATTAAAAAAAAATCAAAAAACCCTTCCCCACCGCTAAAAGTGAAAACATTATAGGACCTTTTTTTCTCGCTATGGTCTAATCTACCAATTCTAATAGGTTCCCGTGACGCTCGAGTAAATCCACATTTAGCATCCTGGGCTCCCCTACTATAAGAAAGAGCATTCGCTCGTTTGATCTAAATACACCGTTAAGTATAAAAATATAAGTATGAAAGTTTTTCCCGCTCTATTAATTGATCACGGCTGACATGCCGGGGCACAGTATAGCTATAGTGTCTCACTGTGAATTTATATCAAACGGGCGAATGCTCTTTCTTACCCCACTATGTCAAATTCTTTTAGTGTAAACAGGCATAGAGCATATTTTCGTTGATCTTAGTGCATTCGAAAAGATTTTATGCAATGTTCTAATACTGAACAACACTGAATACGAGTTTTCGTTTACACTAAAATATCACGAAAGAATGCTCTTGCTCTAGCTCCATGTTCGTTTGATCTAAATATGCACCATCATAAAAACGCTGCAAAACACTAATAAAAAATTGAGATTTTTCATTAACTCGAAATGTAATTGCTTTTAATTCCCAAAATAAATTATTCATACGAGCAAGCTGCATTTATTGTTCTTCTTATGAATATTTAAATTCCATTATGCAGACAATCGGTGTCTGCAAATATTTTTTTAACCGCGAATTTTTAACCGACTTAAAAAAAAAGGAGGAGGTTATCAATTCGGCCGGTATGTTTTTTTTTTTTTATGTATGTACACCGATTACTCCGAGGTTTCTGAACCGATTTACGTGATTCTTTTTTTGTTCGATGCGGGATGGTGTCGAATTGGTCCCATAAAATTTTTACTCGGATTTCAGTAGTTTTTATTTTATGAGCATTTTTGTCTGTATTTGTAAATGTTGCAAGTGCAAGTTTGAAGTCGGTTGTTTTTAACGCAGTTATCACTTGTACTTATTTGTAACCGTTTGACGTTGGTTAAAAATGATTATAAAGTAAAAATTAATTAACGATGTTCGCATCAGTTTTATGTTTTCGTAGTTTTGGAAAGGAAAATTTATTTTCCCGAAAATTCTGTGGCATAAATAAACCGTGTATTCATAATATAAACTGTACTACTATAATGTAATAATGGTAGTAGGATAATGTACTACTACCTAGTAGATATGGTTATCTGTTAAAATACTTGTGGTTATGACGAAACAATAGTGCTTTTAAAAGAAGTAAAGAAACATTTTGTATAAAGTATCAAGAGTTTGGAATGAACCTACCATACTCTCATAGAACCTAAATGGACGTCCTGATTTGATAAAAATGCCTACTCGAATAGATTGATCATTATTAGAAAGGTGTATTAGCAAGTAACTAGTTGTTATTCTGTGGTATTAGTAGGATAAGTTCCATTTACTCGAATGGATAGTAAAGTGCATTCACAATTGCATAATCGACTTTGGCTATCTCTAGTGGTGTGTTGTCTCACAAAGGATTAGAGTACCTACTGTCATATAGGCTCTATCACATGAGGTACTAAATAGACATGTATAAACGATATTATGTTACACATAGTGTTCCAAAGTGATACGGAATCCACATTGTCCATACAACTATAGTAATGTTATAAAGCTGAAGAGTTTGTTTGTTTGAACGCGCTAATCTCAGGGACTATGGGTCCCATATGAAAAATTATATTTTCACTGTTAGATAGTCCAATAATCGAGGAAGGGTAAAGGCATCATATAATATCACGCTAAGATCAATAGGAGCGGAGCAATGCGGGTAAAACCGGGGCACAGCTAGCAAGCTAAACTCTCTTAAATTTCTCACAGAATACGAACAACTTTAATAATAACAAATATTTGTATAATTGCACGCCTCATAAGCGAAGCGTTGAGGTGGGTACTACTGTCACTTCGCGCAAAACATCTGATTTTTAGGGTTCCGTACCTCAAGAGGAAAAAACGGAACCCTTATAGGATCACTTTGTTGTCCGTCTGTCCGTCCGTCCGTCCGTCCGTCCGTCCGTCTGTCAAGACCATTTAACTCAGGAACGCGTGGAGGTATGAAGCTGAAATTTATATCACTTACTCAGGTCTACTGTCCCTTGAAGCTGTGAAAAAATCAAACTTCTAAGCCAACGCAATCAAAAGATACAGCCGTTTATGCCGCAAATTTTCGACATTTGCAAGGGAATCAAAACCTACAGGGTGCTTCCCGTGAACTCAGAATCTTGAAATTTGGTATGAAGCATCGTCTTATAGCATAGATAAAGGAAAAGTTACGAAAACCATAAATTTTTAGTTGCATCACATACGGAACCCTCGGTGCGCGAGTCCGACTCGCACTTGGCCGGTTTTTTTATTCAAACTTAAAATGTCTTTATGTATCATACATTGCACTTGTAAGATAATACATACACACACATATTAAGAAAAAACACTATTTTTAACGTTCATGATATTTTTGATGTCATTTTTGTTATTTAAACTAGTTAAAAAACAGTTTAAAAAAGTTCTGTCTTGGACGTCCGTGTGTCTGTATGTGCGGATCCTTTTTCTTGTTAACACGATAGCGACCGAAATACTTACTAATCGAGTCTATGTTTTTCTCTTACGCTTGAGTATGCTCAGGAATAGAACCCTTTCATTTTTCAGGGTCTGATTCGATGTGGTTTAATTGTTATTAAATAAACAAAAATAATAATTAATAAATATTTATTAAAAAAAAATTATGAGGCGTGCACTTTTGGATTTTCCAAATTATTTTCTAAATATACATCTTTAATGCTCGTATTAGTTGCCATGGTAACCGGAATTTTAATAAAAGGTGTTTCCTATCATATTAAGCTAAATTCCTATAGAGTACTAAAATCATAAAAGTATCGGAAGCGTAATAGAACATTGTTTTACAAGGCTATAATATTGCCTCGTATCTAATGAGGCATATTAGCCGTAAGCTAAGCGCTTAGAATGTAATTAAGATTTTACTTAATACTTTTCCAATATTGTCATATTAGTATCTTAATTACTATGAAATAGTTTAAGTCCTTCGTCATTCTATTACATTATTTTGCTTCTCAAATGCTCTATCTTATATACTGTACTAGCTTTCCGCCCGCGGCTTCGCCCGCGTTTTCAAAGAAAAACCCGTTCCCGTAGGATTTCCGGGATAAAACCTATCCTATGTCCTTTCTCGGGTATCAAAATATCTCTATACCAAATTTCATGCAAATTGGTTCAGTAGTTAAGGCGTGATTGAGTAACAGACAGACAGACAGAGTTACTTTCGCATTTATAATATTAGTATGGATTACAAGCTCAAAATACTTTTAGTTCAATGGGTAATCAATAATCATGGTAGTAGGATATCTTTTGATTTTCAAAAACAATATAAAGCGAATATTTACAGAGGCAGACATTATTTTATGACGATCTTTATAAAAGAATATACATCTAACCCATTAAACTAATAATTTAATTAACATTCTTAAGAACCACTGAGTTACTTGACTGAATATCTCTATAAATTTCACACGCAGTCTTTATTTTTTTCCTTAATTAACCTTCAAGTCTTTTACCATTAGTGGCAGATTCACATATTTACTGTTTAGTAGACTTCTTATTTCATTAAAATAAGAACGATATCTAATCATTCTTATTTTGGAAGCGATTTAAGTATATTCCTGTAACTGTAATGTGAAAGAAGAAAATTTTCCACGTCTAAAAATGTGCCGCCCTAGGCATCCACCTACTCAGTCAACAAGTCAATCCGCCACTTTTTATCATTACCTTTACTCCTTTAAATATACATATATACTTAGCTAGAATTACCATATGAATTCACAAAAACATATACATAAACATAGACTTAGTCTTAAAGTTGATTAACTTATGAGTAATTTATTTTTATTTTTATACATGACTTATTATTAACCTATATACTGGTTCATAACATTTTATTTAGATATAGCACATGAGTCCACATCCACGTATTCCACCTAATTTACTCCTAACATCACTTATAATAATTACATACACACGAGTACTTCAATACTCGACTTATAGTACTCGCAACACTCGTCACATTACATATGCGGAGAACTCGTTCAGCAAAGCAAGTCATAACGCCACCGGCTCCACGCTAACTCATCAATCTGTTACGTCACTTATACACGAGTCCTGCAATACTCGCTACACACTACACACGAGGCCGCCAAAACTCGCGACACACTTCACACGAGTACTCACAGTACTCGCGACATTGATCACACTATACATGGGTAATTGGGTAGTCCTCGCCTTGTAATACTCGTGCAGCACGCGGCACCGTGCCACCGCCTACATGATGACACATCGCGCCGGTCACTTACGAGGCCGCCAATACTCGCGACACACAACACACAAGTACTCACAGTACTCGCGACATTGATCACACTATACATGGCTAGTCCTCGCCTTGTAATACTCGTGCAGTAAACGGCACCGCTCGTGCCTGCCGCAGTGCAGGCGAGCGGGCCTTCAAACACTTGTATATATACACACACTATAACGTAACTTATACACGAGGCTGCCAATACTCGCGACACACCACACACAAGTACTCACAGTACTCGCGACATTGATCACACTATACATGGCTAGTCCTCGCCTTATAGTACTCGTGCAGTACACGGCACCGTTCATGCCTGGCGCAGTGCAGGCGTGCGGGCGGGTGTCAGGCGGGCGCGCGGCACCAAGCCACCGCCTCGCCGCGTTCGCCCACCGCGCTAAGTGACGTCTCAGCGAAACGCACGCCGAGCTGCTTTTTAACACCACCGTTCTAGATAGACAAACAGTTAATTCAATTTTTATTAGAAATAAAAACTAAAAAAGAGCGCGTGTGCTGAGCACACGTGTTAGAAGTGAAACTTCTTTAGCAAGATTCAAAGGCACCAAAATCGTCGCCTTACGAAAAAGTTTAAGCCTAAAGAAGTTTCACTTCAATAAATAAAATACATATATTACAAAATTCTCGTGACGCGGTGTAGTGAAGTAAAACTCCGAAACGGCTCAATCCGATTCTCATGATTTTGTGTGCATATCGGGTAGGTCTGAGAACAACAAATAAATAAAAATAAACAAATAAATCAATAAACAACATCTACTAAGTATATATTTTCTATAGATGTAGAGAAAAAATATTTGCCGGGACAGGTATTATAAAACAGTTTGTTATGTGTGAGCTTTTATCTATACTAATATTATAAAGCTGAAGAGTTTGTTTGTTTGTTTGAACACGCTTATCTCAGGAACTACTGGTCCGATTTGAAAAATTCTTTCGGTGTTAGATAGCCCATTTATCGAAGAAGGCTATAGGCTATATATCATCACGCTAAGACCAACAGGAGGGGAGCCACGCGGGTGAACCGCGCGGCGCGACTAGTAAACTCAAACTCAAACTCAAACATTTATTTATTCAATTAGACTTCTTAAAGAAGCACTTTTGAAACGTCATTACATATTTTAAAATTTACCACCGATTCGGAAAGCAGTATCTACGGAGAAGAACCGGCAAGAAACTCCATAGTTGCTCTTTTAAATCATGTCAGTTTTACAATTTTACAAAATACATTATGTAACAACATATATTATAATAAAAAGATAAAGCGGCAGTATGCATCACAGGCATAATATATTATAATATTATTATGTTTATTTTTTTTTAATTTAAATTATAAGAAGATTGAGCGGTGTTGGATACAATATTCTACATAATATCATACGTCTCAAAAGGAATGAACGAAACACGTACCTAAATGAAAGAAAATCGAAATGAAAGTTACATTTGGTATCTGTATTGGAAAACAATTATTTCAGTTCATTTGTGATACGAGAAAAGAATAGGTAAATCTATTTCTACAAAACAATAATCTGACTACAAAAAAAAATACCCACGACCACGTGCGAAATAACATTCATAATTAATATTTCAGGACAATTTTCACAAACGGCACGATCTGATCCCATACTAAGCTTTTCGCTTGTGTAATGGAAACCAGATGGCTGATAAACATACATAAATAATTTTAAATAAATACTTATATAGATAACTAACACCCAGACACCGAGCAAACATCTATGTTCATCACACAAATATTTGCCCCGGGTGGGAATCGAACCCACGACCTCTGACTTGGAAGGCAGGGCCACTACCAACCAAGCCAACCGGTCAGTCAAAGAGACTCATGTTCATTTTAATTATAATATAAATTCAAGTTAATTAAGAAATACAATACACATCATCTGAGCATCATTGAACAATATTAAAATGATACCATTATGTGGGCTGCTTGTTTCAGCACAATAATATACTACTACGTATTTTAATTAATTACCTAGCGACAGCTTTATGATTAATTATTAATAAATTATAAATGAAAATATGACGAAACAGTTAAGAGGAGGCTCCTTAAATTTTATGTGAATTTGCATTAATATTCTTTAATTTTATGATTATTATATTATATATATTTTTTAGGAACTTTAGTATATGATTTATAGGGTCTTTTTCTTTCCATGTACATACAAGATAGTTACGTAATTGTATCATTTTCGCTCGATTCATTTTTTTTTCATAAAATAATGCCATTTTTAAGGATTATTACATTTATGAAAGATTTAATTTGACTTTATGTCTAAAATAAATGTTTACAGTAAGAAAATATAGTTTACTATCCAATTCCAAGATATTTTTTCTCCAGATCAATTATTACTTTAGTTATAAACGAAATAAGTATTGAGACTTACGAGATTTAATTTCGAGCTCGAACGCGGTCAAAGAGCGCACGCGATATTCAACTTTATTACGGCTGTATTAGCGTCTAGCACCGTAGCGGTCTAACCGGTCTCTCAGTGCCAGAAATTATGTTAGGGAGCCTCCTCTTAAGTGAATACTTTTAAAATCTTTTTAATAAATAAACAAATGAAACATTTACTTTAAAATATTTTTGTACTTTCAAAGAAACAGTAATATGATGGCAGTGAATACTTTTAAAAACTTTTATAAATAAATGTTCTTTTAAAATATTTTTTGTTATCTTTCATAAAACGGTGTTAGGTGAAAATGCCAAAAATTACTAGATTAAAAAGTTATTTCAGTGTTCAAAAGAGATACTTTATTTTAAATCAAATAAAGGACAGACTGAGGTGACCTTTGTAAAAAAAGAAAATATATTACATTACTTAATTAATTAATTTCACTTTGAAATAGTTTTTAGTAGATTTTAAGAATTTCGAAATCAATTACTTAGCTACTAATTACAACTATAAAGTGTTTTATCAATGTTCAAAGAAACAAAAAAGAGATTGTGAAAAATAATTAGTTAAGTAAGTACAGTTTTAGTTTTAGTTGTGATTTAATCATTTAATCAATTATACGAAATAAAAAGATACACTAATCTTTCTTAGCCATATCTACAATTTATTCTTAGACTTTTGGCTATGTGTAAGACAGGCTGGACAAACGATTTCTAATTATAGTATACTCGCTTCCGCCCGTGGCTTCGCCCGCGTGGTGTGTTGATAAAAGGTAGTCTATGTTCTTTCTCAGGGTCTTAAGATTGTCTGTGCCAAATTTCATCAAAATCGGTTGAGAGGTTTAAGAGGGAAAGCGTAACAGACAGACAGACAGAGTTACTTTCGCATTTATAATATTAGTAGGGATATGTTTGAATATAATTGCTTTTCGAAAGGTGAAACAATTACTTTACAATACACATTATCTGTTATCTATACGTAAAACAAACAATACTACATTCAAGTTTGAAAGCAAAAATAATAATCAAATATGGAGAAAGTTATTAAGAAATAATACCTTCATTGTCGTTATTGGTGTATCCATCTTTTTATTCCTTGATGAACTCGATCTTGACGTACCTGTGAACAAATAAATTATTGAATTACATCATAGCTAGTTGCCCCGGCTCCGTCTGGATTGACACAAGATAATTAATATACTAAAAAAACACGAATCTAATGAAATTATTGTATTGTCACCGATTCTTGATAAGGGTACAAGTTTGAATTAAATCTGTCCGTAAAAATTAGCAAAAATCAAGTCCAAAAAGTCGGTTACATACAAACATATAGGTGAAGCTGATAAAAGCTAATAGAATTAGAATATGAATAAATAAAAAATCACTCAAAAATAATGTAGAGTTTTTCCTGCGGAATAAAAAGCTTAAATGGGATCGAATTTTTTCTATTCTTTATAAATTTATATTATTTTATAAAGCATTTGAATGCCATTAAACCAAAAATATCAAATTCAAGCTTAAATGGGTTTGCGTTTATTCCATAAGAAACAAGAAAAACATTTCCTCTTATTCTTATATATAAAAATGAATCGCAAAATGTGTTGGTAAGCGCATAACTCGAGAACGGCTGAACCGATTTCGATAATTCTTTTTTTATTATATTCCTTGAAGTACGAGGATGGTTTTTATGTAGAGAAAACGTAAACATGTAGGTACCACGGGCGAAGCCGGGGCGGACCGCTAGTTATTTATAAAAGCATCTTAAGGGAAATTCAATTATATTGACTTTCCGCGCATGCACTCTTCACATCAATGCGTGACATTTTCTATAAAAATTGAAAAAAAAAACTCTTTAAAACACAGCTTCATATATTTATATTAAAATTCATCAAAATAGGAAAGCAGTTTTTGTAAATGGAATTTGCTTATTCCAGGAAATGTGTTAAATCTAGGAATTATACATCTATATCACTAACTACTTAGTTAACATACATACATATAGTGCAATTTTAGAGTAATAGCGTAGTTAAATTATTATTTATTCAAGTCTAACGTTATAACTGCCATAAGTAAACACTCTCTCTAGTAAACATTGGTAGATGTAAATTAATTGAAGTTGTGAGATTTTAGCTATAATTTCTGGTATATTGCTCATCTCATATTATCTACTAACATTTAATAACAAATATTTAAACATCGAAATTTAAGATTTTTTTGTTTATTCATCACTTCATAGTATAAAATAAAGTCGCTTTCTCTGTCCCTATGTATGCTTAAATCTTTAAAACTACGCAACGGATTTTGATGCGGTTTTTTTTTTAATAGATAGAATGATTCTGGATGAAGATTTTAGTATATAATTTATTAGGTTTTAGACAAAGCGGGCGAAGCCGCGGGCGGTAAGCTAGTATAAAATAAAGTCGCTTTCTCTGTCCCTATGTATGCTTTAATCTTTAAAACTACGCAACGGATTTTGATGCGGTTTTTTTTAATAGATAGACTGATTCCAGAGGAAGGTTTTAGTATATAATTTATTATTTGTTTTGTAGGTATTGTATTGGTTTTAGACAAAGCGGACGAAGCTGCGGGCGGAAAGCTAGTTATATTATAATTTAGACCGACGCGACGTTTCGCATATTTTACAACGAGCGTCATGTGAGCAGTCTCCCCGTAATAAATAATATCTTTAATTTCTAAATCTAAAAACACAAATAAAATACTCTATCGTAAAATTAATTTGAAAATTGTTATGCTCCAAAATATTACTAACTGATTATTTACGATATAATAAGAAGTCCCACCAAAACTTTTGTACAGCTAAGCTCTCACAACTTATGTATGTGTCGTGGCCATATCGTAGATTTGCTCATTTCATGATATGATCGATCATTTCACGAAATGGTCGCATTTCATGAAATGGCCAACATAGTTTGATCAGATCGTTAAATCGTCAACGTTTTACGATTTGGCCATCCACATTTGGCCAGATCGTATAAAATATAAAGAGTCCATAAAATATTAAAAAAAAATCAGAATATTCTAAAAACTTGTTTAATGTCATTTAAGTTAGTGCCGCGGCAGCGGCCGGCGAATGCCAGAAGCGAATCGTTTTTGCAATAAAAAACAGTTAGGTTAAGTTAGACTTTGATAAACAACGCACGAGCCGAGCGAGCAAAGCGAGCGTGCCGCGGCAGCGGCCGGCGAGTGCCAGAAGCGGATCGCTTTTTAAAAAACAATTATAATACTATAGTAGGATATATAAATATATATCCTAAAAGAAAAAATGCGTCTTAAATTTTTTTATTTAAGACGCATTTTTTCTTCAATACATATAAGATATCCACATTTTCCATAGTACTCGAACCGTCGTAAATTCTTTGCTATGACTTTCTTCATATTGTTATTAAACGAATTATGAAGTTTTTAACTGCGAATAATTAAATTTTCGCCAGCGGCCGCCATCTTATCACATAAACACAGAGCTTGCAGCGCCTCTACCAATGATTAATGTAAAGCCGCGTATAAACTAAGCGCGGCAAACCATCGAACATAGGCGCGCGCGGCGGCCGCGCACTATGTAGACGGGATCGCCGCGCGCGGCGACGCGAACATTGCCGCGCTCGAACGTGCCGCGGGGCGATCCGCTCACTGTCGGTTTTTGAGACCGCATCAAAGGAGCTTCAGGCGTTCGCTCGCGCGCCGTGTGGACGGTTTGTAGTTTTGGTGATTCGGCTCGCGCGGCGTATACGTAAAAATGGACAACGAAAAGTGCCGTTTACTAATACAATTGTATGGCGCTAATGAATTTTTGTGGAACAGCAAATCCTCCCAATACCACAATAAATCGCTGAGGTATGATGCGTGGGTAGAAATCAGTAAGAAAATGGATATACCTATTCCTGACTTGAAAAAGAAAATGACTACACTTTTGGCGTCCTACAGAAGAGATGTTCGTGATGGATCGCCTGCCGCGCGCGGCAACTACGTTCAACTTAAAATATATCTACATATTGGCTCGCGCAGCAAATGAACGTCAACTCTGGTCGAACATTGGCTCGCGCGGCTGCCGCGCTTAATTTATACGCACCTTAACTATTTTACGATATGATCAAATAATTTTGATCATTTCATGAAAAAACCGCGCGTTTAGTTGGCCATATCGTGAAACGATTTCTTATCATTGATCTGCTCAAGCCACATCATGATGTGGCCAAACTAAATTGGCCATTTCACGAAATGCGACCATTTCGTGAAATGGCCAGTCATATCATGAAATGAGCAAATTTACGATATGGCCACGACATATGCACTTAATGAAACCAAGTAAACTCCATAAGTACGTACCTAACTAATATTTACCTTAATAATATGGTTATTGTATAGTACCGATTACTGTGTGTATACTGTATATGTATTGCAAGAAAGATTAATAAATACTACGTTATACAAATGAATAATAAAACTTAAAATTATATACAAATAATGTAAACTCCTTTTTGTAAGCTTAAGCCTAAGCGTATTAACTTGTCAGAATTAATGGAAAAGTTTTCCTGTGTATGTACATTTAGAGGCTCTCAAAATAGTCTTTATAATATACTAGCTGCGCTCCGCGGTTTCACCCGCGTGGCTCCGCTCCCGTATAGCCTTCCTCGATGAATGAGCTATCTAACACCGAAATAATTTTTCAAATCGGACCAGTAGTTCCTGAGATTAGCGCGTTCAAACAAACAAACAAAACAGTATAGATTAATACCTCTTAATATCTTATATCTGCCAGATAAGTATCTGACAGAAGATATGCCAGGTAATGTAGACCATAGGTACCTACAAATATATATAATAATAATAATTATACAAAAGATTTATTGCAACCAACAGAACATACATAATAATACACAAACACAATACAAAAAAGGGAAAACAAACATAAAATAACACAAAATAATAAGGAATTTACAAATTACAATAGTTATAAGTACACAAATGTGGGAGCAAGCTCCACAACGCTGATGATTCTGCCAGATACCCAGATGAATAGTTTGCGCCTCCAATCAAGTATGAATATATAAGTATAATAAAAATAGAATAATAAGAAACTTCTAGATCTACCAAAAAATACATACATTACAATGCAAAAGGCAGCTATATTAAATACTTGTCGTATTGTGCGAAAATTTCTTAGTGACAGCGAAACTACTGTAACCGATAGTTAAACCTAAGTTACCTAGGGTCTCTTGGCTAAATAGCCCGCGCCCCTAGCAAACAAACCCCTGAAAAGGGAGAAATAAAACAAACAAATTAATTATGAATTTAAAGCAATAATAAATGTGTAATGATAATAATATACAAGCATATACATCAACATTTACCTAGGTACAGAATTTCATAAGGTTCGAACTGTAATAAGATCAATATAATATTAACTCAGCCCACTAACTTTGATCGCCTGATCGTGCTAGTCCGTAAATAAATCCCAATCCGTCATAATATTAAACTTATAAATTGGAATTATATTGGTAAGCGATATTTTCATTTCTTATTACTTGTAATATTCACTTTTTCACTTGGATGTACTCTGTAATTGGTTTTTGTGATAAAAAAAGTTAAGAAGTGGGTAGTGATGATTTGTAAATCCTCATAAATTAGTAGTTAGTAGTACTAATCCATACTAATAATATTATAAATGCGAAAGTAACTCTGTCTGTCTGTCTGTTACTCAATCACGCCTAAACTACTGAACCAATTTACATGAAATTTGGTATGGATATATTTTGATACCCGAGAAAGGACATAGGCTACTTTTTATTGCGAAATATGTAGCACGGGCGAAGCCGGGGCGGACCGCTAGTATTATATAAATGCGAAAGTTCGTGAGTATGGATGTATGGATGTTTGTTACTCTTCCACGTAAATGGTACTGAACCGATTACAATGAAATTTGGTACGTAGGTAGCTGAAGACCCAGAATGATACGTAGACTTTTATCCCGGAAATCCCTGCACAGGAACGGGAACTATGCGGGTTTTTCTTTCGAAAACGCGGGCGAAGCCGCGGGCGTAAATCTAGTAAGAAATAACTTTTACTAGCCGCTTGTTTTGGATTTGATCGGGATAAAAAGTTTTCTGTATTTCATCCATATTTTGAGTTATGTATCTATCAAAATGACTCTAGCTGGAGAAAACTGGATGAATAAAGCAAATGACAGACTAGAATGGAGAAAACAGGAGGAGGCCTTTACTCTTAAGAGGTCCTTAATAAAGATTAATAAGATAAACAATTCAACATAAATTTAATAATAATATAAAAAATAAGTAAGAAATTAAACTATGTAGGTATGTTATGTTAGAATAATTTACTTTAATTTTTTCATTGTACAAATCAACTAATATTAAGAACACTTGAAATGTAAAACACATTTTATTAAGGAAATAAAAGGCTTTTTTAAGCTATTGCATAGCTTCTATCGCGGGTCTTGAGCGCGGGGACCGAATCCAGAAATTCCGTAACGAAAAAACCCTCACACTCCCCACTCCGACGGGCGGAGGTGTGGCTTGAAGGCATGCAATAGCTTTACCGCGGCAGTGCTCGAGTGCCACACGTATTTTTTTTTAATTTATTATGTATCAAAATTAATAGTGATCGGTCCAAATGTATAAGTAAACGTTTTGGTGTTAAGTGCGTTATTAAAATGTCATTTTAACTGTTTTGCATGCAGGTTATTACATTCTGGAAGTTTACCATAAATAAATATACCCAGTTCAACCTGTAATCTTCTTATATATAAAATTCTCGTGTCACAATGTTAGTCTGCATACTCCTCCGAAACGGGTGGACCGATTCTCATGAAATTTTCTGTGCATATCGGGTAAGTCTGAGAATCGGCCAACATCTATTTTTCATATGTACCACGGGCGAAGCCGGGGCGGACCGCTAGTTATAAATAAATTTTCTTGACAGAGATTAATGTTTAGTATCATTTGTTTCTATTTACTTCAAAACATGTTTACGCTTAAATATTAATTGTAAAGTTATAAACTGTAATGAATTTTATTTTTATTCTCTCTATTAGTTTTTCCCGCGTCTTCGCTGAAATTCCTGTATGTATGTCCGTATGTATTAAATATTTTCTTTACTCCTCCCCTGTAAGTTATATATATATTATCGAACTACTGGACTATTAAAAAAATCATAAACGTGTTCCGATATTAAATAAGTCATTATTATTACTCTATCAATAATACTTTGTGTTCTTCATATTTATTAATGTAATGTTTATTATTTTTATTATTTGAGTTTCTATTTATACTGTATCAATGAATTCATGGTTGAATTCATCCAACAATAATACATACATATATCTTTGTTACAAATAATATTGTCATGAAAACAAAAGCGATTGTCCTTTTATTGATAAAATCCTCTCCAACATGCCTTTATACAATTTCATATTAAACCGAAAAACAAAGATTAAATTCTGTTTACAGCTGAGTATGGTTCGGAAATTGGCATCAATATTCCGGATAAACAATAGGTTTGATCTCAATGGATAACGAAAATAACAAAAGGTCGCAAATAAATTGTTATTTTACTCGACTGTTAAAACATTCTATTCCAAGTATGATTGATTACATAATATTATGTTCAGTCGGAGCTTTTTCTTAAAATAAATACAATTTTGGTTAAATATTATTCAAACTGTGTTTCCTAATAAGTAAATACTAAATAGATTTGTCTCATATTTACATATAATTTCTCATAAAACATATAAATTAAATAAAGGAACATGCAGCTAGAAACCAGTTTAATCAATATCACACATTATTTAGTAGCCATAGCCATTGATTAAACGAGGCCGATTGATTAGCAAAATTAATGATATTCAGCCTATACCTACTATAACTATAAAGTTGAAGGGTTTATTTGCTTGATAACGCTAATTTTAAGGACCATGGGTCCGATTTGAAAAATTATTTCACTACAGGATAGTCCATCCATCGAGGGAGGTAGATTTATGTTATATAGTTATAGTATATAATCACGATATGACCAATAAGAGCAGAGCAATGCGGATAAAAACGCGGGGCACAGCTAGTAAATTCCATTTAAGAAATGTAAGAAACTAAAGTGTCAATTAATAACAGATCGATATATTTCTAACACTATTTCCAATTAGAGCTGAAACATCAAGAAAACAGGTACTCCTATTTCCATCACAAATTTGGAAGTGATCTTCAATAAGTACTGTCCTTATGTGAATCTATGTGTTATGAGCAATCAGTGACAGCTTTAGAGATTGCGGGGCCCCAATCAATTAGCGTATTTAAAGGGCCCTTGATGATTCATTTTATTTCTTTTTTTTGTTAAATTTAGTTTTATTGAGTACATGTAAGTACTAAATGTAATAAAACCGGAATTATCTATGTATGTGAGTTGAGTTGAGATTTGCTCCAAAATGACTAAATTTCATTAATTTCAGTATGCTGTTTGAAAAGATCTTCAAAAGGTTAAGCTACCTCATAATATGCAATTTCTTATTAAACGTCTAATAATAATTAATCCATAGTGTTTACACACGCGTACATAAAACTAGAAGTAAAAATTAGCTTAACTACTTAGCTTCAGAACTATCGACACATACATATTATCATTTCATAAAGGTTCGATGCGACGTGAACGACAAAAGAAACATACTTTTGCATTAATAGTACCTACGTGTTAAGTTAGTATTGATATCATTCAGAAGCCCTTACATCCGGAGCCCTGCCACTCCCAAGGCCGGCACTGTCTTGTCGCTAATAAAGGGTTGTTAAAGCCCTCCAAAACCGTACTAGAATTTGCTTCAACGAGCAATAGCTGCGTCGTTGACCGTACTTTACAAAAGGCTTTGAATTCCAAATAGCAAATGTTTCACACATATACGTTATACATGCTTATATCTAAGCTGTTTGTTAAGAGTCATTTATTAAAGTATGGGAAGCTTTCATAGGTGTTTTAATGACCGATTTTCTTTTAGTAGGAGAGCTCTTATTTTACGCAGCATAGGGATTACAACCCAGGGAGCTCTTTCTACGAATCATTAAGTTTTATTATAATCATATATTTTGTGGAACTAGGCTGTAGGTAACAGGAATAAAATTGGAATGTCAGTTGATAATGTCGACAGAACAGACGAATTAATAAAGGCACATAAAAAATAATAGAGTAGCTATAAAAAAGCAGCAAAACTTTTGTATAAGTTTCATTTTAGTTATGAAATAGCTTTTTTATCCGTAAGACTTAATAACAATATTATAAATAATGAGATTCCCTAGCCATTATTTACTATTTGAAATTTATATTTTGCTATTACATTTTATTATTATTATAATAATTAAGTACCTAACTACACGGTAGAAAATTTATTAAACCTCATTATCAGATAGCTGCCGGCAGTCTACGAGTACGAAATAATTTGATTTCGCTAATTTAAATTATTTTGAAACATTATAGTATGAATTTTGTAGGTGTTATTTTTAAACTCTGGTGCAAGAATCTTTTTCTTGGTAATTGACTATAAATTTTACTCTTCGTTATTATTATCTGATACTTGGTAAATATTATGAATAATAATATATTTTAAAGGCACTTCTTATTGTTCAGTTTTTGGAAGAACATAACAAGTTCAAAGTTTAAATAATTGTTTCATTTGCCTAGAAAAATGACTGACAGACAGACAGTTTTCACAAAAAAAATATAGACATTGAAGAACACACACTGGTAATCGACATAAAAATTCCATTGTTGTTAAATTTTAGATTTAAATTTAGTCGGAATTTAAATTCTTGATTGAAAAAATTAAAATGATTAGGTACTACTTAACTAGACCTTCTGTATACTTTACTGTACAGTATCAACCATAGCTTTTCTTCACAGTCGGGTAAATCTAAGCGCTTACGTCAGCAACACTGACCCTCACATAACTCACTTACCTTGCCACTTGTTGTTTTTCAATTTTGCACCAAAAATACACTTACATAGGCTACATGTTGCTTTAGCATTTAAGCTCAGTTTACGAACACAAATTCGCTTATACGTTTGAATATTTCTGGCCAACTGGCTACCACGCAAACTTGCAGGATTGTATTATTTCATATGCATTGAGCGAACAGCGGTGCATAGTCGGAAATTACTTTAGCGAAAACTTTGGAACTATTATATTTATTATCTGCCACAAAAGTTGAATTACGTACACAGCGATGATGTAAATTTGTTTAGTAATGTATTAGGTATCTGTGTATTATATTTTATCTGGTTGTACCTACAAGTGACTATTTACGTGACTATTTAAGTGACTATTTATTATAACGACGATGGTTTTGTGCATAGAACATTGGATAAGCATAAGGTGTGCATCTTATGCTGTGTTGTAAGCTTTTAAATATTTTTTAATATGAACATTGCAAGTAGTTACGAATATGTTAAGACTAGGTTACACTCGCACGAAACGCTTCGATGCAATAATTTATTTATTTATTTAGTGAACTCCCACAAGTTACTTGTTAAAGACATGAATTATCCACCCTATCGTCTTTTGCAGTTTAGTTTCAGACTTCAGTTTTCCGGATCAGTGGTTTAGATGTGAAAGCATTTCAGATAGTCACGAAGAGCTTTCGTATGTTTAATAATTTTTATTTATTTATGCAAATATTAATTTCAGAAAACTATTAATATTACGAAGTAGAAATTATAGTTAAATAAATAAACAAAGCTTTATTCATGAATTCATACATAGTTTATAATAACAATGAATTGAGGTTCTGAATGAATGAATGAATGAACGAAAAATACTTTATTGTACACCATACAGGATACATTTTATAAACTTAACAATAAATTAATCAATGTACAGTAGGCAGCTTTATCGCTGGCAGCGAACTCTACCAGGCAACCCAAAAAAGACGAGGAACATAAAGTAATAGTTCTAAAAACGATTTAGTTTGGTTTATCGTTTCGATTTAACATATAGATGCATTTTTTCATCCATATGCACTCTAACTTAAATTCAAAAAAAGGATAATTTTATTTTTCAATTATTTCGGACTACTAAAACGTTTTATGACATAAATTGCAGTGCTTTCTTGTTGAGGATTTAAAGAATTACGTTCGTCGCTGTCATGAGTCGCGGAAGAATTTTTATATTTCGCGAAAATTTGCAAAATTTTAAACAGAAAATAATGTTGCATTCGTTTCACTTTATGAACTAAGTGATGGATTCTAGTTGGATTATAGTATAAATATTTATTTAGTTAATTTTGATCCACTTAGTACTTTGTGTACATTATTTGACCAACAAAAGATATCGGAAGGCTCTTTGATTGTACTGTGGCATTTGTCCGTTAAAAAATAAAGGAAAATATAAATCTTCAACATCAACAACGGGAACATTATTCAAATAATAACATTAAGCTTTACTTCTTAGGAAAAGCTCACCCAAAGTATCAGAAGCAGTTCCGCTCATGCAGCACAGGGTCTTCATCAGGCGCTGCAGGGAGCCGTGCAGGCGCAGGGTGTAGGTGCCATACACGAGTGGGTTCATACAGGAGTTGGAGACGGCCATCGCGAACAGTAGGTCCTGGACTTGCGCTGGTACCCGGGACGCGGAGTCGCGGTCTACCATGTACCTGTGATTAGTTTTCCATTAAAATGTGTTCGAAAACTAAATTTAAAACTGTGATTAATAATTTCGAAGATGTGTTTTAGTTCGGCTCTCTTTAAACAAATAAGAAAATGTTACACAAACCGTATTTCTTGCACGGTAATTTGTAGTATGTTCATGTATCAGTCAGGTAGACAAACATACAGAATATTGAGAAGTAAAATTATAAGTATAGACATTCTTTCATTTGGCATCAAATAACAATATAATTAAACTTTAATAATGGCAGAAACTGATAATCATTTCAGTGACAACAATTGAAGTTTGACTGCAAGACACCTTTATTTAACTTTCAACAACATTTCACAAAGAAATAAAAAGTACACAGGTAGTTCCATTGCAAGCGAAGTTTAATATAAAAGTTCTAAAATTCTCTAGCACTTGAAGTGGATTCTTGTAAATATCGCCGCCGGCACTTTGCAAAGTTTTAGCAAATACTTCAACATGTTTACGCGATTAGTTAAGTCCACACAGAGCGAGCAGCCTCGCGAAGCAATTGCTGCGCGAAGCATTTCGATCAGTGTGAACGTAGCCTGACGTGGCTCGACCGAGGAAAATGACGTGGACTGTCATTTTCGCCGGCCAAGCCACGTATGGACGGTTGAACATATCATATTGAACATGACTAATGAGCACACTGACTGAGAGTTAGAATGTCACTGGTAGAGACACACGCTAAGAGACCTTAGCAGGAACCGTTACAGCAGTTCCGTCCAAGACAGCGCGATGGAACAGAGTGGGGTTTTTACAGTCAGGCTGAATCCAACATAACTCACGGCTCCATCTCCTTGAACCGGAGGTATCTATTCGAAATTTTTAGCATTAGACGTGGTTGCCTCGCGTAATAATTGCTTCGCGAGGCTGCTCGCTCTGAGTGAACCCGTTTATTAGCTTACAGATTCTCATTCAACTTGTATTAAATATAATTGATCTCGACTAGTGGATATGGAACGTGCTGCAATTGCAAATGGCAGGCAATTCCCTGAATGTGGTTTGTGGATAAGATGCGGTTTCTTGATAATCTATTAATACCCACCCGTATTATACATATAAAAGTTAATCTATATTTCATTATGTATTACACTATGTGCTTTAATTCGTATATATTTCTATTATACTATGTACTTTACTTCGTGGTCTAGGAATTATTCCACTCGTCCAGATTCTTTTTATCAAACTATTTTTATTTCAAGCGCACGATAAATCTGAATTTCTTATATTTTTTTTATATCCATGTGAGCAATTGGGCGGGAAAAATCCTAACTTTTTAATTGACCAACGTCACCATGTAAAAATAATTATAAAATTATTGCCATAATTTAATTGTAATTTAAAGCATTTGGTCAAAAATTAATACAACTCCAACGTGCTCTACATTTACATTGCTGTCTTCGCTTATAAAGAGACTAGCTGCTCCGCGCGGTTTCACCCCCGTGGCTCCACTCCTGTTGCCCGTAGCGTGATGAAATATAGCCTATAACCTTCCTCGATAAATGGGCTATCTAACACCGAAAGAATTTTTCAAATCGGACCAGTAGTTCCCGAGATTAGTGCGTTCAAACAAACAAACAAACAAACAAACTCTTCAGCTTTATAATATTAGTATAGATAACTATTTGAAATGAATGTTAGAATTGTAGAATGTTATTGTACCAACGAAGCTACTCAAAAGTGCTCGTATTTTCCCGACAAAAACGTTATTGCAATGTAAACGAGAACGCTTATGGAAAAATATTTTAATGTCTCGCCCATCAGGGCCGGATTGAATATAAAGAAATAAACACACATCACACACGTTATTCATTAAAACTTTCAAAAGGAAAATCATACCCAAATACTTTTATCTCAGATTTATTTAACTACCTATTTAAAGATTTATTATATCCAACGATGTTTACATTATACCAATGACATAATAATCCATACTAATATTATAAATGCGAAAGTAACTCTGTCTGTCTGTCTGTTACTCAATCACGCCTTAACTACTGAACCAATTTGCATGAAATTTGGTATAGAGATATTTTGATACCCAAGAAAGGACATAGGATAGGTTTTATCCCGGAAATCCTACGGGAACGGGTTTTTCTTTGAAAACGCGGGCGAAGCCGCGGGCGGAAAGCTGGTTAATAATATATTAAACAACTTTTTACTTTTTTCATTGATATCAAATGCCATATGCCGTATATAAAACAAACAACCTACCTATCAGACAATGCCGACGTAGTCTCAAAGCGTAGATAATAAAAATAATTATAACAATATTATCCAACACACAATTATCTTTGTAACAAAAAAATCAACAAACTCGTTAATTCACAAACACAGAACTTAAAAATAACAAAAGAAAAACGTAAAACAAAAACGAATAAAGAATAAGGCTTATGAAATAAGAACATCATTTGAATCATTTTCTTCTTGCGTTTGTATACGGCCAGCAACTTTTTTTTATAATTATAAATAAACAAACCTTTTTTGTGAATTTAAAAAAAGTTATCGTACATAAATTCCCATCTTTTAAGAAAAAGAAAAGCTAGAATAGAATAAGTAAATATAGTGACATAGTATTTACCATTTAGCGTAATTATTTGGAAATATTTATTCGGCTTTTAACAAACATAAATAGACGGAGACAATATTTTTAGATGTATTGATTAAAAAAATTAAGGTCACAGAAGTTTTATCTTGAACTTCTGCTAAGTCTTTAGATTTAATTTTGTTACGAAAATAAATGTTAAGTAGAAATGGAATACTAATTGAATAGCTGATACCTGTGCTGATACGTTCTTAGTCGTTTAAAGTACCTACACACGAAGTCGTGGGCGAACTACTAGTATACCTACTACCTATATCAATAGTTACTACCCGTAAATTAGTTAAAATAAATATACCTATACTAATGAATGAAATTACAGCTAAATTAAACATACATGATTTATTAGGCTTAATTATTCAATAATGTTTATATTTTATATGAATTTCCGATGTTCACACAAATAGTATGTGGCTGTTTTGAATGTTTAAACACGATTTATATGTTAAAGTACAAGTGTACGTGTGTTTGTGTGCCAAGCACACGTGTCAGATGTGAAACTTCTTTGGCAAGATTCAAAGATACCAAAATCGTTGCTTTACTCCATGACGTGACAATATTGCCATGACGCGATCATGAAATTTTACTCTCAACTCGCCTAAAAAAGTTTCAATTCAATGACAACTAAATATTGTATTGCTTCTAGGCATTTCCTAACTATACACAACAGTTTTATAGTTAAACTAGCGGTCCGCCCCGGCTTCGCCCGTGGTACATATGAATAATAGATGTTGGCCGATTCTCAGACTTACCCGATATGCACAGAAAATTTCATGAGAATTGGTCCACCCGTTTCGGAGGAGTATGCAGACTAACATTGTGACACGAGAATTTTATATATAAGAAGAAGATAATAAATTAAGCATAATGTGATATCATTACAGTACATATTGAAATTCTTCATTAAAGTACGAATTACCTTCTTTTTTGTAATCGGATTAATTGTGTAGGCAGAGCTTTATTGCAATACGTCTCTGACAGTCTTGAAACTTTAAATGGCATGTTTCAAAATAGACTAGGTAGATAGAATTTTGTTTACGTTGTGATTTCAACTCTTTACAATTCGATATTTGCATTACAATTTATTTTTACAAATTATCTAATTCCTAATATTATTTATGTCTTTACTATATAAAATCCCAAATCCGAATTACTTGGAAAAAAATCTACTAATACTATTGTATTGTAGAGATAAACGTGTAGAGTTACACGCTTGGCTCTACGTCTACATTAGTATTTAGATCTGATTTTTAGATACATTCTAAAGAAAATATTATAAATTTATTAAATAAGCTATCAGATTATAAACGTGGGATTAAATTAATAGCATAATTAATAAATAATTGGTCATCAAAATGCGTGTCGCATTCTAATTAGAAACTTTGTCAATTTCAACTGCAATTTTGTTCACAAAGCTCGTCATTTGGTTCGAATTGAGATCGATTATATCCAGCTATTGTTTAGTGATTATTCACTGTTCGGGTGTTCAAACTTATATGGAAATGTATAACATTCACTAATTATAGTTAGTGAATGTTAGTGATAAAAGTTTTTGAAGTGAAACTTCTTTATCGGGGTTGGAACAAAATTTAGTGTAACATTTTTTCGTTACCCGTGACATTTTTCTGTTACGCGCCATCTTTTTCTTATCCCTACCACGCGTGATTCGACATATTTCTGTAAAGTTGAATATAGTAAATTATTTTTTGAAAAATAAGGTCATAAAGAAGTTTCACTTCTTACGTGTGTACACTAGTACACGCACACATTTTTTATTGATATCCTACTTCTAAAGACAGGGTGTCCCAAGAAGTAGGGAATACTGAAGCTGGGAGATAGAGGATCTAGAAGGCTATTCGAATCTCCCCATGACTTTTTTTTTTAATTTTTCACCTATCGCCGAGAACGACGTGATTTTTTATTTATGGTGACGTGAATTATTGCGGTAGATGCTTGATTTTTTTTGTGTGCTAAGCTGATAGATAGGCCAATTTAGTATGGTAACATTTTTACATTTAGTATCGTAAGATCTTTGAATGGAATAAAAAAAAAGAATCAAATGCCATGCAATAAAAAAAGAAAGATGTATATAAAACTCAAAGGTGACTGACTGACATAGTGATCTATCAACGCACAGCCCAAACTAATGGACAAATCAGGCTGGAATTTGGTATGAAGGTAGATGATAGGACGTAGGCATCCGCTGAGAAAGGATTTTGATCAATTCTATCCCTAAGGGGATAAAATAGGGGATGCAAATTTATACCATGAAAATTTATCTTTTCCGCACAGGCGAAGCTGCGGGAAACAGCTAGTTCATTATAAATTCGAAAGTCTGTGAGATGCTTGATTAAGATCGTGGGTTCGACCATGGGTGAAACCGCGCGTCACAGCTATTTTACTATATCGGAAAATGCTTATCACATACATCTATTTCGATTTAAATAAATAAATAAATAAATAATCGTTTATTGTCAACATAACACAAATACACCAGAGCATGAGATTTTACACAATATAGGCATTTAGCAACACACATATAATACAAACATTAAATTATTTATCACCAATAAGTAATTATTATCATCAAAAAAAAAAATGTATTCATACTATAATGTGGGAAGGTACTGGGCATTTTCACGTTGACAAAAGGGACCAACTCAGTATTCGGCACGAATGATAGTAAAACCATTCGTGCCACTGATTTTCAGTGGCCCCTAATGACACTTGGAGTTGACAATTACGAAATACAAAAAAAAAAATAAGAATAAAAATAAACGAGATTGAAACAACAGCAAAATTAAACTAATAAAACACTTCACTAACAATACTTACAATTAAACGAGTATCAGAAATGAGAGAGAGAAAAAAAAAAATACAATTAAAACAACCAAGGAAAAGTAAAAAAGGTCTAAAAACAAACAAAAACTTTTTAAAGCGTACAAAAAAAAAAAATAACAATAAAAAAACAGTAACATATTAAAATAAACTAACGGAAACTAATATTTTATGAAAATCAAACACAGGAATCTATATGAAAAAGGAACTAAGGAATTACTTTCAGTGCCACCAAGGCCTTCAAGAAGCTGAGATCAATAAGTAATTACGATATTTTATACGGAAGTTTTCTTTATTGCGCAATTGGCGCAGTGGTGGTGGAAGATTATTCCAACACAAGGTGGCACTGTAGCGGAAACTACCCCTGAACGCTGCGGAGTGGTGTCTAGGAATGGCTATTTAGTTCTATTTAGTATTTAGTTCTTTTCTGAGACCGTTTTTGAATAATTAGTAACGGTCGATTTCTAATCGTCGAGATTTTCCAAGAAAAATAGATGGCAAATCTGTCTAAGAAAAAGGTAAAATGTCTGATGATATGACGCACCTAGGAACACGTGTTGAATTATAACTAAGTATAATATTGGTCTGTCTATAGAGTTTTCTGCCGGTTTTTCTCGCAATGGAAATAAAACAGTGTAAATGTTAGTGAAGTCCCGTATCTCCTTATGGTTATGGAAAAAATAAATTCACATTCGAATAAAGAGCTTCCTATTATATCCTCGTTAACCAGTTTAAATGTCACAATCTCGAAACTCCACATATTCATTCAACCAATCTTCTTTTAAAGGCACACGTAAGCACTACTAAAAAAGTTCGATAAAAATAAGATGCATTACAATGTATGTATATTCTAGGACAAACGCAAGGCGTGAAAAAACAAGATTATCCGTGAGAGAACAAATATATTTTAAAGGCCTTTCAAAGGAAAACATAAGAGAGTTGGCTGGTGTATTATAAGTTATAACGTTCACTGAATTCTATCGTTTCTTGGTGAATAAGATACAATTATGAAGCTTTGAATAGAAGGGTTTTATCAAAAGCCATACAACGATATTGGTGAAGGAATACTCGGAATTTATTTCTTTTTGAGTTTGTACGTAATCAGCCACTTGTTGCTTCGTTTTCTCAAGTATTCGCTTTAAAGATGAAGCACTTAAAAAGTAATTTTTTTCCACATTTTTTAATGTTTTCGGCATCGACTTCAAGTTGACTTTATTTTTCTAACTAATCATGAGACCACCCTGGAAAGTATCTAAACCAGCAAAAAATCATCAAAATCGGTTTATAAACGACATAGCTATCCTCGCGGACACAAAAATATAAATGCAATAGTGAAGGTCGAATTGAGAAAGCTCTTTTCTTAAGTCAGTAAAATTCTCTCTTTTTTGAAGTCGGATAAATCCAGAAGAACATTCCAGTCGGACCACGTGTAAACTGTAAAGGCAAAAGCTTCGCGAATGTTTTCCTCTACGATTTATTCAAGAGTAAATAAATATTATTGAGGTGAGATTGTGAATAGTGGCTTGTTTTGTTTCGATCAGGTTTCTGGAATTCTGGAAAGGTATGTTATTTTTTAGTTATAAGTGTCAAAAGACGGGAGTATGCATGGCGTATGTTTCTTAATTCTAAGATGTCCGTGGCTCTTTTTATTATTAATGATATATTTTACCAAAATACAAGTAGCCTTTATGAAGAAGTCCAACGACAATTGTTATTTCGATTAATTTTTAACGTAATACTTCAGTTAATTTATGAATCAATCAATTCAACATCATAACTAATTAACTAGCAGTCCACCCCGGCTTCGCCCGTGGTACTTGTTTACGTTTTCTCTCCATAAGAACCATCCTCGTGCTTCAAGGAATATTATACCTAATAAACGAAATCTGTTTGGCCGTTCTCGAGTTTTGCGCTTAGCAACACTTTTAGCGATTCATTTTTATTAAATAGATTATTTTATAATTAATGTATTGTATTACTTACCACATAGCCATAGTAGCATATGGCAGCCAACACAGCGCAAACACGAACACAATAATTAGCGTCATGCGTAGCGTACGTTGTCGTGCGCGCTCTAAAACGCGGCGGTCTGAGCGACGCAGGCGCACGTTCGCTATACCGTTCGTGTACTCTTGTTTATCTGTGGGAGTAATTGATTTACAATATCTACTACTAGGAGCAATTACAAACAAACATAAAAAAATCACAAAGAGTACTTTCATTGTGGTAGGTACATATTTCAAAGCCTGCAATGACAGAAAATGGCGCCCTTTTTATTTTTGGACGGCCATTGACCAAACCTTGTTTTTTAATACAAAAAAGCAGTAAACTCTTAGTAAACTTATCTTGACTATGACATGTATACCTCTAAAAACAGTCTGAACTGAGTTGTGAGCTTTAGAAGTTTGCTATTTCACATACTGTATTTATTATTTATAAATAATTTACTAGATAGAGCTAAATTATTCCTATGTAATACTTACTCTACATTTTTAAGTTAATATCGGGTAACTAGAACTAAGAATAGCGGCTAGTATTAAATATTAAATTCATTTATAAAGCGCGTCACACACGGTGAAGATACTATAATATTTTATGTTAAGATTCTCTAATAAAAAGTATTACAGTATCTTAAGGTATCCGGTATCAGCGTTCTGACCTGTGGTTCTGACCTTCATTTTTCTTTTTGTCATTGCGTACTAAGACCCCTGTAGAACCGCCATCCTGTTACAAATGACCCGAAAAATTGACACAAAATTTCGGGTCATTTGTATTTTATATTAGAGAATCTTAACATAAAATATTATAGTATCTTCACCGTGTGTGACACGCTTAACAGTTGGATTGATTAAAAGAGAAACTAAAGAGTTTCTTGTCGCTTCCTCTCAGTAGGAATTGCTTACCGAAACGGTGGTAAATTTTAAATTATGTATTATGGCGATACAAAAGCGCTTCAGAAGTCGAGTTGAATAAATAAATGTTTGAGTTTGATTTTAATATTTGAGTATTTTCCATTTCATGAAATCAATATCGACAAAATGGTATATACACCACAGACTAATCTTATATATAAAATTCTCGTGTCACTATGTTAGTCTGCATACTCCTCCGAAACGGGTGGACCGATTCTCATGAAATTTTCTGTGCATATTGGGTAAGTCTGAGAATCGGCCAACATCTATTTTTCATATGTACCACGGGCGAAGCCGGGGCGGGCCGCTAGTCTTATTTATAAAATTCTCGTGTCACAATGTTAGTCTGCATACTCCTCCGAAACGGGTGGACCGATTCTCATGAAATTTTCTGTGCATATCGGGTAAGTCTGAGAATCGGCCAACATCTATTTTTTATATGTACCACGGGCGAAGCCGGGGC
Source organism: Colias philodice (assembly GCF_061535455.1). Lineage (NCBI taxonomy): Eukaryota > Metazoa > Arthropoda > Insecta > Lepidoptera > Pieridae > Colias > Colias philodice. The sequence goes on from NC_143104.1 coordinate 1,318,345, forward strand.
GGACCGCTAGTAATAATATACTACGTAAACAACTTACACTATAAAGGTCACAGGACTTCATATTATATTAGGAGCTATTGCAAAATTCTAATATTTGCTTCCGCATGATGTAATACTGAAACTGAACGTACAAAAGTCAAATAGCAACATTCAAATACAATTTCATTTAGTTTTATTTCCAACTAGATTTCCGCCCGCGGCTTCGCCCGCGTTTTCAAAGGAAAACCCGCACATTTCCCGTTCCCGTGGGATTTCCGGGATAAAACCTATCCTATGTGTTAATCCAAGTTACCCTCTATATGTGTGTTAAATTTCATTGTAATCGGTTCAGTAGTTTTTACGTGAAAGAGAAACAAACATCCATACATCCATACTTACAAACTTTCGCCTTTATAATAGTACTAGCAGTCCGGGGCGGCTTCGCCCGTGGTACATATTCACATTTTCTCTACGTAAGAACCATCCTCGTACTTCAAGGAATATAATAAAAAAAGAATTAACGAAAAAAAAAGAATTAATCAATGTTGTGACTGTGGTATATTCCCAGATTTATTAAAGTTTAGTAAAGTTATTCCTTTACTCAAAAGCGGTGACCAAGAAGACTGTAATAACTATAGGCCTATTTCTATTTTACCAACTTTGAGCAAAGTCTTCGAGAAATTGATTTTAAACCAATTATGTAGTCATTTTGTTTCAAATGGTTTACTGCACGCCAAACAGTTTGGTTTTACAAGGGGGCGCTCTACCACTGATGCTGGAATAGCTCTTTTGTCACATATATATAAAGCATGGGAAAATTCAAAGAATGCTTTGGGGATATTCTGCGACCTTTCTAAGGCTTTCGACTGTGTAGAACATTCCACTCTATTACGGAAACTAAATTTTTATGGTATCAAAGGTTTATCTCAGGACCTCATAGCTTCATATCTTCAGAACAGGGTACAGACCGTTGTTGTTAATGGAGAGAAATCTTGCGGTGCGCCGATTAACATTGGTGTTCTTAGGACCGTTTTTGTTCTTAGTGTATATTAATGACCTACCTTATTATTTGCAGGATATGTGTGAAATAGTACTGTTTGCAGATGATACCTCATTAATATTTAATGTGGATAGATATGACACAAATGTTGACGAAGTAAACTCTGCTCTTTTACGCATATCTAATTGGTTTAATGCTAATAATTTATTATTGAATGCAAAAAAAACAAATTGTGTAGAGTTTATCCTTCCAAATGTAAAAAAGGTCAAAAGGGATATCATTTTAAACGGGGAGGTATTATACCCTGTCGAGTCTACTGTTTTTCTTGGTTTGACACTAGATGAGAAGCTACAATGGGGGACCCATGTTGCCACCACCGCTGCTAAGCTCAGCTCAGCTGCATATGCAGTTCGAAGAATAAGGCATCTCACCGATGAAGATACGGCTAGATTGGTTTATTTTAGCTACTTTCATAGCATTATGTCCTATGGAATTCTACTATGGGGCAGGGCTGCAGATATAGAAACTATATTTATATTACAGAAAAGAGCCATACGCTCTATATATAATTTACGTGCTCGGGACTCACTAAGAGATCTCTTTAAGAATATTGGTATCCTCACTGTACCATCACAGTATATATTTAATAATGTTTTACATGTACACAAAAACGCGGACTTACACACAAAAGTAGGGGATAGACACTGTTATGGCACAAGGAATAGAAATAAAATTGAAATGCCATTTTATAGGTTAGCTAAAGTTAAAAATTCATTTATGGGCCAAGGTATACGTTTTTACAATAGAATTCCTCATAGTATTAAAGAGTTTAGTAGTGTTAAATTTAAAACTTATTTAAAAAATGTATTAGTTCAGAGAGCCTACTACAGCATTAAGGAATATATGGAAGATGAAAATCCATGGAGGGTTGTCGCGTAAGAATAACAGGACAGTTCTTTGGCATATTATGATAATATATAATATTATGTAGTTAGATGTAAGTAACATGTAATGTAAAATTATATTGTATATGGACATGACTTTAAAAGAGCAACTATGGAGTTTCTTGCCGGTTCTTCTCCATAGATACTGCTTTCCGAATCGGTGGTAAATTTAAAGAATGTAATGACGATTCAAAAGTGCTTCTGGAAGAAGTCTAATTGAATAAATAAAAAAAAAAAGAAATCGGTTCAGCCGTTCTCAAGTTATGCGCTTACCAACACATTTTGGGATTCATTTTTATATTTTCCAATAAGCTCCATATTCGCTTGCACCTAAAATTTTGCCGCACTCCGCCATTTCATAATGAAATTTCAAACAATACAATTAAATGAAAACATGGTTAATGTTTCGACGTATTTAGTATTCATTGCAACAGTTTTAATAACAGGTGGAAAAGTCGAGTTGTTCCTGAATTATAACCGCTTTCTGTGTTACAAGTTTATAATAATGCCACATTAAAATTCGTTGCGTGAAAGATGAAACATAGTCCATCTATACTAATATTATAAAGCTGAAGAGTTTGTTTGTTTGTTTGTTTGAACGCGCTCATCTCGGGCACTACTGGTCCGATTTGAAAAATTCTTTCGGTGTTAGATAGCCCAATTATCGAGGAAGGTTATAGGCTATATATCATCACGCTACGGCCAACAGGAGTGGAGCCACGGGGGTGAAACCGCGCGGAGCAGCTAGTTTTACTTATAAAATAGTGTGACGTCTGTTTTGAAGAAAAGAAAAAGGCAAGCTTTGTATCTTCTTATTAAATCCTTGAGTCTTATATTTGATATCTATAATATAAAAATGAATCGCAAAATGTGTTGGTAAGCGCATAACTCGAGAACGGGTGGACCGATTTCGATAATTCTTTTTTTATTATATTCCTTGAAGTACTAGGATGGTTCTTATATAGAGAAAACATAAATATGTACCACAGGCGAAGCCGGGGCGGACCGCTAGTTTAACATAAAACTGAAAGAGTAAAATTGATTAGAGTCCTCTACATAACGATGTTTTAAGTGGTAAATACTGTTCACATTGTGGTTGCCGAATCACGTTTTATACAATTACTAGCTGCTCCGCGCGGTTTTACCCCCGTGGCTCCACTCCTGTTGGTCGTAGCGTGATGATATATAGCCTATAACCTTCCTCGATAAATGGGCTATCTAACACCGAAAGAATTTTTCAAATCGGACCAGTACTTCCCGAGATTAGCGCGTTCAAACAAACAAACAAACAAACTCTTCAGCTTTATAATATTAAGTATAGATTACAGACCATATTCCAGCTAACAATAAAAGACAAAATATTATGAAATACATCGTTTCCCGCCCACAGTGAAGTTCGCAATATTACAGTAAGAACAAACTCATTAGTGAGGTCTCAACGATTGACCGCAACGTTTTAGGTACTGCAAATATTTGGTAGAGAAAATTGAACGTTATATTAAGACTTATAGGCTTAATGTCACATAAAATAAATAGCGAAATATATGAGAATTCATTTAACATTTATCATTGAAAAAAGAGCGTGTGCGCCGAGCACACGTGTCAGAAGTGAAACTTCTTTGGCAAGATGATACCAAAATCGTCGTCCATGACGTGACGGTATTGCCATGACCTTGAAATTTTACTCTCAACGCGCTTAAAAAGTTTCACTTCAAAAAGGCGGCCGGTCAGGCGTTAAGGTACGGCGAAACATGCGGGCTCGAATCCCGTCTTTTGATCGAATTATCTTTAATTCTTTAAAACATTCTCAATGAAATAAAACTTAAATATTATGATAAATATAAGGAGCGTGCTCAAGGGGAAATACACGCTCGCTACAAAGTGTGAGAAATAATATAATAATATAATGAATAAATCGCGTTTAAAATCCGTTACAATCTTAATTTCTAAGTATAATACTTGCGTAAAATCAAACAATAGAAAGTAGTATACTAAATACTTTATAGTAACGAGCATCCATATTATTGTCAAAGTGTTTCATGTGCAATAGCTTTGTAAGCTTGTACATACAGGGTGTCCCAAAAAGTAGTGATATACTGAAGCTGGGAGGTAGAGGACTTAGAGGGCTATCCGAATCACCCCCATGTGTGTTATGCGATTTTTCGTATTTTCGGAGTTATTACATTTTTTTCAATTTTTCATCGATCGCCGAGTACGATGAGATTTTTATTTATGGTGACGTGAATTATTGCGCTAGATGCTTGATTTTTTTTGTGTGCTAAGCTGAAAGATAGGCCAATTCAGTATGGTAACATTTACTATCGTTAGATCTGTGAATGGAATAAAAAAAAACAATTAAATGCCAAGAAAGATAAAATTACCCAGTATGTTCATAACTTCAAGGGCCCATAAAAAAATAAAATCACATAAAAAAGGTTTTCCATTTGGCTTTTAAAAACTTGCTCTATCGATCAGGTAGCTACCCTAAAAATTTCATTTTATTATTCTGAAGGCTTCAATCGAAAAATTGAAATCTTAATGTGGTAAGTGCAAAATTTTTATTAACATGATGATCATTAAAACCAATAAATAGGTGTTTAATTACCAGAATTTTTTTAAAATAGCCCCGCTGTTGTTCAATGCAAGTGCGACATCACCGTAAAAAGTTGTCTTTTTAATGTCTGAATGTTCTTTTATCATTTTTAATGGTTTCTTCTGCTACTATGAATTTCCGGGTTATTTCGTCCAAATTGTGGCAGTCTCTCGTCTTTGTAGTATCCCCACGGAAAAAATTCAATAGGGTTTATGTCCGGAGACCGTGGAGGCCAGGCTAAAGGGCAAAAATACCCTGAAAGATGGATTGGTCGTTGCAGCCTGCGCATGCGCCGGTGACGCCTACAGCCTGGCCTAGCCTTAAAGCCTGGCCTCCACGGTCCCTCGACCTAAACCCCATTGAATTTTCAATGGGGATACTAAAAAGACCTCGGCTACTTGAGAGAATGCCCCAATTTGACGAAATAACCCGGAAATTCATAGTAGCAGAAGAAACCATTAAAAATGATCAAAGAACATTCAGACATTAAAAAGACAACTTTTTACGGTGATGTCGCACTTGCATTGAGCAACAGCGGGGCTATTTTAAAAAAATTCTGGTAATTAAACACCTATTTATTGGTTTTAATGATCATCATGTTAATAAAAATTTTGCACTTACCACATTAAGATTTCAATTTTTCGATTGAAGCCTTCAGAATAATAAAATGAATTTTTTAGGGTAGCTACCTGATCGATAGAGCAAGTTTTTAAAAGCCAAATGGAAAACCTTTTTTATGTGATTTTATTTTTTTATGGGCCCTTGAAGTTATGAACATACTGGGTAATTTTATCTTTCTTGGCATTTAATTGTTTTTTTTATTCCATTCAAAGATCTAACGATAGTAAATGTTACCATACTGAATTGGCCTATCTTTCAGCTTAGCACACAAAAAAGATCAAGCATCTAGCGCAATAATTCACGTCACCATAAATAAAAATCTCATCGTACTCGGCGATAGATGAAAAATTGAAAAAAATGTAATAACTCCGAAAATACGATAAATCGCATAACACACATGGGGGTGATTCGGATAGCCCTCTTGGTCCTCTATCTCCCAGCTTCCGTTCATCACTACTTTTTGGGACACCCTGTATATGCTTATATGTGTTTCTGAACTCTTTTCTTGGAACAAATACATATTACTCGAGTGTCAAACATTGGACGTTTGATAAACTGTTCATCCTTTGTTCTTTGACAAGTTCTCTCTAGAGATAAAACAAACTAAATAAGAAATACGCGACTTCACTCACTTTTTTAAAGAATCTGAACAGAGGTATAGTTAACTGATACCTACATGTACCTATTGCCTTGATTTTTGAAAATGTCCCATGTTAGAAATAGGAGATTTTCTAAAACTATGTTTTAATTAAAATTGGCTGTGAACTACCCCATAATATTATTCGTTTCGTAATAGATTTATGCGATAAATATTAAAGGACGTTTAATATGAATGACTCCGTTATTGAGATTTTTTCACAAATATGCAGTAATAATAATCCATAAGGGAAGTGGTTTTTAAAATGCATATTACCTACATATATCTAAACTAGCTGTGCTCCGCGTTTTCATCCGCATTGATCCGCTCCTGTTGGTCTTAGCGTGATGATATATAGCCTACCTTCCTCGATAAATGGCCGGGGCTATAATCTAACATCGAAAGAATTTTTCAAATCGGACCAGTAGTTCCTGAGATTAGCGCGTTCAAACAAACAAACAAACTCTTCAGCTTTATAATATTAGTATAGATAAAAATCTGTTCAACAAAAATTCAATTTATCATCCACATTTACATTTCTTCCTATTGGTTCGATAGTTAAAATACACAAGGGAAAAGTCATCTATAGTTCTAAAACTATATATTATAGTAGGGGAGCCCAAGAGGGGATTTTGGGATTTACTCGAGCGCGTCAGATTACTATAAGGGACGGAACCTTAGCTATTCATTAGTACCTCTAGTCAATATGAGCAGTTATGGTTGGTGGGTGCGCTCAGGGGCCCCGCTGGAAAATTTGAATAATCCATAATTCCCTAAGGTTGAGCTCGAATCGTCAGATTAGCGAAATGGGGACTTCTTATATTGTAATTAACCCCCCCATATATTAATCTGACGCGCTCGAATAATATTACTTTAATTTTTTACCCTTTCTTCATAGCGATTAAATCGCCACTTAAATCGTCAGATTAACGTATACTTTTTTTCAGTGACGTCCTGGAGCATGCAAAATATCAATATCTAACGCGCTTGAGTATTTCCAAGCCAATTTTTTTCTTTTTTAAATTAAAAAAAAATCAAAAAACCCTTCCCCACCGCTAAAAGTGAAAACATTATAGGACCTTTTTTTCTCGCTATGGTCTAATCTACCAATTCTAATAGGTTCCCGTGACGCTCGAGTAAATCCACATTTAGCATCCTGGGCTCCCCTACTATTATCATCTAGTTCATATCAATTATGAGAACTTTGTGTCTTTCTCGGAAATTCTGAAGGCTGCAGATATTATGTTAGTACTGATTCAACATGATGCATACGTGTTAAATTAGTGCATAAATTATCGTAAAATGGCTGAGATAATTCAATTTTGTTATAGATTACAATCTACAGTTAATATTATAAAGCTTGTTGGTTTGTTTGTTTGAACGCGCTAATCTCAGGAACTGCTGGTCCTATTTGAAAAATTATTTCGGTGTTAGATAGCCCATTCATCGAAGAAGGCTATAAGGCTATATAATTATCATTACGCTAAAACCAGAGCGAAGCCACGCAGGTGAAACCGCGGAGCGCAGCTAGTTTAGACATATAATAAATAAACATATAATATAATTAACTAGTGGTCCGCCCCGGCTTCGCCCGTGGTACCTACATGTTTAAACTATCCTATCTCTCAAGTTGGATCGAACTGCACATGGTGTGCGAATTTTATTATAATCGGTTAAGTGGTTTAGGAGTCCATTGAGGACAAACATTGTGACATGAGATTTATATACATATATTAAAGATTACCATATAATAAATTGGACGTATAATCCATCTCTGTATCAAATTTCTTACGAATCAGTTTCAGAATTAGGACAGGACTAATCTTATTGAAAATATGATCAATAACGATATATTTGATTCGTATATTCATGTCAAAGATAGTGTAAATTCTTAACTCAATCAAGTTAGGCTTACCCAAAGATTTTGAATTTCGCTACATTGGGTTCACCACGTCTAGACATATTATTATTATATTCAGTCAATATTTTATGTTTATTTACAATCAAATTATTTGTTCTCTCGTAAAACCTAGTGGAATTCACATTCCAGATCTATGAAACAGAGGCCATTCTCTTTTGCAATAAAAAAAGAGCGTGACACTTGTCAGAAGTGAAACTTCTTTAGTAAGATACTACTTTATAGTGGAGTGGCGGCGATAAAATCGTCGCCACTCCATGACGTGACGGTTTCACTAAAAAACTTAATTAAACACTTGACCGTAATTTGAAGCTTACTTCATTGAGAAGGCACCTAGCTTTTTCCGCCTATTTTGCCCTCTCTTTCCGTTGTATATATGCTATCTCTCTCGCACACCTCTCCACCAGGTGGCGGGGCGCACGATAATGTGCGGGCGCTGGATGTTTTTTCATTGGCGTCTAGCTTCCGCCGCGAGAAGGTTGTCTACAAGACTACAACCTTGGTGCTATTAAGTATTAAGTATTGCTTAAAGCAAGTGCTAAAAGTGTTAAAAAGTGTATCCCGTCGGATCGGTACAGTGAGTTATTTTTACATCTATTCTAATAATATTTTACTTAAAAATGAGTAAAAATCTTTAAAGTCAACGGTATAATCGTTGGACTTTATTTAAAATGCTGAGGTTTTTAATGAATCCTTCAGCAATAGTTTATTTTTCAATATGCTTAAATACTTAATAGCATGAATAAAGATATTTAAAATTAACGATACAACCGTTACATTTTACTTGAAATAGTAACTTTTCTTTTGAAAAATTTCATTATGCAATATGTACTAATTAATATTTGAATTTTTAATACTGTGAGTAAAGCTATTTTAACGGTGTTACCGTTCGGCTTTACTCGAATCGTTAATATTACTTTTGTGATTATTTGATATTACTAGATATATCAAATACCCTCTCTTGTATATAGATATTTTTAATTATTTATTTCATTTTTAATAATGTGTTTTTATTACAAGGTTACAAGTGAATTTTTCTTGGAAAAATTACAATTAATACCTACTTAGTATGGATATGAGCCAACTCAAAGCTTTACAGGCATACAATCCATTGCTACGACTTTATCACATTGTCGTTATCGCTAGGAACGATTCGGAATTCCTATAATAGTTTATTACTAAAAATTATCGAACGAGATGAGTCAGCTCCAAGAAGTCACGACATGTCAGAACATGTTGTGATATTATTTTATAAATCGTACGGGAGTTACCGCTCAACTGAATAATGATGGAATTCGCTCATGTATAGTAGATACGTACCATGAATGTACCACACATTCAAAACTATCCGTAGTCTATACGTGTCCTTTTATGAGTATTATTCTGATCCGTTTTTATGTGAAAATAGACATATTACACACGGCTAATTTGATTGAAAATTACGTTTCCTATGTTTCAAATGATGCAACTTTTTTGTTTAAACGAGTAAGTACCAAAATTTTACAATTAAATTCTTTGGTTTACTGAACTTGTGCTGAAAGGGTTATCGTATAATAATTATCGAGATACCTTAATATAAATTAGATTTAGATACATTTATTTCAAAGGATTTACAATTCACTTCTAACGTTTTAGAATAATATTATAAACTTGTACACCTTGACAAAAAGTAAAAAATTGCGGGTGAGTGGAGATTATTTTGTTCAATTAAATATAACGTCCTACGACGGTATGGTTGCGTTCGTAAGGAATGTTAACGGATATAAAGCAACTAAATGTTACATCGATTGCATGAACAAAAATAAATATGAATCGAAGTTCATTTTAAAATTTAGTGAATTGATTTGAATTATGAATTTATTAAATAGTTAGTTCTTTTTTATATAAACATAATAATTAATTACCATTGTCAAATCAATTCTTATTAATTCATCCTGGACAGTTGTCGCTAACATTGGAAAATAAGTTAAAGGACCTTGTTAATTGCTATATTATTTAAATGATTAATTACTGCTAATTTTATATTAGCACTAAGGTGTATCCTTGCTCGAAGCAGAATACATAAATGTGGCCACTACTCCTCGCAGGGGTTAGCCAGGTCAAATCCACCCTCGCAGGGTGTCTCTTAAGCATTTTTTGGCAGGCCCTACTTATTTCTAGTTACAAACATCCCTCGCGCAGCTGTCGCTCGCAGGGAAATGGTGCAAATATATATCGGCCCTCGCGGGGCTTTGATTACAACCGTCCCTCACGGAAAAGATGGTGCAAATATATATCAGCCCTCGCGGGGCTTTGATTACAACCGTCCCTCACGGAGAAATGGTGCAAATATATATTAGCCCTCGCGGGGCTTTGACTACAACAGTACCTCACGGAGACATGGTGCAAATATATATCAGCCCTCGCGGGGCTTTGATGGCGATTGGTGCAAATATACAAAGGATTGATCATTAAAATGATCATAGATATTTGCTTTCGTCAACGAGGACCCACGAAAGAAGTTTTGGATATGACCGTATCGGATCTTCACTCTTCTAAGGTAGGTAGAAAAAGGTTTTGAAATCTTCTTCACAGTGGGCAGTATAGTAATATGACCTAATAAATACAATAAAGGTTAGAGACGTCAAATAATGGGCGCATGAAATTGATACTTCGTATCCTAAAAGTTTACGCTTCATGAATCAGGAAACCACCATTGGTTTACCAATTATGGAAATTGGAATTGAACAAATCGTATTTACCAATGTAAAGCCTATTCACAACAAAGGAAGGCGAGTCGGATCAAATATCATCTCGCAGATGATTTGTGGCGGTGGTTTCGAGGATTGTCACCAAGCCTTGTGTCAACGGTATGTTTGGTATCGTCATTCAATGGCACTAGCCGACCAATTTTCATATAAAAACATCGGAAGAGATTTTTTAATCGCAAAGCGATTGAATGTAACAAATGACGATTGATTCAAAATCAAATTTCAAATTTCAAACGATTGATTACGTATATTTGACCTCTCAAAGGCCTATTTTAGTTGCCCGGTCTTGTAGGCAATTTATTTGACTCGTTTTTCAACCCATTTGACCTCATTATTGCACCCATGAGATTTTTCTTCAGGGCTCAAACAATAAATCGCTGAGGGATTAGGATAATCGTTTGTTAGACAAGTTTCTTGTCATCCCACCAGGATTATTATATTGTATAATAAAGTTATATACAACAGCTATTTACGTAAAACGTTTAAGTACTCAACGAATACTGAGAATACTGACTGTTGAGTTACATAGGATAGAGGATAAATAACGGAAAGTCAATCTATCCAAACAAAAGCCTCTTATTATTAGATATTACTTGGAACCCCTATCCTAACGAGAAAGCTCTGCCAAATGACTGTTCATTTCTTTGCTTTGAGGGGGGGGGGGGGGGGGCAATAAATGAAATGCAGTAGGTACAGACTATACGGCTTTTAAAATATAAGTCTGGTAAGCGAACTAAACTTTGCTAGTTTAGTTCTTGCTATATCGCTGTCCGTGGCTGCCTCGCGTGTTTACGGATGAATAAAGTAATGTCCTGTCTTCGCATCCACAGCTAACTGTCCTATACTGTCATAATCTTAACACAGATTCATTGGACATAGCTCCCCACGAGCTCTGTTCTTCATTTTTGCACTCGCACAACTGTGGACAACACGAGAGCAATGCCTGCATTGGTAGCAGTTACAATCAAGGGCTAGCAAGGTAGGCTAGCCATATTACGGATGTTGGAACAACCGACTATATTTAGGGCAATTTTCTTTGTCCAGTGTAACGTTTAGACTGTCGTAGCATTCCTATGGAACAGAGATGGGATCAGATCTGCATCCTTAATGAAGTTAATCGAAAGGAGATACTTTCAGACGACGATAGTATTCAAAATCCACCATATTCCTGAGCATAATAATGCATAGTTAAGCTTATAATCTCTCTTGCCATTATCCTGCAGCAGAATTCTTTGGCGATAATTTGTTCTCGTAATGCTGGGGCCACACTAACGTCTAACGTCTAATGCCCTTTATCGCGATAATTATTCCGATAATTTTTAAGGCGTTAAGTGGGTGGCTACACTTGAACGGTCAACGTGAATGCCGATTGTTGGCGATAAAAACGGCGTTAATTTTACTAAAATTCTAGCAAGATGGACGTAGTGTGACCGCTTCATTGCGTTAATTCTCGCGATAAAGCTATCGCCTCGCCAAACGGCAATGTTAATGCCGTTGTTAAATAATACTGGCTACACCTAAAGTTAACGTCCATTATCGCGTTAATTAATGGCATTTCCCGTTAGTGTGGCCCCAGCATTAGAACGAGCGAGGTTGTTACGATAATATGAGAAATCCTGTCAGTTAGAGACCTGAACGACGCCATAGAGTACCGCTATTTCAGTAGTAGTAGCACCTAGAAGGGTGAAGGTATTCTGGAAAGCGGAACTGAAGGCCCGGTCAGCAGCATCAGCCACCTAATAGACAGTGTTCAGTGCTGCACCACTATAATCTGCAAAATGACTCTGACGGTATGAAAATGTGGAGTACATTTTCAAAATATCAAATGATATAGTTGGAATAAAAATCCTATTTGCCTCCGTCTACCCAAAAGACGTACGGAGTAGCTAGTAGTAGTTGGTTGAATTATAATAAGTATAGTTAAAATCCTTTATTACTGACTGGATAAATTTGGCTCTTTTCCTATCTGACGTTCATATAGCTGTTGACTGCCTAGTGTTATGCACAAACACTATTATAAATAAGTCACGTTATGTAGTCCCGAGACTTTCGGTATATAAGTTCTGATGTAAATCATAATTATATCTTAAAACTGAATTGATTAAAAGTAACGTACTTAGCTGTAGTAATTGCAGTTTTGGGACACAGATAAGCTCTTTATCATTTTAGTCTCTTGAGTTCAGTATATTTGTTTCCAGTACAGAGTTTATGACCTATCAGTTTTAAATAAATAATTCATGCATTGTACTGAAAGTACCAGCCATGTTTAGATTATGATTGCGACGTTGGCTCTAAACATTAAAAGATACCGCACGGTTTAGTTGGATGTTAAAAATCTGTATTATAATTTAAACCATTTACCTGTTTTGTTATTTTATTGCCTTATTCAAGGGGTGACCTTTTAAATTTACTTCTGACCCCAAAAGTAAGGACCAAGGTCTCTTCTTGTCCGCTTGTAGCAGGTTGGGTTAAAACTGTGAGTTGAGACATTTGGTAATTCTATGTTAAGATGATTCAATGATGCTTCTGCAGAGTTCTAATTGAATAAATAAAGGTTTGAGTTTGAGGTATTTTTGCCTCGTCGGGATCAGCTGTTGCTTCATTTTGTAAGTAACATCTAAATGCGTAATTGAAAGTCGTTACTGGCGCTTTCGCAGATTTACGCTAAAGATAGTGGAAATTGTAGTAACTTTAACTTTTCAAGCCCAAAAGGTTAACTAAGGTACGCTTGAACCAATCTCATAAGTTCTAATACTTTTAATCATTATGATTAACTTTTTGGTTCTTATTTGATTAACTTTTCATCTGGGATTGTTAATATATTATATAATATAAAAATTTGTGTGATTTATTAGTAGTATACTATCTGCACACCTTACCCTTTCAAATAAAGAAATAAGTAATTACTTATGTATTCAAATTCACATTGGCGTCACATTGTACACCAGGTGGGTAACAAGCAGGTCTCAATGAAGTAAGCTTCAAATTACGGTCAAGTGTTTAATAGCTGTGTTTTACCTGAAAATAAAACACATATTAAATACTTACCTATATTTGAAGCTTACACTTAACGTCCACCTGTTGTGGATTTCGACTCAATGAAAAAACATCCAGCGCCCGCACATTATCGTGCGCCCCGCCACCTGGTGGAGAGGTGTGCGAGAGAGATAGCATATATACAACGGAAAGAGAGGGCAAAATAGGCGGAAAAAGCTAGGTGCCTTCTCAATGAAGTAAGCTTCAAATATAGGTAAGTATTTAATATGTGTTTTATTTTCAGGTAAAACACAGCTATTGTAAAATCGAAAGAGTAGAAGTAATTTGGTTGTTGAAGTGAACTAATAGATATGCTATTTAATAATTTGCAGGTTTTGATTTGATTTGTCTTTACTAAAATGATATTTTTCGTTATTTTTGAACAAATTTATAAATAATAAGACTTATAATTAATTGATGGTATTTAATTAATAGCCCTACAAGCTGATTGTTGACGCAAAAGTGGTTTTAAAGAAGCCTCGTTGACTGTTTAACGTGAAATTGAACTTTCACCTTATAATGACATTTATATACGAATAAAAGTTATAAAAGTCTATTTATAAAAGATATATTGCGCATCATAATTTATTTTGAACTAGCTTTCCGCCCGCGGCTTCGCCCGCTTTGTCTAAATCATAATAAATCATACCTTCCTCTTGAATCACTCTATCTATTAAAAAAAACCGCATCAAAATCCGTTGCGTAGTTTTAAAGATTTATCATTTAAGCATACATAGGGACATAGGGACAGAGAAAGCGACTTAAACTTAAAGCTTAAAGCGAAACCTCACGCTCCCCACTCCGACGGGCACAGAGGTGTGGCTTGAAGGCATGCTATGCAATAGCTTTACCGCGGCAGTCCTCGAGTGCCACACGTCTTTTGGGTTTTCTATCCATATCTCACCAGTCAGCTCCTTACTGCTGGCCTGTATCTCGCAGAAGATGCGCACATAGCACGCGGTGATCACGAGCAGCGGCACGAAGTACATTGCGCACGCGCAGAACACGTTGTACGCGATTTCAAGTCGTGCGCTTGCGAACGCGTCGAACGAGACGCATTGTTCGAAACCGGCGACGTAAGGGTGTCGTTTTACACGGAATACTAGGCTCTGTAACAATATTATAATGGTTTAGATTTAAAAATAATATTACAATATTTACGATTAGTAAGAACAATCAACTTTCTCTCGACAATTATACAGAGCATCTGTAAAACCAAGTATTAAGATGTCAACTAAAACACAATCTATAATACGCTAGTTCGCTCTACCGTTAATGGAAAGATGGACAAAAACTTTTAATGCAAAACAACGAAGGAATAGAAGCAACAAAAATGTATCTGCATTTTGGTATATAGTAACATCTTAAAAGAAATAACTAACTAACATAAGAATTTATAAATTATATTTACAGATTAATACATCCTCTTACAAATAATATTCCAAAGCAAAGCAATTTTATCATCAATTTTGATTGATTTGCTTTGGCAAAGGAATCATGAATAAAATATGAATTTATTCAGTTATATATATACAACACGTAGGCGTTCACTGATCACTGGCAGGTGTATATCCAGTCGATTGACATCGACAACAAAGTTTTATGCTCGAAATCAGGAACTAGAGGAAACCTTATCCAGAAAAATATTAAAAAGTGGTAAAGTTTGAAGGTATGTTTGTGTGTAGGGTCAGTCTTCGGAAGTCATCCGATCATGAAAATTATGTTACTAAAGGAGAGCTTTACTATATTTTCTTAATAATTACTATTCGAGACGAAAGGACATACATATTTTATTATGATTGAGCCAAACTGCATGCTTTTCAAGTCCTTTTCTCACATTAACTTAGAAAAATTGTACATGTATGACCTGAAAGAATAATAACTTCACAACATTTTTTTATTTGCTCTTCATTTACACAGTTAAGAACAAAAAAAGCAATAATTGGCGGCCTAAGCCATTTCTTCCCGGCAACCGTCTGGTAAAGGATAAAAATTACAGCATTATTTCATGGGCTAGTAAATTATATATTTTATATAACGTATTTACAATTACCTGTGGTAAGCTGCATGCAAGAGCCACTGCCCAGGCGCAGTAAAGCATTTGCTTGCTTCGTCTGCGCGCTTCTGACAGTCGTAGAGGATACACCACCGCGAAATATCTAGAACAAAGAATAAAAAAAAAGACGTGTGGCACTCGGGGACTGCCGCGGTAAAGCTATTGCATGCTATGCCTTCAAGCCACACCTCCGTGCCCGTCGGAGTGGGGAGCGTGAGGTTTTTTCGTTACGGAATTTCTCGACTCGGTCCCCGCGCTCAAGGCCCGCGATAGAAGCTATGCAATAGCTTAAAAAATCTGTACATGATGAAGTTAAAGAGTTTGTTTGATTTAACGGATTAATCTCGGTAAACACGGGCCTGATTTTAAAAAAAATCTTTCAGTGTTAGTTAGCCCATAAAGTAAACCGTCGGCTTATAAGCTAAAATATAATACCTACTCGTTATGACTCAAAAGGTGCTCTTTAAATTGGTGTAATATTAATCTGTGAAAAATAAAAATAGAACACTACCTCTCCGAGGTGTGCAATTATGCTGTCTGTCTGTTACGCTTTCCCGCTTAAACCTCTCTACCGATTTTGATGATATTTGGCACAGACAATCTTTAGACCCTGAGAAAGAACATAGGGAACTTTTATCAACACACCACGCGGGCGAAGCCGTGGGCGGAATCTAGTATTATCTATAAAGCTTCAACTCATGTTTAAATAGAGTTTCGATATCATATTATGAAGACGGCCTGGCTTCATATTATCGATAACTAGCTTTCCGCCTGCGGCTTGGCTCGTGTACACTAATCACTTCATATTATCGTGTCAAACCTGTCAATATTGGTTTATAATAAATTATATAAATAGCAGTTATAACTAAACTTGTTTGATAAAATATATATAGGTAAGTGTACGAATTTAATCTTATTTAGGTAACTACTGGGTAATTTAAATAAACTAGAATGTTTCTCAATTATAAAAATACCAAGAAAATATTATACCATCTGTAGGAAAAAATCTGGAATCATTTGCATCTCAAATTCGCATAATTATGTATTTAAATGTTTTTTTTTTCATCATCCAACGCTTTAACTCAACAAGGCGTAGGCACTTATTTTGTGCTCACAATAAAAAAAAATTATTCATAATATTATGTTAAAATTTTTATAAAGAGATAGACATCACAAACATCAGGAACTACTGGTCTGATTTGAAGAATTCTTTCGGTGTTTGATAGCCCATTCGGAGGAAGGCTATAGGCTATATAATATAATCACGCTAAGACCAATAGGAGCGGAGCCACGCGGGTGAAACCGCGGAGCGCAGCTAGTATTTAAATATACATATAAACCATTTTCATGTTAAATTCATACTTGAAGTTTGTCTTTTGGATCTTTGTTCTCATGTACAGATTAATAATTTGTATCTTGATATTATACATTTCAAGATAACGAAGACATGAATATAACATTTATTGGCTCTGTTTCAGTGCTTCAAAGAACGTCGAACTTAAATTAGCAAAGTTATAAATGAAATATATAAATATGTAAGGAATTTATTGTGTTAACTACCTACTTATCATTATCATCATGTTACAAGCTCATTTGTACATACCTATATATTATTATTGTATTATATATCATTATAAGGGCCCTGGCAGCTAAGTCTTTGAAAAGTAAGGTTCTAAGAACTTGAAATAAAACTTTCATATATTATTCTCTGTCTATAAGCCCTTTTACGAACTTACACTTGACTTAACTTTATATGAAACTAGCGGTCCGCCCCGGCTTCGCCCGTGGTACATATTAACGTTTACTCTACATAAGAACCATCCTCGTACTTCAAGGAATATAATAAAAAAAGAATTATCGAAATCGGTTCAGCCGTTCTCAAGTTATGCGCTTACCAACACATTTTGGGATTAATTTTTATATTATAGATTCAAGACTAAATGATAACCAACATTTTGCAAAATAAAATGAAGATTTATTCATAATCAAAATGACGGTAGCCGAAATGTTATTCTTCAAATAAAAGTTAGTGGGATGGGAAGCTTTTTAAATTAACTTACGAACTTTGACTTTCCCGTTGATTAACATTTTTTCTTTCCTCTCGTAATGCTATTTTTCTTACAAACAATCAATTTAAAATAATTATATATAGGTATATAGAATAAGGACTCATGCTTTAAAAAAAAGAGCGAGTGCGCCGAGCACACGTGTCAGAAGTGAAACTTCTTTGGCAAGATTCAATGATGCCAAAATCGTCGCAATACTCCATGACGTGACGATATTGCCACGGTAGAAAATAAACTTAAAGTTGGTAGGAAATGAAATAATTTATCATCTATACAGGGTGTCCCACTATTGGTATCTATACTAAACGCAAAGGGACTTGTAGTTTTGCATACACTGATCACGTAAAAAATTCTTAAATAACAAAATTATTACGTCAATAATTTTTGCTGAATTTTTCCTGAAAATCCATGTTTTCTTCTCTAGCTTCGCGCAGCCGGACACCCTGTATAAGATGTTTTGTTGCGCAATACTCGATACCTATCGACCAATTTGGGAAGGAAAAGACTTAAAAATTATTACTTTATGGAAAAGAGGACAACGTCTGTTGTAGCAGCTAGTTTATCATAAGTACGAAAATACTAACCTGTCCAAAGAAATACAAACAAGCACGTTTGACGAAAGATAGAGGCCGAAAGCTCTCATCACAAGAAGCACTTTGCACATCATGTTCCCCGCCAACCACGCATTTGTGTACTTCCATCCAATCTGAAACAAACAAAAATAATATTTAAATTGGTATCATAATATAACATATAAAACAATGTACTACTGAACCAACTTAAACTCTATGGTAGATGGTAAAAATATATAATGACGATTGAAAAGTGCTTCTAGAAGAAGTCTAATTGAATAAAATAAAATAAATTTTTGTAAACTAAAAGTAAACTAAAACCGTTAAGTTTTGTATAAAAAATAAATCGAACTCTCGTTTGATTTACGCGAGTATAATTACATAATACATTTTGAAATTATGGACTTTTACTATTGGTAGGATTATAGGATATTATAAGCCCGACGCGACGTTTTGCATACTTTGTAGCGAGAGTGACCACGCTAAATCCATACTAATATTATAAATGCGAAAGTAACTCTGTCTGTCTGTCTGTTACTCAATCACGCCTAAACTACTGAACAAATTTGCATGAAATTTGGTGTGGAGATATTTTGATACCTGAGAAAGGACATAGGCTACTTTTGATTGCGAAATATGTACCACGGGCGAAGCCGGGGCGGACCGCTAGTATAAAACTATAAATCTAGAATGGAATGAAAGTTTTCGCATCTATTTGTCTTATAAGCTAATTAATTGTAATAATAAGATTACAAGTAATAGCAATTTGCATTTAGTATTGATACAAAAGGTAGAATAAAATAAACGAAAGCAGCTCCACGAATTTATTTGGCAGTTTTGAGACATTCATCATTTAACTGGATACATTAAAATGGTCCTATAACCTTTTATTTCTAAGGCAAATTTCTAAGAAGAAATAGCAAGATAAAAATAAGTAGGTACATTTTATGTTATAATATGTAAATGTTAAAGATATCTACATTCATCAGAGATAAATAAGAGAAGTTTTGAAATATTTCAGTTATAATATACGGTATTCATTGGATTAATTTAGTTTTAATTATGAATACATTACAGTTATGATCCATCATCCATGGTAGAAGGGATTATTAGATGGTACAAAATGTAGGATTTCAATTTATCAATGTGATATTTATTTAGAACCCTCTTTAAACTAAGGGCTGATTTTTCAATCCTTGGTTAAAATTTATCCGTCCAATAAAGTATTACACGATAATATTAAAATGTCACGTAAACTGTCAAATACGGGCAATTAGAATACGTTTTTAACATGGTAGTTTTATACATTATTCGACGAATAAGTTTTATCCAAGCATTGAAAAATCGGCCCTAAGTAGGAAGACATAAAAAGTCAAGAATTAAAAAAGAAATAAGAATAGAAGTGTTACAAAGAAATTAAAGCATTTTATTTACAACTTCATTCACAATACTTTTAGACTAGGTAGGTTTTATGTCTTTGTTTATATAATTCATATAATTAAGTTAAATCGTTACAATTACATAACTAATAAGTACATAAAAAAACAATAATTAATAGTTTTAAACCATTCTACGATCCGAGACACTAACACCACAAAATTCTTAACAGTACTAACTATTACTATTATGTATATATCCATACTAATATTATAAATGCGAAAGTAACTCCGTCTATCTGTCTGTTACACAATCACGCCTAAACTACTGAACCAATTTGCATGAAATTTGGTTTGGAGATATTTTGATACCCGAGAAAGGACATAGGCTACCTTTTATTGCGAAATATGTACCACGGGCGAAGCCGGGGCGGACCTCTAGTATTATATAAAAGTACCTGAATAATATAAAAATAGGACTAAATTGAAATTTGAACCCACTAAACTACATTATCATGAAAAAGTTTAATCTTGCCACGTTTCTATGTTACACACCGGACTATTCAAACGTTGTATGAACGAAAATCGAAAATCCGGCGCAATACAATTTATTCAAAAGCCAAGGTTGGAACGAAAAGGCTACTGGTAAAATGATTATTTTCTTTAGATAAGGAAAACGTTATATTAAAAGACTAGCTTTCCGCCCGCGGCTTCACCCGCGTTTTTAAAGAAAAACCCGCATAGTTCCTGTTCCCGTGGGATTTCCGGGATAAAACCTATCCTATATGTTAATACAAGTTACCCTCTATATGTGTGCTAAATTTCATTGTAATCGATTCAGTAGTATTTGCGTTAAAGAGTAACAAACACACACACACACATCCTCACAAACTTTCGCATTTATAATATTAGTAGGAAGGATTAAAGTAAGTAATAAGAATTAATATCTGATTCAAATTGGGCCCCATTATGAGTGTATTTCATGGTTTTAAATACGTGAAAATTTAAGCAATATCAGAGAACAATTCTACCTCATGTTTTATTGAAAAGAAACTGACAGCTTTCATCCAAATTATTACTTTTTTTATTAGCCTGTAGACTTACGCTTATTTTCAAAATTTTATTGTATAACCTAGTTTCCATGGTTTTTCTAAACCTCCAAAAAAAGAAAAAAAAAATCTACCCCCCACCCTTATGGAGAAAAGCGATGTCCGCCACACCGGACATTATCGAATCTTAGTAAAAATGACTTGTCCGTCCTAGCGGACTTAATCGAATACGTGAAAGAAGTTGCATAGTATAAAGTAAAAGAATATAAAAGAGCGAGCGCCCACGAGCAACTTAGTTGCCCGGCAACTATTTTGTCTCTGTCGCTGTCTCCTCGCAAAGTTTTGAACGATGCGCACACGAAAGCGACAGCAACGCAACTTTTTCTTTAAAATTTTCTGCATTTATCAACATGGATTTCGAAGAGACGGTTGTGGTCTGTGCTCTTGTCACGCATAGTTCCCATTCCCGTGGGATTTCCGGGATAAAACCTGAGATCCTATGTGTTAATCCAAGTTACCCTCTATATGTGTGCTAAATTTCATTGTAATCGGTTCAGTAGTTTATGCGTGAAAACTGAAAACCATACATACATTTCCTCTTTATATAATATTAGTATAGATATGTAATCGTAATTGAAAAAAGTTAAGTAAAACGAAATAACATATTTTTCTATGGCGTCGTTACTAGATTACGTTGCTGAATTTTGTTGAACTATGATGCCTATTAAAATGGCTCTACTATAGACAGAAAAACTACTAATAATAAAAATAACTTCATTAAAAATAATATTATTTAGATGTGCTATTTATTAAATAGGTTTGAAGTTGGTGCCAAGCACCAAGCGCTTAGTATTAAGCCCGTGCACCGACATCAAACCTTATTAGTATTAAATAACACATCTAAATAATATGTAGTAATGAATAATATCAAACCTTTTTTATTTTTTACTTTTCCGTTTTTGAAGTAGGTTGTTTTTAACGAAGTTATTTTTATTTAATACTTTTTAGTTTATTTTTCACTAATACTTTCACTAATCAAACGAGCCCAAACTCGATAAAGTTGAGTCAATATATTACTAAGTTCTTATGGCCACCTTCCGATTCCATCATCAAATCAGCGCTATGTCATAATAATGTTACATCGCTATCCAATTTACATACGTAATACGTATACAAAATTTCAGTTCAATCGGTTACCTGGAAATGAATCAAAGTTACTTGCTACATTTCAATTAAGTCATCGAGATCAGATAAAAATGCTCACAAAATAAAAACTACTGGGCTTATCCGAATAAATTTTATGGGACCAATCCCACACCATTCTGCATCAAACAAAAAAAGAGTCACGTAAATCGGTTCAGAAACCTCGGAGTAATCGGTGTACATACATAAAAAAAATATACCGGCCGAATTGATAACCTCCTCCTTTTTTTTGAAGTCGGTTAAAACTACTGTGTACGAGAATAAATACGTTGACATAAATACGTATTATCGCTACGCCGGTTACGCGGCAACTGGCCGGAGGCCGCCGACCGGCAACATTTTAGTCGCCGTGCGCGCACTTGCATTGAAACCAATAGATAGGGCGACAGTTGCGTCGCGGGCTTGTCTCCGAACCCGCGGACAAAAAAGTCTCCCGGGTGTTGCGTCGCTACGTGCGCGCACTTTCATACTAGCCCATGGGCGGAGAGACAAAATAGTTGCGGAGACAAAATAGTTGCGGAGACAAAGTTGCTCGTGGGCGCTCGCTCTAATAGTAAAAGAGCCTTTATTTTTTATAAAAGTACAAAGAAACTGTGAAAAAAAGTAATCTAAAGGTGAACGTACTACGGGAGGATCTTCAACTACTGCAGTATATTCTATCTGGGCTCTATACAAAAAGGTACTCTGTTTCCATTTGTAAGAGAGGGAAAGCTTTTGAATTTGCTTGGGTCTCTTTTTTGTCACAACTGATGGTTCTCTGAGTCTTCTTTTTCTATGCACATGTGTTGGCAACGACGGTAAAGACGATATAGAAGGTAAGTTTGCAAAATTGAGTTCCTGCGACTGGTTCGGGAAAACTTGCTCTATATTTGGACTCAAAGGCGTCGGGAAGTCGTATGTAAAGGTTAGGTAGATAAGAAGTATCTAACAAGTTGATAGGTACTGAGAATAGATGTAATGTTTTGGTAATACCGACAACTCAAATCTTTTACCTTTCATACCATATTTCGACAAGGTCCGCCGTGACGGACAAGCTGTAAGACACAATAAATACAGGTGTTTCGACGAAGTCCGGTGTGGCGGACAAGTGAAAAACTCGATAATTATTAAGAATAACGTAAGCAAAAGCTATGAAATCGTATTATTTGAACGTTAGTAGACTAAATTCACAAAAAACAAATAAAAAATCTACGCAACATAGGCAAAAAATAATATTTTTTAATAAATTACCTGAAAGACTTTCTTAGTGCGCAGTTTCGCCGACATTTTTTCGCCAACTGTCAAACTCTGGGTTATTACACGCAAAATTTATTTTTCTACTAAAATTTGATCGACCTCCCAATAGCTTAGTAGTTTTTTTGTTGCAAAAATAGAATTAGACGGGGCGGTGGATTTTTTTAAAGTACTTGTCCGGTGGTACGGACAAATTCGAAATAAGGGTTAAACTATATTTTCCGATAGAGACAAAATCTGCTTAAAAAACGAGCGGAGCCAGGTCGTGCGGCTAGTTACGGAACCGCAATCTAAACGTGTCACAGGGAAACCCAATGACAGATTCCAATAAGAATATATTTTCGCTACAATTCCGGGATACACTGATATATAAACTAACTATACTGCGTGAATGAAGCCGTCGAGAACCTTCAAACTCAAACATTTAAACTCAAACTCAAACATTTATTTATTCAATTAGACTTCTTATAGAAGCACTTTTGAAACGTCATTACATATTTTAAAATTTACCACCGATTCGTAAAGTACGAAGAAGAACCGGCAAGAAACTCCATAGTTGCTCTTTTAAATCATGTCAGTTTTACAATTTTACAAAATACATAATATGTAACATCATATATTATAATAACATGCCAAAGAACTGTCCTATGGTTTTTACGCGACAACCCTCCATGGGTTTTTATCGTCCATATATTCCTGAATACTGTAGTACGCTCTCTGAACTAGTACATTTTTTATATAAGTTCTTCGTAAATTGTGTATATTTTAGTCTGGAAATATGTAAATCAAATGTAGGAGGTGAAAATCCGATTTGAAAAACCATTTCACAGTTAGATAGTCCACTTATCGAGGAAGGCTGTTGGCTATATACCATCACGCTAAAAGCAATAGGAGCGGAGCAATGCGGGTAAAACCACGAGGAACAGCTATAGATAAATTAGTTTTCATGAACTTAATTTGTAAACAATAATACACTAAAAGGTTTTATACTGTTAAGACTATATAGGCATAACAGAGAGAATTTAAAACACTAAATTATATCTAGGTACATACCTACATATACATGTAATATAGTAATAGAAATTTTATAAACATAGATGACATACTAACAACGATCGACGAATTCGCATACTAAACCATTTTTTATTTTCAAACAATTTTTTATACAAACTGTATAAAATGTTATAAAAATAGCAGAATTTAATTAAGATCCAGTTCGGCGGTCAAACGATGCAATATGAAATTGGAAATATCGATAGAAAATATGGATTATAACAAAAAATTTCATTCATATTTATAAGCTTTATTTTAATAATGCGTTGTCGTTTTGATTTTATAACTTTAAAATTATAGAATTACTGCGGCCCGCGGTTTCACCCGCATGGTCCGCTCCTGTTGGTCTAAGCGTGATGATAATATTATATAGCCTATATAGCCTTCCTCGATAAATTGGCTATCTAACATCGAAAGAACTTTTCAAATCGGACCAGTAGTTCCTGAGATTAGCGCGTTCAAACATACAAACAAACACTTCAGCTTAATAATATTATAGTATATAATTTATCAAACAATTTGCTCTCCTTGTTAAAGTCAGACTTCAAATAGGAAGTGACTCGCGTTAATAAGAGCAATCTTCGTTGATTTTAATAAAATTAAGATTCCAGAAGGACAAATTACATAATTACCAGCGACATCCGTGTTCCCAAAGCTTAAACGACGGTTGAATTTTAACGAGCCTAATGGCAGCCGAAAGCCTGAAAAAACAACCTACCCACACATAATATACTTGCTTTCCACCCGCGGCTTCACCCACTTTGTCAAAAACTTAATAAATTATATGTATACCAAAAAACCTCTTGAATCAGTCAATCTAATAAAAAAAACTCCATCAAAATCGATTGCGTAATTTTAAAGATCTAAGCATACAAACACACACGCCGAATGCGACTTAGTTTTATACCATAGTATCTTATACTATGCTATACTACGTAGTGATAAGGAAGCAAACTTTTGTTTATTTATAATAAGGGCGCTCAACATAACGAATTTGAAAAAAAAGCTTCTAAAAACCTATTTCAATGATATTATATTCACATCCTGATAATATTTCGCCATTCTGAAGAATAGTCATTGAGACAGCCTTAGTAGGTAAGTAATTCATGTTTAATTTATTGACTCTAGTATTGATTGTGGTCTTAAAAATTATAATTTATCAAATGGTTAACCATTTAAAAAATGGTTAAAACATTTTCAGAGTCAAAAAGCACCGACGTTGTTTTGTTTTTAATTGTATTTGTATACTAAACAGAGAGAAAATAAGTTAACATTTTCACTAAAACAGCTTAATGAGTAAGTAAAATTAATTTTCTCCACTTTTAAACTCTATCATACTAATTTAACCTGTCAAGTAGTTTTAGATCTATTAATTAGTACTTCAAAAACTGCAAATCAAACCTCAGAGCGTGGAAAAGCCGCTTATTTCAGAGTTACACAACTCGGGCATTGTCACAAAGTCTTTACGTGCCTAAAGGCATCTTTATTAACCTAGGATTCTTTTTTTTCTTGTGGAATTAAAAAATGTACTAAATGCAAAAAAGTGTTTTATCGTAATAAAACCAAAACTCAAACTAATTATTATGCAGTCAAAGCCTTCGCAAATGCTTTAATACAATTAGGTACATTATACATAATATTAATTATAAAATAAATCGTGATAAGTATTGTCTCTATGTCAAGTAGAAATCGTAAAAGTGGGAAAATTAGAGGTAACTTCGTGATTTTTTTTATAGAGTCAATTTTAATATTTGATGTTTTTGATCAAACAGAGTTCTCGAAAATACCATCTATGTAGTTTGATACATATTTTATTTTTTAAATTTGGTCTTGAATATTATACGTATCATGTAATAGAAGATTGGTAATTATTTTGCTTTATACCCAAGGTACAAAGCTCTTACCAAAAGCTGTTTAAATATTAGTTTTTAAAAATAAACAGAGATAACTAATTAATAAAAGTAATGTAAGTTATTAATACTTGTGGGTAATACTTGGGATTAAAAACAAAAACGTTTGAAACAAGAATACTTTTAAATCAGTATCTGACAGATTTTAATTCAAAGAAAAATTATTTATATCTATTTTTAGTAGTCTAAGAAATTTAACTCAAGTAATATTTTAAGAAATGGATCAAGTTATTTTGAAAATAAGAGCGGATTACGTCGAAGCTTTAAGTGGATATAAATCTTATTTCATTTTAAAACGGTAATCCGGAAATCTTAGAAGGAAATATATTTTTAAAACACTATTTTTAAACTCAGTGTCTACGTCTCGATAAAGATACGTTTATAACGTATATTAAAAATATCAAAATTCTCAGAACGCAACAGAAATTTTCATTTAACAGTCTATATTATATTAAAATGTTATTATAATGCAAAAATAAGCTTATTTCATTAAGCAGCATCTCTTTTTTTCATGGGAATGAGATGATTCGCCTAATTAGAAAGAACCTCTTCTTTCGCCTCTCGAGATACAAAAAATTATGCTATTGTGCTTACAAAAAGATAACCTAAGGAATAAAAAAAATCTTTCGCATTTTTAAATCACTACCTTTCCATCCGTACCCGCTTTGTAAACGAAATAAATTGTTGTTATAAATAAATTATTGTGTACTTATTATTATACTTACAACTTCCGTTCATCACTCTATCTATTTAAAAAAAATCCCTAGTTATAAGGATTTAAGCATGACATACACCGAGTACAACTTTGTTTTATAATATGCAGTGATGATAATGATGATAAGGATAGTATAATTTTGTTTTTTCTGCCACAGACTAATAATAATATAGGTACTACGTATACAACTTCTGCTAAAATAATCTATACTAATATTATAAAGGTGAAGAGTTTGTTTGTTTGTTTGTTTGAACGCGCTAATCTCGGGAACTACTGGTCCAATTTGAAAAATTCTTTCGGCGTTAGATAGCCCATTTATCGAGGAAGGTTATAGGCTATATATTATCACGCTACGACCAACAAGGGTGGAGCCACGGGGGTGAAACCGCGCGGAGCAGCTAGTAAACGATATACATATATGTTCTATACATATATGTAGAACATATATGTAGATCATATTATATATGTATAGTATAGGGTTAATATGTAGATTGGTGTTCTAATAGCCATTACGCTCTGCTGGTATGTTCCTATTCATATATTGATTCAATAATGACAGACTGTTTGTCTGACTATGTCACTATGCATATACCTTAACCAATCAAGCAAATATATCACTAATTCCTTAGGCAATATTTCTCTGGAGATAAGACGTATTAGTATATGATTTATCAGATTAACTTTATCAAAGCATAAAGATTATGAGCTAAATTACTTCTATAGTTTAACTCGTAGTAATTCAAGCCCAGGAACCACAGACACAATAGAAAATCTATTGTGTCTGGGACCGATCGGGCCGCTTGGGGCTCAATGGGTTAAAATAACTTATTTAATTAGTTTTTCATATACATATTCGACGATATTATATCCCATAAGCTGTTCTTAGCTTTACCATCGATTACTATTTTCCCTAAACTTTTCCCTGACCCTTTGCTTTTACAAAACTTACCCACTATATTTAACGAATACGACTTCTGAAAGACATATGAGATCGTGATTCCTTAGTTGTATTCTGTTTTCCTCATTACAAATTGTTGTAGAAAATATGTGGACAAGATATAGTTTTCATTTTTTTATTTTCCACCGATTATAAGTAGGCTTAAAAAACTGCACAGGACTATTCCCACATACTAGCGGTCCGCCCCGGCTTCGCCCGTGGTACATATTTCGCAATAAAAGGTAGCCTATTTTCTTACTCAGGGTCTAAAGATTATCTGTGCCAAATTTCATCAAAATCGGACCAGTAATTTATGCGTAAAAACCATACATACATACATACATACAAACCTTTTCTCTGTATAATATTAGTATAGATTATTACCTGGTTCAATTCCTGAATATTAAGTTACGTAGTAATCCATCAATCATTTCTGAAGAATTCTTAAGAAAATAAAGGCGGTTAATATATTCTTTTATAGTTTTATGGTCTGACTGTTATATCTGGTTTTTGTTTAGTTAAGAATTTTCAAAATAATCTCTGCGCTCTACGTAGAGTTTGCAACGTCTATATATAAATTGTAGCTTAAAATTATTATTTGGACATAATCATCTTTCAAATTATTAGAAAACCGTAAGTTCAGTTAAAACAATTATCTGTATTTTGATAAAACCATAATAACCATATAAGGTAGATAGAATATCAATAGAGTTTTGGTTTAATATTTATTCGCATGAATAATAACTTTCCGTAACCTATCAAAACTTGTTTAGTGAATTGGTCGAATCCATGTCGAATCCTATAAAATGACACCTCACTTTGACGGGCTCTCATAACAATGGGCAGCGTTGGCCCAACGATCGTCGATGTTTGCCGCCATTACGGCGAATATGGATAAACAATATAAACATCTACAATGACAGCCGATCTACACTATCGTGATTGCCTCTACTCGCCCAACGCTGCCCATTGTGAAGAGGGTCAGGTAAATTCACAGCTTGGGTATTGTGAAGTGCGATGTTTATGCAATGTTCGATCCAACTACCCTTGCTTTGTTAGTAGTATTTGTGACTGGTGATTTGTTATCAAGTACCTGTAGTCACTTGAGACAGTTGCGTAGCACTATACAGGTACTTGTAAAACACCAGCAACCTCGCAGGACAAGATAGCTAACATCATAAGTAACAACATTTGTTCTGCGACTTTTGGCATAACGCAATAAATTATTTTTAAATGATTTTTTAAACTTTTATTGTAGGTACTCTCCTAACATTTGTAAGTCTATGTTCTATTCATTATCGGATGGACGAAGCGACGCCCCCTTCCCCCTCTCGTTCGCTTTTTGTTTACGTAATTTTTGGGAGGCGTAGAGTTTATAATATTCAAACGGAAAATTAAATGAATATTTATTTTTGTATGAAAATAAAATCTAACAAATTATCAAAAGTCGTAGAACAAATGTTGTTACTTATGATGTTAGCTATCTTGTCCTGCGAGGTTGCCGGTGTTTTACAAGTAACCCTGTATATACCTATTTGTAAGAGTAATAAATATTTCTAACACTTTTGATTGTAAAGAATTCACTAAAGGACATCACATAAAATTGTCTATGATTTTCATCTCGAATTAGAACAAAATTTCCGTTATATATGGAATTTCCGTTTTTTAACATTTTGTTACAGCATTATAGGTATATAGTCACTTAATTAAGATTTTTAATTTTCCATTTAATATTACAGATTTTCTTTGAATTTAATAGAAATATTATAATTAATTTTCAAGATCATTAAATACAAAACAATAATTACGTTACTATTTTGATTCTAAATGTAAGCTTTGTATTACAAAAGCCGAATTCCTAGCTGTATAACAGAGTTACATTTTCCTACATTTTCTAGGAGACAATTTGCATACACTAATTCGAAATTTCGAGAACAATCTAGTAAAGTGCGTTCTAGAGAACCTTCGAGAAATTTGCGTCTTCATAATATACTAGTGAGAACTGAAACTATTTTATTCATTTAGTTACCGAGTTGGTATTGATACAGGGGTTAATGACCCGTTGCGTCTGTAGGAATGATTTATTGAAATGAATAATATAAACTAGGTATCTTATTAATTTCTAGCTGTGCTCCGCGGTTTTACCCGCAGTACTCTCCGTGCTCCTGTTGGTCTCAGCGAGATGATATATAGCCTTTCTCGATAAATGGACTTTCTAGCACCGAAAGAATTTTCCCGATATTAGCGCGTTCAGACAACAAACAAACAAACTCTTCAGTTTTATAATATTCGTATAGATAAACCGCTTTTTTTAATTGTAAATGTATTGAAAGTGTAACTTGGATTAACATAGGATATTTTTTATCCCGAAAGTCCAACAGGAACGGGAATTATGCGGGTTTTCCTTTGACTACGCGGACGAAGCTGTGCGTGAAGTTGTAATATAAAAACAAGTTTGTATATAAAGGGGAAATATTGGTATTTTTGTGTACAAAATGTATGTACAAAAACTACTGGAATTCAAAAATTCCTTCACCATCAGGAAGTCATTTTTACTCAAATAGGCCATATTTTATTTGATTTTTATCAGTCAGCCCGGACGGTACTGAGCTAGTAATCTATATGTTTATCAGTTATTTTGTAGCTGATTGTTTATCAACCACTATAGGTACACTCTTAACTCTAAAGAATAGCTTTGCATTCTAAACAAACACACATATTCAGACATTTCCTTTGTTGTAGTATTAAGTTGTGAAAGCAAATATTTATTTTTTTATTTTTATTTATTTTTTATTCAGGGACGAGAGATAATATTGAAAAAAAAACGTGTGGCACTCGGGGACTGCCGCGGTAAAGCTATTGCATAGCTTGCCTTCAAGCCACACCTCCGAGCCCGTCGGAGTGGGGAGCGTGAGGTTTTTTCGTTTCGGAATTTCTCGATTCGGTCCCCGCGCTCAAGGCCCGCGATAGAAGCTATGCAATAGCTTAAAAATATATAAGACCATTATAATTATATTATCTTCGTAAAGATCAAGCAAGGAATGTGACTAACTGTAATATCAAAGAAATTTTTAAAATAACGTAATATGAATATTTTGCTAGAGAATAGAGATAAATGTATGGTGTTTTAAGAAGATTGTTAACGTTAAGGGTCTCAACAACAATATTATATTATTTGTCATTCGATTTTTTAGTAATTATATCTATATTTTGAAACAGAAAAGTATACAAAATGCATTTTTCAACAACGCAATATTGAAAAGTTCAATTGGGTTTTTAAATAAGGCGTATTTCTGAAATAACGTTCCTACCAGAACCTATCTAAATACCTATGTTTTTGTAGGAGTTGGCAACCCTAATTCTGTGCAGTTACAAACTACAACAAATTGGATTCTTCTTTTTTAATACGAGTTCCGGCAATGTTTGTACGAGAGAATCTGGTGAAAATGGAAATTCAAGATAAATTCTGTAACGTCTGAAAATCTGTACGAATAGTCGAAACAACATCCTACTAATATTAAAAATGCGAAAGTTTGCGAGGATGTGTGTGTGTGTGTTTGTTACTCTTTCACGCAAATACTACTGAACCGTTTACAATCAAATTGAGCACACATATAGAGGGTAACTTGGATTAACACATAGGATAGGTTTTATCCCGGAAATCCCACGGGAACGGGAACTATGCGGGTTTTTCTTTGAAAATGCGGGCGAAGCCGCGGGCGGAAAGCTAGTATTAAAATAATTAAGAAAAATATTCAAGGGCAGTTGGCACCAAAGGATAACGAATTTTCAGCTAAACGGTAAGTTTCATCATAAAAATAGCTAAGCTTTTTAATATAAAAATTGTTAAACACTTTTTTCGTAAGATTCACCGTTGCCGAGATATTAATCGTTCAGAAACTTGAAAAAGCTATTACATTGTTATCTAATATTTAAAAGCGCTTACACTTATCAATGGAGGAGAATTACAATAAAGAAAAACTTTTTGAAAATTTAAATACAAATTTTTGTCAATACTTTTTTTCAAATTGAGCAGTAATTAAAATGAATTTAAACCAGTAGGTAATTACCTATCCGCGCTGCCAGCTATATAAAAAAATTAAAAACTAGCGGTCCGCCCCGGCTTCGCCCGTGGTACATATTTCGCAATAAAAGGTAGCCTATGTTCTTTCTCAGGGTCTAAAGATTGTCTGTGTCAAATTTCATCAAAATCGGCTGAGAGGTTTAAGCGGGAAAGCGTAGCAGACAGACAGACAGACAGAGTTACTTTCGCATTTATAATATTAGTAGGGATTAGTATAAATATATAATAAAAGTTTTTCAATAAAAAACTGGCATTAAACAAAGAAACAAAGCCCACAAAATTCTATCTTTAGTTATTGAAAAATATCTTAACCTATATTTTCATTCATTCAACTATCCTCACTCTAAATTTATATCAAGAAAACAGTTTATATGTAAGAGCAGTTCAATTCTAATCACTCTCACAATCCTATGGGACGTAAAACACGATTGGAGAAAGATAAGAGGCAGAGACCGACATCTACGAAATGGACCTGTCTAGATATAGTGGATTTTTTAACTTAATTTTACTATAAATGCGGAAGTGTATTTGTTCGTCTTTTTTTCATATCGAAATATGTCATTTTTGGTTTGATTTTTGTATCTGGAGATAGTTGGGAGCAAGAGTATGATACTTTTTACCGCGATGGAAGAGCTCATTGTTATAAGAATTTTCTTTACCACGCGGGCGAAGCTACGGGTAACGGCATGTTATATCTCACATAATATATAATATAATCTAATATAATACTCTGTAGTTTACCATATAGTATGTATAATTTCTATTTAAGCACTATAATCTAAATACCCTTAAGCTCCAGTAACCATAGATCGAATGCCCGGCGAAATTAAGAGCCTTCATTTATTTTGAATCCTCGATCTACCGAATACTTGCTAAAGTGAATAGAATCGTATTAACATTGTATGCCCTTGGTGAGATACAGATTATAAATATACGTTATACGAACTTAAATAAGGGTCCGGTTCGGAAAACGGCTATTATATTTTATAATATTACTAGCGACCCGCCCCGGCTTCGCACGGGTGCAATGCTGATACTAAATACACTACAGAAAAACTGTGAACGTTGTATATAAAAACGTGATAAAAATTAAAAACATAGCGGCCCGCTCCGGCTTCGGCCATAGATAGCCGGGCGGCCGGCCGGTACCGCCGCAAACGCTACGTCCCGCAATTTTTAAATCTGTAATATCTTCGAAAATATTCACTTAAATTATACGGTGTAAAGGGTCATATAGATCTATTGTAAATGAACAATCTATTCAAGGTATTTAATTGGTTAAGGATTAATGCTGTATTGCTTAAAATCGCATCGAAAATTAGCCATTATTTGTCGTAAAAAGTAAATGACAAAAAAAAGTTATTGTGGGTTATCCATAAGAGATAGACATATACCATCGCGGACTTTTCTGTAGACCTTTTCAATGTGTATAATACTTAGTACATTATTTTGATAAAACTCGTAGGGTTCAGCCTGCGTTTGCAATGTAAGCGGAAAAAATGTAATTTTTTACGACATCACATTAGAAACCTCAAAAATAACAGTACTTCTCCACTATTTTATGGGTGTTATTATACATATAAACCTTCCTCTTGAATCACTCTATCTATTAAAAAAAACCGCATCAAAATCCGTTGCGTAGTTTCAAAGATTTAAGCGTACAAAGGGACATAGGGACATAGGGACAGGGAAAGCGACTTTGTTTTATACTATGTAGTGATGATAAAGCTGAAGAGTTTGTTTGTTTGTTTGTTTGAACGCACTAATCTCGGGAACTACTGGTCCGATTTGAAAAATTCTTTCGGTGTTAGATAGTCTATTTATCGAGGAAGGTTATAGGCTATATTTCATCACGCTACGGGCAACAGGAGTGGAGCCACGGGGGTGAAACCGCGCGGAGCAGCTAGTATTTTATAACTGCTGGTATAGTATTATATTATCTGTGGTATAAAGTACATAAAACTATGGATTAAACTATGAATGAAGTTATCCTAGAGTTACTTGAAGTATAAGTTAAGATTACTGTGTAATTATAGAGCATTTAATAATTTATTTATTTTTATCTTCGATTGTGTCTGTGGTTGTGTCAACGTAGCATTAAGAATTTGTAAATGTATAAGAGTTCAATTCTATAGAGTTTAAGGTTTCCTTCGTATAGTTATACGTATAATAGTTTTAAAAAAATGTGGAGGAGGATAGTGTATGAGGTGTGAAGGAGAGCGTAATCTATTTTGAGCTATTTTAAAATTAAATTAAAAGCAATAAATACTTCAGTGCTACTACTACTTGACAATTTCAATATAAAAGCTAGTTATTCATAGAATCGTTTATTCAAACAAATGAAGCATTAAGACGATACACAAAAAAAACAATCCACTGCTTGGCGGGCGGAGTCTAATACTGCCGTCCTTTAACTAGAAAGCCGTTAAGCCCACGAAGTGAGTTTCGAGTAAATGGCAAAAAACACGGAAATCGTTATTTCTTAAAAATTATGACACTTAGAATAATTATTGTGAGATACATCGATCGAAATTTAATTATATTATATATAAATAATAGTTTTTACCCATAAACTGTTATAATTTATTTTTAAATTCAATTTTTCTCGTTTAGTTCAGCATATAATCTGAAAATTTTAACTATTTACTGGACAAGACGGCCGTTAACATACCATAGTGACTTTTTAGCTAAGTAATTTAGTATTTTTATTTTCATTGTGGGATTTTTTTTTATTTAGTAATAAAATGCTTACCTAAAACGTCGTTAAGCTACTATAACTACTTTTAAGCTATGACTTTCGCTTTAATTTAAATTTCAAAAACTTTATAATCAACGGTTAAGGGCTTTTAGATGCTTTTGTACTATGATTCTATATAGTGTTACTAAATTTTAATCTTACTAATGTTAAAAATTTGCTGCTGTCTTAGGCTTTGCTCTCGGGAATTACATCCTCTAGGTCAACCAATGGAAAGGAAAAGGATCAAAAGCTTTTAGGTTTAAGTATTAAGGATTTAAACACTATCTAAATTAATGGTTCTTGCGTCTGTTTGTGAGTAACAAGTATTGTAACTCTTTTACTAAATGACTCTTTTAAGTTGTTGATAAAATTAACCTTTATTTCTCGTCATGTTCACGTTTATTTCATTACAGAGGCTCATTAAGGGGTTAAGATTATAGATAAATCTTCTCGCTTTTCTTTTTGGAACCGTATTTTCATTTAGAATTGCAATTATAACGTTATTTTATAAATACTCTTCTGCGAAGCCATCATATGAGTCACGGATATGTGAGTACATATATAACCACAAACAATGTAAACATAAATCGTTTCCTGAAAAAAAAATTAAGATGTGCACGAGGTTTTTGAAAAAAACACCCTGGTTTCAATAGGGCTTCAAGCTCGACTTACATGTGGGATGCTCTTAATAAATAATGTAGAACCGCTTATCAAATGATTAGAAGACTCTTTCATCCACATTTAGAAAATATAATATACCAGAATATGTGGAAAATAGCAGGAGGTAGAAAACTTTTTATTTGCTACCATGTAAAAAAATACAAATCTTAATAATCTAATATAAAGAAAAGAAAAAATAGCAATAGTGGCAAAATGGTCTCCCCGTCAGCGGGTCAAAGGTAGTGTACTCATAACAATTTTTGTATCACCATCTCTAGTACATTGCTTGACAGTCGATTACTAATTCCACCCAAGGGGTAAATTACATTATTAATAAATAGTTTTAAAAATTAAATAGTATAGACTGCCTATGTCCTCTTTCTCGGTTACAGAGACAAATCAGAGTCTAGACAGAGAAATACGATTGAAAGTTCGCAATGTCGTAACCATTATCTACCAAATTTTCGTAACTTTGACTTGTTATATTTTCCGTAATTTAGCTGCTAGATTGTTTAAAACTTAGTAAGCTTGATCAGAAATAATACGTCTTGTAAAAGAAAATCAAAAGCAATCGGTACGCCGCTTGGGGGCGACATTATTTCATCATCACTCTCATCCCCAAAACTGATGCATCACCAGAATCGGATAACTGCCTTTTAGCTAAAAAATGAGGGTTAGCTGCTTTGTAGCTAAGCAAAAAAGTGTTATTAGAATTTATCCTAAATAAAATTACTTAACTAAAAAAGCGTTAAGGGCGAGTAACTGCAAATAAGGTAAGGATTTCCATTGGAATAGTTATATGAAAGCTTATCATAAAGCAGTTATAGTCCTTTTGCGTCCCGATAGTCAAGTATAATCTGATAACGTACTTTTAGTCAAGTAAAAAGCTAAAAAATAATTATTAAATCTGGCGGTTAAGGTACTTTAAAGGAAATTTAGCGAAGTAGTGTTGGTTAGACGCTTTCAAGTTATGGAATCGCTGAAAATTGTGTTATTTAACGGCTTACAATATTTTTATATCTCTATAACTATTAATGCTAGAGAAATGATTCTTAGACAGAAAGATAGAGAATTTTGAACTCTGTCACCCTACATTTAAAACTGAAAATTGACCATTTGTTGGTTAACGGCTTTTTAGTTAAAGGACGGCAGAATAGCTCGCTATCGCGAACGCGGGTGTGCGCGAAGTCATTCTTGCATACTCGCCGCGCTGCCGCTGGCCGACTCGGGACAAACATGTATGGAGTCGTCATACAGTTATAATATTCTTATACATATATTTAATTGTTGATTTATTGGTTTTATTTTCTTGCTTATAAACACAAAATTATCTTCTTTTTAACAACTACTTAGACATTATTAATAATTATTAATTATTATTATTTCGTAATGTTTACTTTATTACAAAATAATACAGGTTATAAATAATCTTTAAAATAACAAAAATATTGTTACTCTGGAAAAATGAAATGGTACCTAATTACGCGGACTACTGAATTGATTTAGATAGAATTTGATGCTGACGTAGATATTACATCATGCCCAGAAATGAAAGGTACTATTTCTGAAAGAAGTTATAAACCCTAATTCTTCTCAGTCAAAGTCAAGAGTGGAAGATATCGCTAATACAGTAAAACTGATGCGAAACTTTGGATGTTAATTTGTATATTTTTTTGTTAGTTGTTACTTAATCACGTCAAGACTACATTACCAATTTTGATAAAATATAGCTAATTGCCTGGATTTACACATAGGATACACTCCAACGAGCTCCTGTTCCATAATTCCATATTACATCCACCATACTTCCACTAAGTTCACCATGATTTTTTATTTCTTTGCACTTTGTTGCTTTTTGCTAAAAATGGAATCATGCGATAAAACCAGTAGAGCGTTGATAACATACATTTTTGACTGAATAAAGGTACTTACGAAGGAGTGGGTTCACATTGTGAACAATCAGTGGGTTTATTTTCCTTCTGGATTCCGGATTTCTGAAAAGATTATTTATGCTATAAATGAAAAAATCTTACACATTCGTTATGTACTTAAAACAGGGGTACATATCAAACATCGTCTATAATACAATTATCATCAAATTTAAAATAAAACCAACTTACTTCATTAATTTGTTCCAATTGTAAGCATTCTTTTTCCTCCAACCTTTATGTTTCTTCTTCTTATTTTCTTTATTGTCCCCATTTGTCTCATTTTGTCTTATCGTGTTGTCACCCTTTTTTACGATTGCGCAAGCGACACAAGTTCCCCGTGTGACGGCCGTAGCGGGAATGACTCGTGCAGCGATCGGGGTAGGAAGGTACAGGGCGGCTCTCGCTATATTGGCTGGTCAGGCGCTAATTTCAAGTATTTCTTGTTTATTTCAAAACCATCGCATATTTCAAAATTCTAACACGGTAGACGTATAGGTTGTATATTTTATAGTTAATATCCAAAAAGTCGTAACTTTACGTTTGTTATTTTGAAAATGCCAGAGATTAAAAAAAAATAACAATGAGAACTTTGTATTTTTTTTCTATCGAGAAAATATCATGGAATCATGTTTCTAAAACGGTAGACGTATTGTGTTACTATTGAACTTTCTTGTCAAGAATTTTCATCACGACAACTTTAATAATATAAAAATTACGAAGGTTTAAAAAGGGCCGTAAATGTTAGAAAAATTAATTCATCACCTTAAACAGCAATTCATTATTAAATGACACGTGCTAAAACTGCAATTAAAACAATTAAAAGCGAATTAAAGATAAAAATAACCATGCTTAAGTAAATAAATATCATGAAAGCGATTAGCTATAAGTTATAGCACGTGTATCATCGGAATACTGTTTGTTCAAAGACTAAGGGTGTTTTTCCACAAGAGATGTGCTATGCTATGCTATGCTGCGAAACTATGAGACCGTTTTCACTGATGATAAGTTTTATAGCGATGCGAGTGATGGGCTATGAGGAAGCGCTGCCGAAAAGTAGCTATGCGATGTATCTATTGCAGGCGCTGTGCACATAGCTATGCCACTAGTGGTCATCCATAGCACGCCTCCTGCCATATAAAAAACATCATCATCAGCCCATATACGTTCCCACTGCTGGGACACGGACCTTTTATGGAGGTACAGACCATCCACCACGCTGGCCAAGTGTGGGTTGGCGGAAGACACAATATGTCGTCGACCTTTTGTTTCTTCGACATGTCGGTTTCCTCACGACATAAAAAACGTATCTAAGTTGAATCCGTTTTCACCACTACCAGTGCTAAGCTATATGCAGCGATTAATAATGGTGGATAATGGTCGATATCAAACGTACAGTACATAGCATAAGCTGTTCCACGTGTATCACTGGAAAACCGTTCTCTAGACTTTAAAGGAACGAAAAACACTTTTGTTTCAAACAGATTTCTCTGTGACGAGCTATTTTGGTACGTTTAAAACGACAGTGAAAAGAGTTTTTACTTTTTCTGACAAAAACACGGTATTGAAACAGAATTTACGGCGTGGAATAAAGAAAATAAGGAAAATACAAACACAGGTTTAAATCATTAGCCTTTTAGAAAGTTAAAATTCGCGATCATTTCACACTACTGTTAATATTCGGGTGGAATTAATAGTCTAACAAAATATAACTGTTGTGGCAGAAATACCTCCAATTTATACATATTTATACTAATAATTTGAAGAGTTTGTTTGTTTGTTTGTATGAACGCGCTAATCTCAAAAACTACTGGTCTGATTTGAAAGAGGAAGGCTAGGCTACATAATATGATCACGCTAATGCCAACAGAAGCGGAGCCACGCGAGTGATACCGCGGAGCGCAGCTAGTATTTTATATGAAACTTGCCCTAACTAATAGTTCTGCTTGAGAAAGCCGTAAACATTTTTACACTTCAATAAACTTTCATCATTCATTTGTCACTCACGAGGAGGTTTTTATCTATCTTTATAAGAAAGAAATTCGTGTTCGTCGCCTAGGCATATCCTGTATTGGCAATGATGTTCTAAATAAGTAAATAAAAAATCACCTTATATGCAATGCTCCAGGATCGGTATAATATTTTAATCATATTTGGTAGTTTTATTCCTTGCCATGATGTTACAATTCACTCACTAGTTGGATGTTAAGTGACGCTTGTTAAATCAACGTTCGGCCTAGTCATTCAATTAAATGTTGTCATTCAATGAACGCGCTAATCATTTAATCGAATAGCAAATTCAACCAGATACTGCTGTTTATACAGCAACACATGATATCGAATTATAACCGAGC
The DNA here is from genome assembly GCF_061535455.1 of Colias philodice. Taxonomy (NCBI): domain Eukaryota; kingdom Metazoa; phylum Arthropoda; class Insecta; order Lepidoptera; family Pieridae; genus Colias; species Colias philodice. The sequence continues at coordinate 1,357,756 of NC_143104.1, forward strand.
TTAATGCATTGTCATCCTGTCAACGCCTGCAGTCAATTGAGTCATTCATTGCTATAGCTATGTCCGCCCACGGCCTCCTACGTGTACCTACCAATATTTCATTATTCGATACTACAATATGTCCAAACATGTTGATAATACATTCTATAGATCCTTCGGAATATGTAAAAAATTCAACAACAAGTCTATACGAAAATAAACGCGATAGAGTCATTTTAAAGCTAGAAAATTGCTTCGCCTTGACGTGTTCAGAGTAGAGCACAACCTCAAACGCTTCGCGTAATGACGCGTGCAATATATTTCATAATACTTTCTTTAGATAGTATAGAATAAGTAATAAGGCTTGTCTAAACAGAAGGAGCAGCCCCGCGAATCAATAGTTTAATCGAGAAAATTGATATATACTGTCATTTTCCCTGTTGGCGCGGCCCAGGAAAAAGATACACGTAATTTTCACGTCCACAGTGACCCAGCTGCGCAGCAATTACTTCGTAACGCTGCTTGCTTCTAAAAATTATTTCAACAGTAGAAAATAGTTCCTTAGCGACACAGCCTATGAATTATATTGAGTTTTATGCAGGGGAAACTAGCATATAATAGAACATCCGTGTTTTATAATTAATAGATCATCAGTTATAATAAAAATTATAAGCATAACTAACACAGGCGCTAATTTATTTATTTCTACAAATTAACCTCATTTGTCAGGCAATCAAAATTAAATTCAACTCCGCGTAAACTTCAATTAGTCAACTTTATTATGAAAATCAAGCACATGTAATTACGCCGATAATTTAATAAAAAATAATTCACACATTATAATACTAATATTATAAAGCTGAAGAGTTTGTTTGTTTGTTCGAACGCGCTAATCTCAGGAACTACTGGTCCGATTTGAAAAATTCTTTCGGTGTTAGATACCCCATTTATCGAGGAAGGCTAGGTATAGGATATAACATTATGCTAACCATCTATGCAATAGCTAGTAAATTATAAATACGTATTCTTAGAATAAAATCAGTCAATAGAATACAATTATATTTATGTATATCAGCCTGATTATCAGCCAATTTGTACCTAAGTATGAAATGTGCTATAATATCGTATCGTCGTCGTATATTAGACATCTTTCCGTGATATTATATTGTTACAGAAAGAGTTCAATAATGAATAGAAGTGACGCAGAACTCTTTCTTAAAAGCTCTGTGGGCGTCACTTATTGCTAGATGACGGGTCATTAGATAGGACATGAAAAGAAACACCTACTATTTCTTTTAAAATAAATACAAAGGTAAAAAGTAGAATATTTTTTAATTGGTTATTAAAAAGGCAAACGTGACCTTATTGTATACTAGCTTTCCGCCCGCGGGTTCCATCGCGTTTTCAAAGAAAAACCCGCATAGCTCCCGTTCCCGTGGAATTTCCGGGATTAAACCTTTCCTACGTTTTAATCCAAGTTACACTGTGTATGTGTGCTAAATTTAATTGTAATCGGTTCAGTAGTATTTGCGTGAAAGAAAAATAAACATACATTCATATACGAATACATCCATCCTCAAAAACTTTCGCATTTATAATATTAGTAGGATAGAATTAATAGGATAGGATTGCTAAAATTATCGGCAATTATCCACCATTGTAATTTAATATTATTTGAATAAACAGTGCTACATAATTCACAAATACATTGAGCCACAAAGCTTGCCAATTTAGTACACAAACAACAACATACTTCACAAATACCTGGTTAATTACTATTCTATTTGACCAATTATGGATTACGAGTTAATCGTTAACTAGCGTACCTACATGTTTACGTTTTTTTTCATCCTCAGAACCATCCTCGTATTCAAGGAATAGATTCCGCAGCGCACGCGATAATAGAATTTTTAGGAATTTTTTACACCTTGGGTTACATTATTGCATTTTTGGTAAGGATCTCTATTTTTTTGAAAATGCAATATAGCCTATGTTGCTCAGTGAAGATGCAACTTTCTAATGGTGAAAGAATTTTTGAAATCGGTCCAGTAGTTTATGTGTGAACCATACATACGTAATTACAAACCTTTCCTCTTTATATGATTAGTATAGATTATTATAAGAATTTTATAGTAAGCATAAAAGCCTGTGAGATATAATTTTTGTTATTCTTTCCCGCAAAAATAATTGTAGATATCTCATTTGGTTCAAATATATATTATTATAGTCTGGAAGCACATGCTATTTTTCCCCAAAGTATACCTAAATGTTATCCCGGGCACTAGCTAATAAGATTAGATTTTTTTGTTTGTTACGATTTGACTCAAACACTTTATACTCGACCGGTTTTAAACAATCCTTTATATTTTATGGATTGCTATATTTTAACCAATCCCATAAGTCTATAAGCTTTTTTACTTTATCCCGGTCACCAGAGACGAAGCCGGGACTAGAGGCTAGTATACGTATTTCCCGGTCAACCCGGACGAAGCCGCGACTAGAGGTTAGTATACATATTTCCCGGTCAACACGGACGAAGCCGCGACTAGAGGCTAGCATACAATACATATTATTTGCACACTTCAGAATAAGCTTATGTTTCATATTTCACAGCTCACAGAAGCGAGATTAAAGGGCCTTTACATTATCCGTTCAAACAACAAGGGATGAAACACGTAAAGCAAATAATGAAGGTTTGAAAAATAATTGCTTTTTATTGTTTTTAACAAGTATTCAGGTTTGCAAATACAATGTTTATATATGTCTCTTTTAAATATGTAATTCATTTAATTCCAATAATTTTTGATGGTTTTAAATCGATTGCTAATATATAAAATAAAGAAATGAAATTATAAATGGTGGTTATTATTTTTTATAATAGGTAAAAATGGAAGAACTTGGTAAGTAGGTAGGTTCCACATAAGCATTGACAGAGCTTCTGATAATGTACTTAAACACAGTTCAGTTAGTAGAGTACAGTACAGTACAGTACACAGTACAGTACTTATACAGTTCTTATAGAAAAACCTAACTACATAAAATGTAAAGCTTGTTAAATTTTAAGAAACAGAGAATGCCGTTTACAAAGCCAAAATATAATAGATATTAATTTTTAATATAAGCTATAATAACATAAAATTAAAAAAAATGCAGTAGCCGCGTACACATTTGCTTAAACAAACATTAATACTGATTCCATATTGCTCTCTTTTTCGTGTTTATTTATTTGTTTTTGCATACTCTGTATAATATTTACCTTCGTATATTTTCTTTATTAACATTTTCTACCGACTTCAAAAAAGGAGGAAGTACTTAATTCGATTGTGTTTCTTTTTTATTTTGGACTAGTGGTCCGCCCCGGCTTCGCCCGTGGTACATATTTCGCAATAAAAGGTAGCCTATGTCCTTTCTCGGGTATCAAAATATCTCCATACCAAATTTCATGCAAATTGGTTCAGTAGTTTAGGCGTGATTGAGTAACAGACAGACAGACAGAGTTACTTTCGCATTTATAATATTAGTATGGATTTGTCAGAACTCACAACTTTTGACTTGGTGTACCGATTTGGATAATTATTTTTTATTTGAAAGCTGACGCCTGCTTTGCGTTACTTAATTTGGTTTAGTTCTGGCAATTTGAAGGCAGCATATTTTTTGTTAAAAATAATTTTGTTACATAGCTTTTTTTCAAAATAATTCTTTGACTATCTTAATACCGTCAAATCAACTTCCTTAGCTTAACAAAACATTCTTTTTCAAAATAAGCCTTTGCCTTTCAGTCTAAATGCTGTCAAATCAACTTCCCTATAACACCTAGATCTATTTAAGGTCACGTAATTCTTGTTACCAAAGTCCATATCACAGGACCACGTTTCACTCCCACGATAAACATAACAATGTTATGTGTAATTGACTTGACACATGTGTGGGTGTGTGCGTTTAGTCCTTTTTAAACGTGGGTAAATCTATGGGTAAATCATATATCTGCTAGCCTATAGATACACTGAGCCTATAGAGTCTGCTGAGCCTATAGCCTATAGATACATTCTTTAAGGTACGGCGTAAACGAGCCATCAACCTCAGCCACTAGTGGCCAGCGACAGCCACTTGACACATTATCTATACTAATATTAAAAAGCTGAAGAGTTTGTTTGTTTGTTTGAACGCGCTAATCTCAAGAAGTATTGGTCCGATTTGAAAAATTATTTCGGTGTTGGATAGCCCATTTATAGAGGAAGAGAGCCTATAGCTCTGAATCATCACGCTAAGACCAACAGAAGAGCCACGCGGGTGAAACCGCGGAGAACTCGCAGAAGCGGAGCCACGCGGGTAAAACCGCGGAGAGCAGCTAGTTTCACATATTTTGTCGCAGACACTTCTGTAGACTAGCGAGTGATCGCCACCGGCTGGCTACACGTGTGTGGTGCGTCTATACAAAATATATGAAAAGAAAGTGTCACGTGGCTGTCGGCTGTCGCTGGCCACCAGTGGCTGTGGTCGGTGGCTTGTTTGCGCCGACCCTTAAACGTGGGTAAATAATATGATATTTGGTGAGTTTCAATTCAGTGTGGCCCATAGTGACACTGAATTGAACCTTACCAATTCTTCAATAATATTCCATTCGAACCACCTCCGCCACCTCATTATATTTTTTACCCAGGCTATAAAAAAGGTATTTATTATTGTGTTGCATAAACTAAGAAATCTATTTCCGACTACATGGCAAAGGTTCAAGTTATTGCTTTTATATTAATCTCCACTAACCAAGTCTTACCTTACACATCTTAAAACACATTGGGAAATAATTATGTCCCTATTATGGATTAAATAGTGGATGAAAGATAATATTAATCATATGTCTTATAAAACTTCTCTGCCAAAGTCTTTCCTCAATCCTTACACATCATAAAACACTGATAAAAAGCGAATTTTGTCCTTTTATTTACTACAGTGAAGGATAAAAGCGAGTCAAACAATAAACTCAAAACATTTCCTACTCGAGTATCAAGCCAAAAGTTTGAGGCACGCGAAATGAATTCACTTTGACACGTGATATTCCGACAAATATTTAATTTTCCTTTTTATTGAGCAACATAAATGAGTAAAACGAGTTAAACATAAAGACATTATGTAAGTGTACGTTTATTATGTAAGTGGTAGAGCGTAAACGCACTATGCGGGTAGCCGCATTGCGGGTAGCCGTCCGGCTGACCGCAAGCACAATTATGTACGTAATATTCATTTCTATGCGCACTGCGATGCGGCTACCGCAGACCGCACAGTGCGCATAGAAATGAATATTACATACATAATTGTGATTGCGGTCAGCCGGACGGCTACCCGCAATGCGGCTACCCGCATAGTGCGTCTACGCTCTTAGTTTTACAACACAACATATACCAGGTGAAAGGTAAGACGTCAGACGAATTTAGACAGGAGCTTCTACTCATGAAACTGAACAACTTTTGTTCTACAACTTTGCTGAATTCGTAGAAAAAAATTTGGACTTTGTATGGAAATCGGTCAGCTGATTAGCGAAGTTTGAGAAGAATTAAAAGTTTTGAATTTATGAGAAGAAGCTCAAAATGCGTCTGACGTCTTACCAGTCACCCTGTACATCAACATATACAGCTTTCGGCGGCTTCACCCGCTTTATGTATCCTATCCTACTCTTACTTCCTATCCTATCCTATCCTACTAATATTATAAATGCGAAAGTTTGTGAGGATGGATGTGTATGTGTGTGTTTGTACTCTTTCACGCAAATACCACTAAACAATTAATTACAATCAAATTTAGCATACATATAGAAGGTAACCTGGATTAACACATAGGATAGGTTTTATCCCGGAAATCCCACGGGAACGGGAACTGTGCGGGTTTTTCGATAAAAAACGTTTTTTATTTGAATTCCTTTCTTTGTAGAAAACTTAATTATATTAACACTTAAACCTTCTTCTTGAATTACTTATATATAAATACAACTAGGTAAAACCGCGGGGTACAACTAGTTAACAAATATTATATACAAAAAATATCACAAAAATTGGAAGGATTCTAAGAAATTCGGGTATAGGTAAACACTGTGACTCGTGAATTTTATATATATACCTAACTAGCTAATTTTTAGAAGCACTTTTCCATGCAACTCACATAAAGAGAATTTTTTATTAGCAGATTGAAGAATTCTTTGAAACCACGGTATAAAAGTAAACTCTATCAATATATAATGTTTATTTAATCAAAAAAGAATTGAAAATAAATCAAACTGGAATATCTCTATTATAAATTGAACGATCTCTCACAAAGAAAACTCTTTAGAATTTAAACATTTTTTTATCAAGTATGAAAGTATCAAAACGCCTTTTCGTTGCTTAGAAGTGATTTATAATTCTTAACAAAGTTTCTTTTGAAATTTGCAGGAAAAATTTTGAACAGTTTTCAGGTTCTTATTCACAAATAGCTGCGCCGCGCGATTTTACCCGCAGTGCTCCGCTCCTGTTGGTCTTATCGAGATGATATGGCCTATGGCCTTCCTCGATGAAATCGGCCCAGTAGTTCCCGAGATTAGCGCGTTCAAACAAACAAACAAACTCTTCAGCTTTATAATATTAGTATAGATTATAGACAACACTGTATTATCATATCAAAGTTCAACTACTCGAGTAATCCGAAGGTAACTTTCCGGTTAATATACTCGATCTTCAGCATCTCAGGCGCTTAGCGGTTACTTTGAGCTAAATACACAGGATGTTACAAATTCTGAGAATTATAAGCTTAAATTATTATAAGCATTCAATATTACCATGTTCCGCGAACAATTTATACACTTACACTAATACTTTATGATAGGTATTTTATTAAACTAGGTATTTTTGTTTTAAATAATTTTTAAGCTTTTGCATAGCTTTTATCTCAGACTTTGAGCGCGGCGACCGAATGTAAAAATTCCGTAACGACAAAACCTAACAACCCCCACTCCAACCGGCACAGCGATGCGATGCTATGCAATAGCTTTACCGCGGCAGTCCTCGAGTGCCACAGGTATTTTTTTATGATAACTAAATGGTCCAGCTTCGAATGCATTTATTGTAAAGTGATAATAATATGTAAGTATAAAATCAGTTCGCGTGTTCTTAACCTTCCATTTTAAAGACTCTTTCAAAATTATCAAATGCTACAAACTGGGAATGATAATATTAAATATAATATTTAAAACTGTATAAAGTTTGCTAAAGTTTATTAAAAATAAAATTTGTTTAGGTAACTTTGAATATAGGGCAAAATATATTAGAGGCAGACCCTTTGTTTACTTTAAATATAATTAAAGTAATAATTTAATTATAAATTTATTAATTTAATTTCCATTACAGGTATATGCGTAAATTGTTTATAAAACAGTATTTTTATTCATTCATTAAATTATTAATCAAATTAGATTTCAACCATGAAAAACAACTATATCGGCATAATAAATAAAAAACTACGTTAATAATTATCACTACTAGTATAAAGCGTTTTTTTTTTATAGATCGACTCTTACTCTGTAGGCAGGTTTTAGTAGTTTGTTAAGTATTATACAAAGTGGGAGGACAGCTAGTCTATACTAATATTATAAAGAGGAAAGGTTTGTATGTATGTATGTATGTATGGTTTTCACGCATAAACTACTGGACCGATTTTGATGAAATTTGGCACAGATAATCTTTAGACCCTGAGGAAGAACATAGGCTACCTTTTATTGCGAAATATGTACCACGGGCGAAGCCGGGGCGGACCGCTAGTTATTTATAAATTAAATGTACAATGAGAGTCTTAAAATAACCAGCCTTGAAACGTAACGATAATATCTACGAAGATAATATCAGGTTACTATAAGATCTAGGAAATTAGTACTAATAACGGAAAACCATCACAAAGGAGCTTTACTGTATTTGACAGGACAAGGATAGGAAGCATCTAGTCAAGATTTGATGTTTAATAGCATATATATATAGATATTTTGTTCCTGTTTATTAATTAGGAAAGAGAAAATTGTAAAATTTTGTTAGATCTTGCAAAAGTTATATTTTTTAAATGTAGGCAATAGTAGGTTTGGTTATTTAGGGGCGATTTTTCAATGCTTGGATAAAACTTATTCGTCGAATAATGTATAAAACTACCATTTTAAAAACGTATTCTAATTGCCCGTATTTGACAGTTTACGTGACATTTTAATATTATCGTGTAATACTTTATTCATGGACGTATAAAAAAAGACGGACGCCGTATTACGAACAAACAACGTGAAGCCACCATAGTAAGCTAGCGATCGTGTAAAGACAATAAACACGCACACATTCTCACCATAGTAAGCTAGTCGGCCGCCATTACGTCGTGAACTACCGACTGATTAACTGCGTCACTGTTTCACAAAAAATATTTAAAATGCCGTCTTGCGTGGTTAAATGGTGTCGCAACAGTACAATTTTAAATAACAAAACACAGGGGATTACATTCCACAGGGAAGCAAGTTATTTCTTTTATGTTTTAATGACAAAATTATTACGGCAAAATTTATAGAAAAAAATACAGCCGCCATTGTCATCAAGACAACTGTTGCCATGGCAACATGGCACACACACATGGATGTTTTGCCGCCATTACTAGGCTTCACTCAATGTTTAGGCGATATACCGTCCGTCTTTTTTTATACGTCCATGACTTTATTGGACGGATAAATTTTATCCAAGCATTGAAAAATCGGCTCTTAAAAATTTTCCATTCTAATTGTATGTATATGTCACCGAAAATTGTAAATACCGTTGAATTAAAATAGGAATAGGTATAGGTATAGGTACCAGAATTTATAATAAAAATATAATTAAATATTTACATTAATCCTATTCATTGAAATAAATCACAGTTAAACATCAGAATAAATATTAAACATCAAAGGGACGAATACTTATGTTATAAAGATACTTAATAAACACGTGACACATATTTAAAATGAATATGAAATAAAATATTTAATAAAGAGCATCAAATATTAATTAAAAATGCAAAATGTTTCATATCAAATACAAAATTACTTCTCGTTTGACATTAAAACTATGTAGAACACTAGTATCTACTATATTTGTATATTTATGAATGAGAGGGTTTACCGCGCTTTTAAAGTCCAAAGAGGTTTAATACCGTTCTAAATATAACATTAAAATGTTAGTAATGTTCATTTGGAAAATTATTGTTGAAGTGGTTTTGGGTTAAGCAGCTTAGCTGCTGAATTATTTGCTTTAAGGAAACAAAAGAAAACAAAATAGGAAAATCAGTTGATCTGTATTAAATTTTAATAATGTGTAATAACTTATAATATAATACTTTTTATTAGGTACAGATTAACTAATACAATTTGATAAAAAAATACAGGGAAAAACAAAATCTTATCCAGTACAAAAACAAATTTCACAATTACCTATAATGAAGTTCTTTTTACTTTATCTTAATATAATAAAAGTAAAAATCAAAGTAAATTACTCAGAAATACACAACTAAAAACAAGATCATTGAACACGTTATACAAAGGTTTTTAAGACAGCTAATTTTCCACACAATGAATCGTTAAATGAGTTGAGTAAACAACACTAATACAAGACAGATGTTCTCGAAATTTCTAGACAATATTATTTTCCTTACAGTAATTGTTATTAAATATAACCTATAGAGCTTTCGTTTAATTTATTTATTAAATATCATTCGGAAAATAACACCGGAGTTATTTATGAGGATTCTAGATTTCAACTGTCAGATAGGAAAATGTTAATTTTACGCGAATATAAATTACTATTTATCCTTAAATACTCTGCGAAATAAATACCACCAGTTAAAACGTTTTCTTATTTCTATTGGAATAACAAAGAAATATAATAATCAAATATATATGTATAATATCATTTATTAAAATATAAAACATAATCCTACGCCCGATCAAATATTTCATTCCTAAACAAATTATTGCGAAGTTAAACAAGCCAGTAAATCGGAATCATTACTAGGAAACCTCAAAAAGATTTTACGAACGAACTATTAAGTATTAACACTGCGGGCAACGAAACCAATTTCCTTGTTATCAAATTTATTTAGGAGAGTTCAAAACGGACAATTATTTGAAATCTTTTAAATCAACACGAAATTAGGTTGACCTAGGGTTGACCGATCACGAACCATGTTTAATCGAATTGCGAGTTTTGAATAAAGAATAGCCGAATTCGAATTCTTTTTTAATGTCAAAAAGAATTTTCCCGCGCTATTTTTTTTTCTTTTGTAGAATTATGTATCTATAGTCTATACCGGGCATCAGTCTTTACTCTATAATCTATTTAAATTGCATAAATGCCTGTGAAAAGTAAAAAGGAATCAATACAGGGTTCGTTATGATTTTTTCTTCGAAGTCTATTATTGAGAAGGGAATTAACCTAGTTTGTAAGGAGATGATAACTGGAGGAAGGTTAACAATACTCAATAATAACGAGGAAGCTGTTTTATTTGCGTTTCAATGTAAATTGTACAGATTTTAAAATTGTTTGTTTATTGCAAATTTTGAATTTTTTGTAATTTAGTAAAAGAATTGAGTAGAATTTTTCAGTCGTGAATGATGTACCCATGGACGTATAAAAAAAGACGGACGGTATATCGCCTAAACATTGAGTGAAGCCTAGTAATGGCGGCGAAACATCCATGTGTGTGTGCCATGTTGCCATGGCAACAGCTGTCCTGATGACAATGGCGGCTGTATTTTTTTCTATAAATTTTGCCGTAATAATTTTGTCATTAAAACATAAAGGAAATAACTTGCTTTCCTGTGGAATGTAATCCCTTGTGTTTTGTTATTTAAAATTGTACTGTTGCACCATTAACCACACAAGACGGCATTTTAAATATTTTTTGTGAAACAGTGACGCAGTTAATCAGTCGGTAGTTCACGACGTAATGGCGGCCGACTAGCTTACTATGGTGAGAGTGTGTGCGTGTTTATTGTCTTTACACGATCGCTAGCTTACTATGGTGGCTTCACGTTGTTTGTTCGTAATACGGTGTCCGTCTTTTTTATACGTCCATGGATGTACCTATATTTTTCTGTTATATAATGAATATGTTTATAGAACTTTATCAGTAAATGTCCATACAATTATTTGGATGATGAAGAGCTTCGAATAATAATTAATGGAGATTACTAATGATCTAAATATTAATTTATTTGTTCAAATATGTTGGAAGAAAACTTTATATAAAACTTTTGCAATTACGTAGATATTTGCGTTGCGTTATCTTATTTCGGCATCAAATTATATAGGCTGTTTATATGTCTTTCTATAAATTTCACATGTGTATTCTTAAAGTCATTCCATAGATATTAAATAATTTATTTTTCGCAGGAAATAATATTCCTACACACATAGACGATATTATTGGAAAATTACTAACACGTGTATTTATATAAACTAATGATCTAAGATATAAACGCATCCTGATTCTCGAAAAGGAAAGTAACAATTTCAAGGGCTTTTGTTCAATTTTAATCAAAAATATTCCAACATGCCCACGAGGGACTCAAAATCACTTCCAGAAGTAATGGAAGCTAAAAGTAATAGCGTTTATTTGGCGAAGCATTTAATTATGCCAATGTAGGTCGGTTTTGTTTGGCCGTACAATTAAGGTTGCTTTAGCTTGGAAACCTGTTGATTTAGTGAAGGTATAGTTTTGATAAGATAATATATCTTATGAATAGATAGAAGTAGGTATTATTCGTGCTATAAAATTATATTTAATGGTTTAATAATACTGGGAAACCTTTAATTTGAACTCTGAAATAAATATTTAATTATTATTGAAACAACTTTTTTTCGTTTATTAATTTCAAATCAACATAAATAGGTAATAGACCGTATGTTATTCGTTCCGTCTACATCCACAAATATATGAGCATTTCCAGCAACTCCTTAGGCTTTTTATTGCCTTACCACGAGTCACGACAAATGAATGAAATCGTTTACAGTTGTCGTCAACAAAGCAATTTTGTTATAACTCGTTTGTTCTTTCTTTGTATCTGAATTTACATGATTGCTATCTTAAGATACATATAGAATTAAGGTTACTTCCGACCTTTTGTAACTCTTCTATACCTTTGTTGTTTAATTGGACAATTTTCAGTTAATAGGGAAACAATTGAAGAGTAATTGAAAATAATGTTTGAAAACATTTTATCCCGTAGAATCAAAATCAAGACGTTTTAAGTAACGCAATAAAATACCTCATTCGGTAAGGAGTCGGTTACATATTTGTATGTTTATAATATGTAACCGACTCCGACTCCGACCGGTGAAATAAATAAAGGCGTATTCAAAAAACAATAAAATAGAAAAAAATGTTGTGTGGTTTTATGAAACCACGGTAAAAGTGAAACTGTTCGAACGGTTCCGAACACTGCTTTGTAGCGCATGTCGCGTGACGGTCGGCTGCCGAGTAGGTATACCTACTCGGCAGCCGCGATACACGCGACATGCGCTACACAGACCAAACAGTTTGAGACGATGTAATAAAAGTTTCACTTTAAAAGAAATTCCTTGTGAAGCCTATGAGTCAGATTAAACATGTAATGAATCACGTTTACAATCCGACGTTTAATCAATAAAATACGCTTTTTTAAGTAATGTATGGAAATACAAAGCTCCTATAATAATAGAAGCTCCGTTTTTAGGGTTCCGTACCTACCCAAAGGGTAAAATGGGAACCTTCTTAGTTCTTACTAAGCCTCCGCTGTCTGTCTGCGTGTCTGTCTCCAGGCTGTGTAACTTATAAACCGTGAGAGCTAGATAACAGAAACTTTCGCAAATGATGCATTTCCGTTGCCGCTATACACACAAACAACTACAATAAACTACAAATACTAATTATTTTTCGTACTTTTTTGCCTTTGTGCGCGAGTCCGACTCGCACCTGGCCGGTTTTTTTTGTCCGGTCCAATCTCTGAAAATGCTGGATCAATTTTAACCTGACTTTTACTAGCAGATAACAGACAGTATAGTCAGTATAGGCTATGTAATAAACACAGTATTGATTAAAATATTTTTACATAAGATCAATTAGGATTCACTAATTTTTAAACGACCTCAAAAAAAGGTGTTCAATTTGGCTGGTATATTTTGTTTATATCGCCGAGGTTATTATAATAATCAATTTCAAAAATTTATAGTAATAAAATATTTCATTAAAAAACAAACTGTTTCCCGCAGCTTTGCTTGCGTGGTAACGATAAATTTTAATCCTCACATAATAAGCCAAATTTCAGCCCGATTCGTTCAGTGGTTTGGTCTGTGCGTTGATAGATCACATTTACAGTCAGTCAATAAACCTTTGAGTTTTATATATTTAAAGATTTATTCATAACAGAACTCAGTCACGACACCCAGACAATATTGAAGATGTATACATTATAAATACTTGTTTACACAATTATTACAAGTATTGTTTTGTCTTCAGAAGTATTAAGGTATAATCCATTTGATGTTCTTTCATTGTTTTGTCTTTGTTATTTTCTCTTATTATTCATCTTAATACTTGTAATAAGATTATAAATGCGAAAGTCCGTCTGCCTGTCTCTAATTCACGTGTTCTTATCATAAAAGTTGCATCTTAATCTTTTTGTATATAGACCGGGAGATACTGACACAAAATTTCGAGTCATTTGTAACAGGATGGCGGTTCTACAGGGGTCTTAGTACGCAATGACAAAAAGAAAAATGATGGTGTGAACGCTGGTACCGGTGGGTTAGTCGCGTGGGCGTTAGTCGAACTCGTCGGAAAAATAGCGAAAGTCAAACGATTTGTAACACAAAAATTTTAGAATTTACCGATAGCCCATAAAAAATAAGTAGGCGGTAGTGTCATGCTATACTTTTCCGGTATGACTTACAGCCCGCCATACCGACGCGAATGTGTTGATTTAAAAAAAATAATTATTCAACCATTTGTACCAAGCTAACTTTTGCACAGGTAACCATCGTCGTGCAGCCATTTACGAAAATCGCCATGCCATACTTTTCGGACGATTCCAAATGGTCGCCATACCGCCGAAAATCTGCAAAAATTTTTTATTTCGCCTATCTTTTTTTACCAGTATTGCATTTGGCTTTTTGGAGAGTATTTGATAAAATGTGACCATTATTATATTTGCCATACTTCTAGTAGGGGGAAAAAGTGCTGTCATACTTGAAAAATAAATTTATTATTAATTTATATAAGTGAAGATTTCCAACACCTAGATCTTTGAAATTTTGTATTTATATTCGTTGATCCTCAAACTTACAGGAAAAATAAGTGCCATACTGTTACAAATCGTTTGACTTTCGCTATTTTCCGACGAGTTCGACTAACGCCCACGCGACTAAGCCGCCATTACCAGCGTTCACACCATCATTTTTCTTTTTGTCATTGCGTACTAAGAACCCTGTAGAACCGCCATCCTGTTACAAATGACTCGAAATTTTGTGTCAGTATCTCCCGGTCTAATAGGAAATAGTCGTACTATTATGTGTAATTCAATATCATAAAATACGATAGTAGTCCGATTTGGTCGTGTCAATTTAGCGACATCCAATGGCCTATAAACGAATCCTGAACCCAATAAAACGAATTGTAGGCATACCATCTGTCTTCGTATCCTTTTTCCACAAGTAAGTATTAAATCGTATTCCTGTGTAAATGTGAAGAAAATATTATAAATCGAACGATTAAGAACATGTTGTGATTGTAAATAAAACAAATAATTTTGCTATTTTAGTTTATTTTAATGAAAAATGCTGAAGCAGCTGGACCCAGGTATGTATTAAAAAGGATGTATGATTAAAAAGGATGTATTAAAAAGGATGATTGTTTGTTACCATTTAATTCAAACTCCAACTTACGTCCAAATAATGTTTTACAAAGCTACATTCTCACCGACAGTCTATTTTTTTATCGATAACTAGCTTAACGCCCGCGGCTTCGCCCGCTTTGTCTAAAACCTAATAAATTATATACTAAAACCTTCCTCTTGAATCACTCTATCTATTAAAAAAAACCGCATCAAAATCCGTTGCGTAGTTTTAAAGATTTAAGCATACAAAGGGACATAGGGAAATAGGGACAGAGAAAGCGACTTTGTTTTATACTATGATGATGAAGCCGAGAAGAAGTTCAATAAAAATATTTTAGGTATCGAAAAGCCAAATTGTTCTAAAGTTTAACTGACGACGAATACACCTTAGAATGAACAAAACTCCGGAGCCAAAGGCTCATATATTCAGTAAAGCAGAAATCTGTTTAATACGGAACAATGGAAACAAAGAAATTCCCAGCATCAAAAACTGATAATTCTCTTGGCTTTTTCGTCTATAATAACTTTACGGTTCACCTTCTCCTTTGTTATCTGTATTATAGAAAGACTAGATTTCCGCCCGCGGCTTCACCCGCGGTTCAAGGGAAATCCCGTATAGTTCCCGTTCCCGTGGGATTTCCGGGATAAAACCTATCCTATGTGTTAATCCAAGTTACGCTCTATATGTGTGCTAAATTTCATTGCAATCGGTTTACTAGTATTTGCGTGAAAGAGTAACAAACACATACACATCCTCACAAACTTTCGCATTTAAGTATAATATTAGTTTTTAGTTTTAGGATAGGACATTTGTTATTCAAAAAATTTAAAATATCAAAATAATTTTAAAATAGAATAAAAAAAGCTTTGTAATCTTTGTAGCTCAAACTTTTTAAAACTTGATTTAGAATTTATAAATTTATCAAAGCTTTTATCTTCGTACCTAGATGTTTTGATATTTTGACTAAATAAACGATAAATTGAATCACATTTCAAAAGTTAAAAACTGCCTTATTCAATACTTATATAACTTTATAATAAGAGTAAGCTGAGCACAACTAGGAATTGAATTAATATTAATCCTAAATAATCCATACTAATATTATAAATGCGAAAGTAACTCTGTCTGTCTGTCTGTTACTCAATCACGCCTAAACTACTGAATCAATTTTCATGAAATTTGGTATGGAGATATTTTGATACCCGAGAAAGGACATAGGCTACTTTTTATCCCGGGAAAATTACCGGAAATCCCACGGGAACGGGAACTATGCGGGTTTTTCTTTGACTGCGCGGGCGAAGCCGCGGGCGGAAATCTAGTCCTAAATAAAGCCAATGACAAGTGTAATCCAGCTATTGGCGCGCCGCTTGTATATGTCCCGCGCCTAAGCGTTTGAAGCGATAGATATTATTTACAAAAAAATTATTCGCTAGACATCTTCGCACATTATTGGTGAAAAAGCACCTTAATGATAAAGCATCGCCTGGTGACATTTTTCTAACTAGTAATAACTAGTAGATTACTCACAAACATTGATGATGTTTATATTATTCATGCCCAGTTTCACAACTTGTGGATTATGTTCTGTTTAGCTAAACTGTCCGTTAAAAATATAACGAACTAGCTGTGCCCTGCGGTTTTACCCACAGTGCTCCACTCCTGTTGGTCTTAGTGTGATAATAATATATAGCCTACCTCGATAAATGGGCTATCTAACACCGAAATAATTTTTCAATTCGGATCAGTAGTTCCTGTGTTTAGTGCGTTCAAACAATCGAACAAACAAACTCTTCAGCTTTATAATATTAGCATAGCAGCTGATATATGAAAATTTAAGTTTAGTTCCTGTTCTCGTGGGATACAACCTATCCTATGTCCTTTTCAGGTCTCAAGCTATCTCTTCATCAAAATCGGTTCAGCAGCGCAACGATTGAGACTTGAAGAAGAAACAGACACACAGACAGTTACTTTCGCATTTATAATAAAAATTACGATACGATTATATTATAAGCCAAAATTCGTGACATGAAATATCTTTTTCATCTTTAAAAGATGGAACCTACATATTGTATATTGTAACAATAATGTATGTCATAATTCGTGGAAATCCCTCTTCGGATATAAAAGCATGAAATAACGACATACCGACAGTTACTTTCGCATTTATTAAATTAAATATTTATATAGAAATTGGCTATTGCTACATAGTATAAAATGAAATCGCTGTGTCTGTCTGTCCGTCCCTATGTATGCTTAAATCTTTATAACGTAATGAGGTTTTAAGCTATTGCATAGCTTCTATCGCGGGCCTTGAGCGCGGGGACCGAATCGAGAAATTCCGTAACGAAAAAACCTCACGCTCCCCACTCCAACGGGCTCGGAGGTGTGGCTTGAAGGCATGCTATGCAAAAGCTTTATCACGGCAGTCCCAGAGTGCCACACGTCTTTTTTTTAATAGATAGAGTCGTTCTTGAGAAAAGTTTTAGTAGATATGAACATGAACGGAACATGCTATTTTCTAATCAGAAATGCCTTTTTTTACTCGATTTGAATGAAAATGTTGTGTGGGATATCGATAGGTCTAAGAATATATCGATAGTTATTTTTTAAAACGGATCAGCTAGTATTTGTATAATTATGTATTTGCTTGTTCGGAAAAAGTTCTGCTGGTGAAATTTTTCACTTTATGAAACGAAATATACCTACTCTACAACCCTGGATGGATTGACAGACTTGCCGAATAAATAAAAATATATCAAAAAATCATAGAGCCGTTTCAGAGAACAGAACTTATCGTTACAAAAAAGAAGTATTTCGGGAAATACATAATATAGAAAGTATAAATTAACAAACATATTATATTTCGCGATGCCTTTTGGTACCGAACAAGTACCGAAGCACAATAAAAGAAAAAACATTGAACAAGTAGATAAGAAAAACAATCACATACAAATATTTCAAGGAAGCCCCTAAAGCTTTAGTGAGATATGATTATTTTTTAATAGATGATTTGACTGAAGATTTTCCTCTATTATTTTATTTTTTAAGCTATTGCATAGCTTCTATCGCGGGCCTTGAGCGCGGGGACCGAATCCAGAAATTCCGTAACGAAAAAACCTCACGCTCCCTACTCCAACAGGCACGGAGGTGTGGCTTGAAGTCATGCTATGCAATAGCTTTACCGCGGCAGTCCTCGAGTGCCACACGTCTTTTTTTATCATTATTATTTCGCTTGTATTATTCCCTGTATAGACCGGGAGATATTGACACAAAATTTCGAGTCATTTGTAACAGGATGGCGGTTCTACAGGGGTCTTAGTACGCAATGACAAAAAGAAAAATGATGGTGTGAACGCTGGTACCGGCGGCTTAGTCGCGTGGGCATTAGTCGAACTCGTCGGAAAATAGCGAAAGTCAAACGATTTGTAACAGTATGGCACTTATTTTTCCTGTAAGTTTGAGGATCAACGAATATAAATACAAAATTTCAAAGATCTAGGTGTTGGAAATCTTCACTTATATAAATTAATACTTAATTAATTTTTCAAGTATGACAGCACTTTTTCCCCCTACTAGAAGTATGGCAAATATAATAATGATCACATTTTATCAAATACTCTCCAAAAATCCAAATGCTATACTGGTACAAAAAGTTTGGCGAAATAAATTTTTTTGCAAATTTTCGGCGGTATGGCGACCATTTGGAATCGTCCGAAAAGTATGGCATGGCGATTTTGGTAAATGGCTGCACGACGATGGTTACCTGTGCAAAAGTTAGCCTGGTACAAATGGTTGAATAATTGTTTTATTTGAATCAACACATTCGCGTCGGTATGGCGGGCTGTAAGTCACACCGGAAAAGTATGGCATGACACTACCGCCTACTTCTTTTTTATGGGCTATCGGTAAATTCTAAAATTTTTGTGTTACAAATCGTTTGACTTTCGCTATTTTTCCGACGAGTTCGACTAACGCCCACGCGACTAAGCCGCCGGTACCAGCGTTCATACCATCGTTTTTCTTTTTGTCATTGCGTACTAAGAACCCTGTAGAACCGCCATCCTGCTACAAATGACTCGAAATTTTGTGTCAGTATCTCCCGGTCTAGTAGAAACTGCTTCTCAAGCCCCGTAAATGGTAAAACTATGTTATGACGATTGTAAAGTGCTAGAAGTAGTCTAATGTTATTAATTTACTGTATCATCTCTAATTGAGTACATAAATGTTTGACTTTCAGGTCCCGAAAACTTACCTCCAAAGGTATAACACCACAAGTCACGCACACATCAGCGACAGCCAAGTGTGTCATCAGCAGATCCACTCTGGACTTCCTTCGCCTGGACCTGGCCAGCGTCACCAATACCGCCAAGTTCCCAAGACCACCTATAGCCATCAATATCCCATACGTCGTGATCACCACCCCCTGGTCTCGAGGCAGAATATCCACAAACGTCACATTGAGAGATGAAGAACCATCGAAATAATCCCAAAACTGTTTATCGATGAAGAAAGTTGACGTCTCGAAAGTCGAATTTATAGACATCTTCACTTCACTATCACTACACAAATAAAACAACAAAATTATTAACACTCACTAATGTATTTTTATAAGCATGTTTAAAAACGTATCATTTTTATATAAATTAAACGTAAAAGAAAAGTTGCGATTTTTGTGAAACTCCGAAACATTTTCGTCAATGTGAAAGTTCGTAGCACGCTACGCGCGTAGCTCTCGCTCGACGTCGTAGCACTAACTAACGTAGCCGTAGCAAAACATGCCCTAATCATACGGTGTATGAAGGAGTTTGATTCAAATAAATTCAACCAAGTGTTGATAATTGCATGATTGCAAATTACTATTTGAGTGGAATATTGTAAGTTAGTTAAATCAATTGCAGTGCATTTGCAACCTTATACACGTATTAATAAGAAAGTAAATTGCGATACAGAATCATCTTTTAAAAAAGAAACCAATTATTTGTGATCAACGGAAAATTCAACAGTCAAGAGAAAGATATACAGACTAAAAGCGTTATTAATATTAAAAACGTTAAATTTTTCGGTGCAATTTAACACGTAAAATTTAATTTTCTGTGTTTTACTTTCTGACATTTCAAGAGAATAAAAATGATAAGAATTAAAAAAACTCATAAAGAATCTCTTCCTATACATATAAGTAATATATTTAAAAGGAGATGTTTACGTAATACATAGGCATCTAGAAAGATAAATAATCTAAGATTTACAAAGTCAAATAAACATCCATTAATTGATCTTTATGTTAAATTGATTGATAAAAAAAAATTTTGTTAGGGAAACGAAACTTAAAAAGGGTGAACTATATAAACAAAACCACAGAATTACATAGTACAAATTATAATTAATTTCATTTGCTGAAAGCATGGTGTTAAGGTTAACCAATATATTGGTGAAGTTACAAGCATGTTTTTTTAATTAAATAGATCGCTTCCATTTTAATGTTTAATTTATTACAGCTATAATAATGTAAATATATTTTAGGCGCGGGTCAAACACAAGCGGCGCGGGCGCGGGCGTGCCATAAGCGCACCTCTTGAATCTGTTTTGCACCACGTCCTTCTTATACATTTTGTATGAAAGAATTTTGGAAAGGCGTCGAGACGGCACGCCACGGTTGTGCCACGGTTGCGCCGCCTTTCCAAAGTTATTTCATACAAAATGCCATGAATAGCGCGCCCGCGGCGCGCCCGCAGTGCGCCCGATGCGTGCCGCGCCGCTTGTATATGTCCCGCGCCTAAGTCGTTTGTATATTATACTAGCTTTCCGCCCGTGGCTTCGCCCGCTTTGTCTAAAACCTAATAAATTATATACTAAAACCTTCCTCTTGAATCACTCTATCTATTAAAAATAACCGCATCAAAATCCGTTGCGTAGTTTTAAAGATTTAAGCATACAAAGGGACATAGGGAAATAGGGGCAGAGAAAGCGACTTTGTTGTGTTTTATACTATGTAGTGATGATGAATTCTTAACAAAAATAGTACTGAAAAACTAAAAAGCTCACTTTATTTTTCATCAGTATATAAATTATTGTAATGTCATATTATAATCATTTTTATCGTAATTAAAATGGTTTTACATTACATTAACGCAAATGAAATGAAATGAAAAAAATTAAATTAAATCAATCTGTTTAAAGTGCGTAAAAATCTACTCCGAAGGAGTCGGTAACAGGCAAACATACAGCTAATCAAATCACTAGTATAAAACGAAGTTGCAGTCGCTGTCTGTCCGTCCCTATGTTTAAAACTATGCAACGGATTTTAATGATTTTTTAATAGAAAGAGAGAGAGCTAGATGGTTCTTAAGGAGGCTATAGTAGATATATAATTTGTTAAATTTAAAAAGGAGCAAAGCCACGCGCATTCAACTAGTATCATATAAACATAATAACAATAAATCATTGGTGTTAACAGCAATGTAATATCATCGTTGTCCTATTTATTAGTAGATTTATCTGTAATAGCTTATATTAAATACTAGCTGCGCTCCGCGGTTTCACCCGCGTGGCTCCGCTCCTGTTGATCTTAGCGTGATGATATATAGCCTATAGCCTTCTTCGATGAATGGGCTATCTAACACCGAAATAATTTTTCAAATCGGACCAGTAGTTCCTGAGATTAGCGCGTTCAAACAAACATACAAACAATCAAACTCTTCAGCTTTATAATATTAGTATAGATGTTACATTTTGCATGCAATAGGACAATAAACAATAATGATGCCATCCTACGTAAATCTCCGGACTTGCAAGTTTGATATAAAGAGGACAACGAACAACATCCTGACGTTGGGAATTAGCTTCAAATGAGCTGTTTCCAGTAACAGCACTTTGCACTCCTGCGACCTTATAACATTTCCTATGCTAAATTGGATTTAAGTCCTCTTAAAATCGGTGCTGCAACCTTTTTTACGTCACAGATGTTCACCGAGTGATTTCCCCTTTTAATGGCATCATGCTTCACAGACTACACACTTCAACGTGTTTTTTTAATACCATATAAGTATTGTATAAATTGTTTTCATAACGTCCTTGTGAGGCTATGTGCCATTAAATAAACGTTTTCTTTCTTTCTTTCCTTTTAAAAATGTTTACTTAGTCCCTCTTCAGTAGAAAACAATGTTAAATCTAGTCTCTATATAAATATAATTCTCGTGACACAGTGTTAGTTACCATACTCCTCCGAAACGGCTGCACCGATTTTCATGAAATTTTGTGAGGATATTGGGTAGGTCTGAAAAACGAAATAATAATCAATATCTTTTTTTATACACCTAAGTGATATTAGTAAGGCAGAACAACATTTGTCCGGAAAGCTAGTTGTTCATATAAAAGTAGTACATATTTGTATATTGAGTTTTATTGTAACATTCATTATAATTCTTACAAAAACAACTATCTTTGGATGAGATAATATTATATATTGTCCATGTATTTTTCCTTATTTGTGTTGGTATAAACCAAATTGTGCTTTGTCATTATTTACAACACGTTTCCGAATGCGAATTATTGTCAAAATAATAATATTTTCGCTTCATTTTATTACAATAACTAATAAGGAATTGAACTAAAAATCAAAATGTTTAAAATAGCCTCAAAAAATGTGATATTAAAAGTTGAATGAACTTTGGAACAAAAGAGTTTGGAACTGGATTAAATTTAGTATATTATAATAGAAAACACAACAATTAATCATTTCACATTCTCTTTAAATATTTTAACAACGGATTATATATATTTTGAACTTATTTCTTAAACCATTGAAATATTAATTAGTTTCATGTTCAAATTATTTCATTATCAATTCAATTTATTATTCACTAGCGGTTCGCCCCGGCTTCGCCCGTGGTACATATTTCGCAATAAAAAGTGGCCTATGTCCTTCCTCGGGTATCAAAATATCTCTATACCAAATTTCATGCAAATTGGTTCGGTATAAAAGCTGTGATTGAGTAACAGACAGACAGACAGAGTTACTTTCGCATTTATAATATTAGTATGGATGTGCTATTTATTAAATAGGTTTGAAGTCGGTGCCGAACATTAAGCACTTAGTATTAAGCCCGTGCACCGACGTCAAACCTTATTAATAAATAGCACATATCACTACATAGTATAAAACAAAGTCGCTTTCTCTATCCCTATGTCCCTATATCCCTATGTCCCTTTGTACGCTTAAATCTTTGAAACTACGCAACGGATTTTGATGCAGTTTTTTTTAATAGATAGAGTGATTCAAGAGGAAGGTTTATATGTATAATAAAATGCATCAAATAGTAGAGAAGTACCGTTATTTTTGAGGTTTCTAATGTGATGTCGTAAAAAATTACATTTTTTTCCGCTTACATTGCAAACGCAGGCTGAACCCTACGAGTTTTATCAAAATAATGTACTAAGTATTATACACATTGAAAAGGTCTACAGAAAAGTCCGCGGTGGTATATGTCTATCTCTTATGGATAACCCTTGTTGGTTGTCATTTACTTTTTACGACAAATAATGGCTAATTTTCGAAGCGATTTTAACCAATACAGCATTAATCCTTAACCAATTAAATACCTTGAATACATTGTTCATTTAATAAAGATAGATCTATATCGCCTGAATATTTTCGAAGATATTACAGATTTCAAAATTGCGGGACATAGCGTTTGCGGCGGCACCGGCCGGCCGCCCGGCTATATATTTTATACCCGTGCGAAGCCGGAGCAGGCCGCTATGTTTTTATATACAACGTACACAGTTTTTCTGTAGTGTATTTAGTATCAGCATTGCACCCGTGCGAAGCCGGGGCGGGTCGCTAGTAAATAATATGTAGTAATTAATAATATCAAATCTTTTTTATTTCTTACTTTTCCGTTTTTGAAGTCGGTTGTTTTTAACGCAGTTATTTTTATTAGTGAATATTAAGCTTTCCGTGCGATTAGAGCTTTTTATGAAAATAAAGCTCTCCGTGCGATTAGAGCCTTTAATGAAAATTATGCTCTCCGTGCGATTAGAAATTTTTGTGAAAATTAAGCTCTCCGTGCGATTAGAGCTTTTTGTGAAAATTAAGCTTTCCGTTCGATTAGAGCTTTTAATGAAAATTAAGCTCTCCGTGTGATTAGAGCTTTTTGTGAAAATTAAGCCTCCGTGCGATTAGAGCTTTTTGTGAAAATTAAGCTTTCCGTGCGATATGAGCTTTTTGTGAAAATTAAGCTCTCCGTGCGATGAGAGTTTTATGTGAAAATTAAGCTCTCCGTGCGATTAGAGCTTTTTTGTGAGAATTTAGCTTTCCGTGCGAATAGAGCTTTTTGTGAAAATTAAGCTCTCCATGCGATTAGAGCTTTTTGTGAAAATAAAGCTCTCCGTGCAAATAGAGCTTTTTGTGAAAATTAAGCTCTCCGTGCGATTAGAGTTTTTTGTGAAAATTAAGCTTTCCGTGCGATTAGAGCTTTTTTGTGAAAATTTAGCTTTCCGTGCGAAAAGAGCTTTTTGTGAAAATTAAGCTCTCCGTGCGATTAGAGCTTTTTGTGAAAATTAAGCTCTCCGTGCGATTAGTTTCTTGTGAAAATTAAGCTCTCCGTGCGATGAGAGCTTTTTGTGAAAATTAAGCTCTCCGTGCGATTAGAGCTTTTTGTGAAAATTAAGCTTTCCGTGCGATTAGAGCTTTTTTGTGAAAATTAAGCTCTCCGTGCGATGAGAGTTTTATGTGAAAATTAAGCTTTCCGTGCGATTAGTTTTTTGTGAAAATTAAGCTCTCCGTGCGATTAGAGCTTTTTTGTGAAAATTGAGCTTTCCGTGCGAATAGAACTTTTTGTGAAAATTAAGCTTTCCGTGCGATAAGAGCTTTTTGTGGAAATTAAGCTCTCCATGCGATTAGAGCTCTTTGTGAAAATTAAGCTCTCCGTGCGATATGAGCTTTTTGTGAAAATTAAGCTCTCCATGCGATTAGAGCCTTTAATGAAAATTAAGCTCTCCATGCGATTAGTTTTTAGTGAATATTAAGCTTTCCGTGCGATTAGAGCTTTTTATGAAAATTAAGCTCTCCGTGTGATTAGAGCTTCTTGTGAAAATTAAGCTTTCCGTGCGAGTAGAGCTTTTTGTGAATATTAAGCTTTCCGTGCGATTACAGCTTTTTATGAAAATTAAGCTCTCCATGCGATTAGAGCTTTTTTGTGAAAATTAAGCTTTCCGTGCGAATAGAGCTTTTAGTGAAAATTAAACTCTCCGTGCGATTAGAGCTTTTTGCGAAAATTAAGCTCTCCGTGCGATTAGAGCTTTTTGTGAAAATTAAGCTTTCCGTGCGATTAGAGCTTTTTGTGAAAATTAAGCTCTCCGTGCGATTAGTTTTTAACCGACTTCAAAAAAAGGAGGAGGTTATCAATTCGGCCGGTATATTTTTTTTTATGTATGTACACCGATTACTCCTTGGTTTCGTTTTTTTTTTTGTTCGATGCGGGATGGTGTCGAATTGGTCCCATAAAATTTTTTTTCGGATAGGCCCAGTAGTTTTTATTTTATGAACAGCACATTCTGGTCTGTTCCCCGACCAAAGTCGGTATCTTATCATTTTAAAAACGTTAGTGTAATATTATCACAGTACTTTTATGATCAACAAGAATGTTGACAATATCTAATTATACGCTGAGTATTGTCCAAACCAATAATTCAAATAATGGGAATTCCCAGAAGTGTTTGTTTTCGAAGAAGGAAAAATTGTTATAATATAGATCAACCATATTATTTGGAATGTAGAAATATTTGAACACGGATCTCGTAAATTGACCATAGTATAATTAGAACTGATATAAACCATAAAAATGTACTAGTATTTCAAAATAATACATATTATGTTTTCTTTTTCTTGCAGATTTGAGACCAATTTTTAATGGCTCTTGTTTTATATCTTTAATGATTGCAAAATAATAAATAAAAAAAGAAAAGTCAAAGACCTTTTAAGTATTCAATAAAAAAAAATTCTTAGTCACAAAAAATGATCACGATGAAAAAAATTGAAACCATCTAGATGACGAGAAGCGATTTAGCGAATAGTAGAGTACGTAACAAAGACAACGGTCATGGCGGGTCACACTTTAAATTTCAATTGAGTATTTAAAAATACCACACAGAATAATTAGAAACATGGCACTAGTACTATTAACATATTTCTTAACAAAATTCAAAAATGGCGACCGAGTAATGTCGATTGCAAATAAGTATCTAATTAATCCAGTTTTTCCTTCCCGGTGTAAAGTTAACAATTTTCCAAAACCGATAACATTAAAACAAAAGGAGTATAAATCGTAATGATTGGGTTTGTAAATTGTTAGTCACATTTCGTATACCCTCGCGAGATGTTCACTTTTTTATTAATTGCTTTGCTAACAACAGTGAATGCTGCTCCCAATCATGGAAGTAGAAAGGCAGTCACGACTGGAATGACAACCGAAAGTGCTAAAACAATTACGGAACCTAGCACTGAAGGATTAATTACAGTACACGAAGTCGCAGAATATAATATTACCGTAATACTGACTGATTACAAAGAAGAAGACATACAAGTTAGAGCAAAGAAGGAATTACTGAAGATAGAACTACATTGCAAACATGCTAATGGAACCGATTATGATTTCGCACATTTCATAACTATACCAGTATATCTTGATGTTAACGGCACTTGGACTTATGAAAATAATATTCTTACTATTACATTTCCTATTAAGAAAGCCGGAGGCAAAAGAATTAAAAGTAAGAGAAGAGATAAAGTACCTGATATTAGACTTCTTTTTAGAGGAGGCTTTGATGAAGATGATCCATCAGAAAACGTATTGACAGAAGATTAGCATGGTTTTCGAAACATAAAGGCGATTTTGAATCAAATTTGAAAATCAAACAGAAGAATAAACTCATAATTTTTTAGTAGCGTTATAAAACAATTTGTCAATTCATATTAATTTTAGTGAGCCGCAACCCGCCTCACGAAGGGATACTTTAAAATCTACAAATAACCACAATTATACCGTGTGACAATAAAGTGTGAAAGTGTAAAATGTATTGTGTCGGATGTATTATTTCTGATGACGGTCCCAAATTCGGAAGGTGGTTCACAATTCGACTGTTTTTTGTTTTTTTTTTTTTAGTGAAACTCTCTTTATGCGCATTGAGAGTAAAATTTCAAGGTCGTGTCATGGCGATACCGTCATGCTATGTAGTAAGGCCCCGCTTTTGGTATCTTTGAATCTTGCCGAAGAAGTTTCACTTCCAACACTTGTGCTCGGCACACACGCTCTTTTTTTATTTTGTTATACGTACCAATGTAGCTAAGCCATTAACTGTATTAATTAATCTTCATTAGAATTTTTTCACAGACTTAATATTGCAGAATTATCTATATTAGGTGAAAATTATCACATACATATTTAACAAGATTGTGGCAATTATGACGAATAACAATATACAAGATTACTAATCATTACGTGATGATAAAAAAAAATTTTACATATTAAATAACTGTGTCCAACAACAAGTGATTTAGCATAATTAATCCATTTATTTCACGTTTTTCCTTCCTGTGTCGAATGCACATACGCCGAAAATACTCGAATAACATGACTATAAATCGTAATAATTGGAATCAATAATTCTTAGTCACATTACCAACATCCTTGCACGATGTTCGCTTTATTGTTAGTTGCTCTCCTGACAACCGTCAACGCTGCCCCCAACAGTCAAGATGAAAAGGCAACAGAAAGTGATATAGCAAACACAGAAGAATTAATAACAATACATGAAGCTGCAGAATATAAACTTACGATAACATTGATTGATTACAAAGAAGAAGACATACAAATCAGAGCAACCAAGGAACTGCTATTGATAAAACTACACTCTAAACATGCTGATGGAACTGATTGTAATATTGAACAATATAAAGTTCTACCTCCATACCTTCATGTTGATGGTACCTGGATGTATGAAAACAATATCCTAACTATCACATTTCCGATTGATAAAGAAGCATTGGAAAAAGGATTTCAACGAAATAGTAAAACACAGAACGAATCAAATTCTAGTTCAGTGGAAAAAGATAGTTCTGAGGAAGATTCATCAAAAAATCCGTTAGCACAGCGGTACCCTTCGTGGTGGAGTCAACTACAGAAAAGCGAATTTGAATAATTATTAAACTTGTTTAAAATGATTTAGACAAATTATTGAATAAATCAAATTATTCTCGTAGTTTTAATATAATTTGCAGGTGTTCATATTTTGTGTATAATAAAGTGTGAATATTGAAATATTATGTGAAGTTTTATTTAAAATCAAGAGGTTAATTGAGTGATTAGAGAATTAATCAAAATTGAAATAATAGTAATAACCTTGGCGCAGTGTGGTTGATCTTTGGTATTGCAAATAAAACTGCGTCATTGAACACAATTAATGATTCATAATAAATAAACAAGGACTAAACAGTGAGCTGAGTTTCATTTCTAATAGGATATCTGAAAATTGCAGTGTCCTCTTAACGATGAAACGAAAATTTATTCAAACGAACGTAGAGCCAGAGCAAGAGCAAGAGCATTTTTTGGTGATTTTTTAGTGTAAACGATAACTCGTATTAAGGGTTTGTAATCTTTTCGAACGCACTTAGAACAACGAAAGAATGCTCTACTCCTGTTACATAATTTGACATAGTGGGATTAGTATGAGCATTCGCTCGTTTGATGTAAAATCACTTCCTGCGTCTGTCCTAATAAGAAGTCCTTAGATATTTTAAACTAGGTACACAACGGAAATAGATGTAGTTTTTTTACAGATAGAGTTATTCATTATTCAAGGAAAGGTACCTAATACCTAATTTATCACATTTTATTGATAAAGCGGGCGAAGCCGCGGGTGAAATGTTAGTGTAATTTATTATATTATAGTGATGATAGCCTTTAATTCTGTGATAATTAATTTTAATTTTGAAAATATCTATGGGTGAGTTATCACAAAAATGTAACATAATATAATATTTAAAACCTGTTCATATAGTAGTGAAAGCTTTTCTGAAAAAAACCGTCTTAATTATTTGTATTAAAATAATATATGATGTAGTAACATGGCTTCGCTTACTGATAACATATAAAGTGCGAAAATTTGTTATTACCAAAATTCTAAACAATATAATCGTTAAATCAAAAGCTTTACGTGAGTAATTTAAACTCGATATCAAAGAGAAAATTAATGAATTTATACAAAGTTGAAATATTTAAAATTAGTCATGCTTTATTTTTTTTTATTTTCCATAATGTACAGATAACAAAGATCCATTTGTTAGTAAAATACATATACAGTGCATTTACATAGTCAGAAGAATCATGTGAATGAGTAACATATTATACGTATTACAAAGCAAAAGACAAAGAAATGAAAGTGAAGGAGAAAGTATTCTTAAAAGTGAAATTTCTTGAGGCACGTTGAGAGTAAAATTTCAAGGTCGCGTCATGGAAATACCGTCACGTCATGGAGTAAGGTAACAATATTGGTATCTTTGAATCATGCCAAAGAAGTTTCACTTCTGACAGGTGTGTTCGGCACCCACGCTCGTTTTTTCTCACTATCCTCTGAACTGCAAACATTTCCTTTCCTACCAGGTTACCTGGAAGAGATTGCTGTTGGGCAATAAGGCCTTTTTTAATATTATTCATTTGTACAATAAAGTGCTATAAACAAATTAAATAAATAAATCTTTTCTGTCTTTGATTTATTACTGTAATTTCTTCAAAAGTATGTATAACTTAAGAAAATCTACAGTAGCTTGGTGCGACTTGTCATCGTACCTACAGTCCGTTTCACAAAGCCTCAATCTTCCACACAAAGCATGTTTAGCTTTGTGCACTGTAACACCTGTCCATGTTGCTGTACAAGTTTGGAATTGGGCGAGTTTAATAATGTCTAGTTAAATATTTTTTTGTTTAAAAACTATTACCTACCTTAAACTAACTTTAAGTCTGCAGGGTAACGACAATTTAGATTGAGATGAACGACGACATTTTGAAAATTAAAGATATTAATTTCTATTTATAATCCTCGTGTAAAATTAAATACAAAATGCAATGTATTCACTTTTATTGTGAAATTGTAGATATTAAAATAAGTTCTTAATTCTTGCGTTTAAATAATTTGTAATTTCAAAATTCATTTAAAATTTTCCAAGTGAGCTGTCGAAATGCTAAATTATAAAAGCGATTACAATTAAACATTAAATATAACAGTGTTTGGTTGTTTTTGTTAAATTACTTATTTATAATCCTGTAACATCTTGCGTGGGTCGGCTCGTTTCAACGATTTAGAATTCATCTCAATCTCAATTAATAAGACCACTTGAACCCACGTTAAAGACGGAATCACCTCTATATATGATCTTAACGTTCTATTTTAATATCTAAAGACTCAGATATTCTTAAACTCAAACTCAAACTCAAATGTGTAAAGACATACTCAGTCTACCTTTTCTTGCTAAAAATGTTAACATAATATCTTACTAATATTATAAACTAGCTATCCACCCGCGGCTTCACCCGCTTTGTCTAAAACCTAATAGATTGTATACTAAAACCTTCCCCTTGAATCACTCTATCCTTAAAAAAACCCGCATCAAAATCCGTTGTGTAGTTTTAAAGATTTACGCATACATGGGGACATAAGGACAGAAAAGGCGACTATGTTTTATACTATGTAGTGATGCGAAAGTTTGTGAGGATGTGTGTGTGTGTGTGTGTTTTTTACTCTTTCACGCAAATACTGAACCGATTACAATTAAATTTAGCACACATATAGAGGGTAACTTGGATTAACACATAGGATAGGTTTTATCCCGGAAATCCCACGGGAACGGGAACTATGCGGGTTTTTCTTCGAAAACGCAGGCGAAGCCGCGGGTGGAAAGCTGTTTGACTATAAATAAAAAAATCCTTATTTTTTTTTTATAATCGATAGGCAGACGTTTGACCACAATCCCACCTGATGGAAAGCAGCGAAAATTTCCAAGAAAACGTCATTACTCGAGAACAACTTGAAGATAGATATTCATATACATATAGGTATTTTTAAATTTTCCCATACCTGGAACTTATTAAAAAATACGACAGTTCGAGAGAATTACAGGAAAACGTGTGTACTGTGTAGGTTGGAACTCTTTAATACTTTAAAATAACTTCAATTATATTAAATAGAAAATTATGGTTAAGTTCCTATGTGAATTTTAGTTTAAGTTTATTTATATTAAAATAATCTAACGAAATTTTCATAAAATTCGTTCTTAAATCTATATACACGAAAATGCAACATTTATTTATTTCTTAATCTGGTTAAAATGGTTAAAATCCTATTCCTTTCATTGAACTTATGGCAAAAATATCTAAAAAAAATACCGACGTGTGATGTTATTATAAAAGTCGATCATTACACGTAACATGAAAAATAAACTCCTAACAAAACTGTTACTTGTTAAAAAAAATGTCTTGGTCTGGTAGGACACAGAAGAAATCACTTACTTGTTCCTTAAGAAAATCGTTCAGCGAATTAACCCTTACCCCACTTGGGGACATGGGACTACACTTCATTAAATACAATCTTATAGTGAGTTTAACTTACAATATAAATTACAAATAAGATTGCGAATACAATACCAGTCATATTGAATTGACTAAATGCATTTTCTTTCATTGGAAACGGAGAAATATAAAACAATGGAATATAATATAGAATTATAACATAGAATTTCTTTTTATATCGTTTTAAAAGTGTTTTTAATCTGTACAAAAGGTTTTCAGCGTATTGTAGTTCTTGTTAAATGTTGATTTGATTAAATTGAATTCTGTTATTTATTCTTCATCTGACTTCAAAAAAGGGAGGGTTATTTAAAGGGATATTTTAAGCTATTGCATAGCTTTTATCTCAGACTTTGAGCGCGGCGAACGAATATAAAATTCCGTAACGAAAAAACCTAACACTCCCCTACAACCGGCACAGCGATATGATGTTATGCAATTAGCTTTACCGCGGTAGTCCTCGAGTGCCATACGATTTTTTTTTTTTAGTTCGAAGCAGGTGCCTGCCATTTGGTCTGACAATTTGAAGATGGTATTTAGTTTTTTTAATTTTTTTGTTGAAAATAGAACTATTTATGTTTATTTCTTAACGAAATGTTTTTTTTTTTCTATATGAATTAAAAATTACCTATATACCAATGTTGAACATACAGTTTCATTGTTTATATTGTTCGAATTTAAACAATTTGGAAACACTGCAAATAAACACCGTCATCTATTCACAAAATAAACTATTTTTATTATTCCACAACTTGTTTGTTAACTGTTAATTGTTTTTCTGTGCAACATGCTGACGACATACATTGGTAAACTTTATATTTCTTATACGAATTGATTTAAAAAAATATATTCATCGACATGTTTTAGTTCACGTAAACTATAAAGAAGGTAGTTTAAGGCTATTAAAAAAATAAAGATTAGATTTTTTTAATTGGCTTCCTTTTTGCCTTTTTAAATTGCTTAAATTCTAAACTTAAATTACATTTAAGAAATATTTGAATTATATTACACTAGCTTCCGACCGCGGCTTCGCCCGCGTGGTGTTTTGATAAAAGGTAGCCCATGTTCTTTCTCAGGGTCTAAAGATTGTCTGTGCCAAATTTCATCAAAATCGGTTGAGAGGTTTAAGCGGGAAAGCGTAACAGACAGACAGAGTTACTTTAGCATTTATAATATTAGTAGGGAAGGGATAAGCATAGGACATGAAATTATGTTTAAATATTTAAGAATGAAACTTTTCAACACACTGAATATAATGGTTTCAACTAACCAGAAATAAACCCTCATTTCTACTAAAATTTGTGACATTTCCCTTAAATTTCAGGATTAAATTAATTTAAGGAAGATATAATCCTTTTCTTACTTCCTCGTTGACCGTTTAAATAATCAAATAGATCTTCTACACGAATCGGATATAATTGGCCTGTCTATATTTCGGGTAAACAATCATTTAACCTTCAATATTTCTCACAAATTATTGACTGACTTTTCATCAAAATAATAAAATACTACATTTATAAGATTTGTATCAAATATCAAAATTCCAAAGCAAATATAGGTACTTATTTCTCTTTCTCTCTTTTAAATATTGCAGTCCATAAAGAACCTTAAAACGCGCAAACAACTTTAACTACAAATATAAAAGTTAATATTATCTATTATATTGACGATTACTAGAGCCTTTGTCTTGAAAATTGAATTAAAATGGATAAATACTTTCTTTACCTATTGATTAAGAACACTTGTAATGTGTTAGTTATAAAATAAGTCATTATAATTATTATGATTTAACATAAATCAAATCTATAGTCAATTTAATTAAAAATGAGTTTTATTTACGTTGTAATTATTTAGTAGTCTGTGTTTAATACGTTTATTTAACGCAATATTTAAAAGATAATAGCTACCAATAAATAAATAAATATTTTTTTTTTTTTTTTTTATTAATTTACCATTTCGTAACACTATATAACCTTTACAAATTTTCGCCAAACTGTAAAACAGTTTGTTGGCGTTGCGCTCCTACTTATTATAGATTAACCTAGGTTATACATTGCCAAATTAGTTAGTTGATAAACAAACACTTAAATACCGCTATAAATGACATACATTTCAGAATAATTTTAACACACGGCACGATCTGATCCCATACTAAGCTTTCGCTTGTGTTATAGCAACCAGATGGCTGATAAACATACATAAATAATTTTAAATAAATACTAATATAGATAATTAACACCCAAATACAGAGCAAACACCTATGTTCATCACACAAATATTTGCCCCGGGTGGGAATCGAACCCACGACCACTAGCAAACATAAAAATGCAAACATATTTTGCAAGTAAAGATATAAAACAAAAGATTTGAGTAGGTAATCTCGTAAAAAGGAGAAGGAAAAACATAGTAGCATTATGGTAGAATTTCAAAATGAAAATACTATTTCACATTTCTATTTTAACACAAATCCGTTGAGAGGAGTGAAAATTGAAAATAAATTTATAATTTCCTGTTTCTAACGTGAAAGGAAGGTACGAGTAAAGCAGAGGGAATTCGTTTATATATATCTTGGTGTGGAGTATCTTCAATCAGCTTGAAATGTAGGTATTAAATATAATATTATTTTGAAATCTACGATTTGATTTAAATCCCTACTAATGTTATAAATGCGAAAGTAACTCTGTTGTGTGAAAGTAACTCTGTGTCTGTCTGTCTGTCTGTCACGCTTTCCCGCTTAAACCTCTCAACCGATTTTGATGAAATTTGGCACAGACAATCTTTAGACCCTGAGAAAGAACATAGGCTACCTTTTATCAAAACACCAAGCGGGCGAAGCCGCGGGCGGGAGCTAGTTCGTTTATACAAAGCTTTAACCTATACGAGAATGTATGGACAAACTTCTACAAACCCAAAAAATAATTTCATATAAAAAAATTAACTTGAAGGTTCCTTTCATTAAGGTGAATCTTAATCTTAGATGATATAATAGCCATAATAACCATAATTACAATTTTTGGTTATCCTATTATCTAGTATCCAACAATTGCTAGAATCTAGGAATTATAACAGGCACAGTTTATGCCCCCGGGGACATAATTAGACCTCTGTTTATAGAGCCATATACAGCTCCCAAGAGACCTAGCCTGCAGCGCATATTTATAAGGCTTACTAGCTTGATACCGTGCCTTTACTTGCATGCACTAATTTAGGTATATATTATATCTATTTAAATAATAAAAATGAATCGCCAATTGTGTTGCTAAGCGTAAAACTCGAGAACGGCTTAACCAATTCTGTTGATACTTTTTTAACGTTTTTGTTTGGGCACAAGGAAGGTTTTTATGGAGAGAAAACACGGAAAAGGGGCTTAGGGCAGAACATCGTCTGCCGGGGCAGGTAATTACATTAAAACAAAAAGCTTTCGTATACGACGAAAATAATATTTTAGAAATAAATGATTTGTATGTATGTTTGTAACGAAATAGCTTGAAAAGTACAGGACGGGTTTTGATGCAGCTTTACAATAATATAGCTTATAACATCATAATAACACATTAGCTATAGAAATACTTGATTTTACGAGTTCGTCCGCGAGTGAAACCGCGTGGCGCCGCTAGTATAACTTTAAACATGAATTATATTGAACATCGAGAAAATATTGCAAAACTATCTATTTTTCAACAAAATTCAACTACAAATATCAAGGATGTTAGTTAGGTGTTGCGAACCGAATAAAATGCTAGCAATTTAAACTTTTAGCGCTCCAACTGTGCTAACAGTTATTTAATAGTTTATTTGAATAATATCTATGCATTTGTCGTTTGCACTTTTCTATATATTGTTAAACAACTTGAAAGTAAAAGTTTTTAATTTAAAATAATGAGTATTTAATTACATATGTCTACTCTCTACATCCTACTTAAAAATAATTATTTTTTGCAAAAACTAAACTGCCTTGAGATTGTTAGAAGACTTTGACATTTGGCGTGATTTCTGTCACACGTGTTTGGGTTATTAATTTAGTGTTTTGGCTATTTTAACAATAATATATTCACTTTGAGCTGTTTTGTGTTCGTCTTTAAGTGTTTAGTCTGTGGTTATAGTGGTAAGTGTACTAACAATTCACTAATATGGGCCCTGATCCACCCGATCCTAAACCCCCGGACGTCCAGGAAAGAAGCATGGAATTGGACATCTCTCAGAATAAGAGGCAAAGGTGTCCGTCACCTGAGTCTACAGATGAATCTCCAATCAAACGCTTTGTTCCATCTGATCCCATTTCACCTGTTAACCCGTCTGTATTTGTTGATCCCATTTTAAATAATCCTATAAGATATAGTGGTGATGAAGTTGGACCATACATTGTCCACGTATCTCGCGTAGAAAACGATCCTTCTGCCGGCCTGTCCATCCGTCCGATCAAATTTGGATCTTTCTTATTTAGCCAAAAAGTACCTAATATTTTAAGAGACGGAGTAAAATCTGTTGGCCGCAACAGGATATCGGTTGAGTTTGCATCAGCTGAGGATGCTAATAATTTTTTATCTTTACCTGCTTTGGCCGAAGCTAAATTTAAGGCATTCATTCCTACCTATCATATCACTCGCATGGGTATTGTAAAAGGAATACCGATAGAATGGACCATGGATGATTTGGTGGAGTGTGCAGAATTCCCTAACAGGCACGGTCGCATACTTAAAGCACGTAGACTTAACAAAAAAAATAGCCTTGATGGAATTACAACTTGGGTTCCATCCCAAACAGTGGTTCTAACTTTCTTAGGTCAAGCAATGCCATCAAAAATCTATTGTAGATACACTTCACTTCCTGTAGAAATTTACCATTACCCAATCATCCAGTGCCACAAGTGCTGTCGCTTTGGGCATATCCGCGACCAGTGCCGCTCAAAAGAGAGGTGCTACAAATGTACACAAAACCACTCAGGCGACTCCTGTCCCATTCTTGAATCTCAAGCACTATGTGTCCATTGCAATGGCACTCACTTCGCCATTGACAAAAATTGCCCGGAACACAGCCGGCAAAAGTCAATTAAACTTTTGATGGCCACAGAAGGTATCTCATTCGAGGAAGCCTCTAAGCTTACCCCTTCAGTGTACAGACCCTTTTCGGAAACAGCCAGTTTCGTTTTTGCGCCCAGATCACAACAATCACCTGTTTTCCCCATCCCTTCTATGAAACAATCCAATAGTGTTCGTCAAACTCGTCCTCTTAATAAAACTTCATACAAAAAGACCTATTCTATACCCCCTCGCACTCATGCACCACTAGGTAAAACATATGATGTAGCTGCACACCGCCAAATAACTCAGGAATTACCCTCTACTCAACCGAATGGTTGTGCCTTATCCCAAAACCCTGACCCCCCGGTTGTACTTAGCTCTAATGTTGAGCTTTATGTTTCAGCCTTAGAAACTTTTCTTAAAAAAACAGATTCAATACCGACCAACGTTGCCTATAGACTTATAAATCTCATCTCTCTATTTAACAGTAATGGCCCTCACAATCCTCCAGTGGAACGCTCAAAGCATTCGTCCGAAATGTCATGAAGTACTTGACCTTATTTCAACCCACAACCCTATAGCTTTTGCCATCTCGGAGACATGGCTAGTTCCCGGAAGTCACTTTCGGATTCCTGGCTTTTTCTGTCTGCGAGATGACAGAGCCGATGGGTATGCTGGAACAGCACTTTTACTTAAACATTGTTTAAATTTCTCTCGTATTCTATTGCCTATGCATGATCAGCGTATTAACGCTGTGGCTGCAAGATGCAATAATGTCTCTATTATTTCTGTCTACATTTCTCATCCTCATCCTTCTATTATACCTGATCTTTCACTTATACTTTCCTCCGTACCGTCTCCTCTTTTAGTATTGGGCGATTTTAATGCTCAGCACACTTCTTGGGGATCTTCAGTTTGCAATACATTTGGACACCTGCTAATGGATCTGCTTGATGACCTTGACCTCTGTGTAATTAACGATGGATCTCCCACTAGGAGAGTCCTTCCTAATCAGAGTCTCTCCTCTGTAGTTGATCTATTTATTTGTTCTTCCTCCTTGGCTCCATCCCTCACCAATTTAACTCTTTCTAGTACTCATGGTAGTGACCACTTTCCTCTTCTTTCTTCTCTTTCCCAGTCTGTTATCCCATTGACTTCCCCTTTCCCACCCCTACTCATGTATAGACTTTGTAAAGCAAACTGGCAGGATTACGCTACTGGTCTTGACAATCTGGTTGAGTCCCTTCCTTCCGTTTCTCTTGACAATGATCTACATACTTATTCTGACTTTGTGGATTGTATTAAAAATGCAGCAGCGAATAATATCCCTCTTAAATCCGTTTCTAACTCTGGTTCTCGCAAAGTCTCTCCGCCATGGTGGGACGATGAATGCTCAGCTTCTGTCAACTCAAGGAGAGAGGCCGAAATTCAGTATAATGCTTCCATGTCCGTTGACAATTTTATATATTATAAAAGAATAGCCGCGCGTACCAAGCTTTTTCTTAAAAATAAAAAGAAAGCAGGCTGGCAAACATTTTGCGAGAGTCTGTCGCCTAGAACACCTGCAACAGTTATTTGGAAGAACATACGCAAATTTCGTGGCTCTCTTTCTTGTAACGATATAGATTCCAATGACTCCTCAGTGTGGCTTGAAGAGTTCGCTGATAAGTTCTCCCCTCCCTTTGTCCCTTCTTTAGATTCTTTCCCTATGGCCACTGGTCCGCTCGTCTCGTCTTATGATAACAATATGGAAG
Organism: Colias philodice; assembly: GCF_061535455.1. Lineage (NCBI taxonomy): Eukaryota > Metazoa > Arthropoda > Insecta > Lepidoptera > Pieridae > Colias > Colias philodice. The sequence goes on from NC_143104.1 coordinate 1,396,023, forward strand.
CCATATTCTCCCTAGAGGAGCTAAATGTAGCCCTCAGCGGCCTCTTAGACTCCTCTCCCGGATTAGATGGCATTCCTTATTCTTTCATACGCCAATCCGGTCCCATAACCAAACAGTACTTTTTAAACTTAGTAAATTTATTTTATGAATTCGGTTACAATCCTGACTCTTGGAAATCACACCTCATAATTCCTATACTAAAACCAGGCAAACAAGCCTCTTGTGCCGACTCCTATCGACCAATTGCCCTTTCTTCGTGTCTGTCTAAGATAGCTGAACACATGGTTAAAAATAGACTTGAGTGGCTTGTAGAAAATAGGGGACTGTTATCCCGGTCTCAATTTGGATTTAGAAAGGGTATGAGCGTACTGGATTGTTTAGGCATTTTATCCACAGACATTCGGTCGGCCTTTGAAAGAAAACAGTATTTGGTAGGCGTCTTTTTAGATATAGCGTCAGCCTACGATAACGTACTTCTTCCGTTACTCAGAAACAAATTGTTACAGCTGAGTATCCCAGTGAGGATGATACGATTTATCTGCAATCTTTTAATGTCAAGATCCATCCAAGTGCGCCATAACTCTCATATTTCTTCCACTAGGCTTACCTGGAAGGGGCTCCCTCAAGGATCGGTATTAAGTCCTCTCCTATATGCGATCTACACTTTCAACTTGGATACGACAGTCACATCTTTCTGTGACATACTTCAATATGCAGACGACATAACCCTATTTGCTCATTCCCATGACATGGATGAAATCACCTCGCGCCTTAATTCAGCTTTGTCGTATCTTCGTGACTGGCTATCAGAGCATGGTATGTCTGTGTCTGTACCAAAATGTTGTGTTGTAGTTTTCACTAAAAAGCGTCACATTCCCGCACCAACCTTAATACTTGGCGATGAGCCAATTCCAGTCACCAATAAAGTTAAGTATCTGGGCGTTATATTAGATTCTAGGTTGTCTGGTTCCCCTCATGTTAACTACATCAGTCAAAAATGCGAAAAAGGGATTAATATATTACGTTCTCTGGCAGGAGTGTGGTGGGGGGCCCACCCATACTGTCAGAAACTTATTTATAATGCCGTGGTGCGTAGTCACTTAGACTATGCGTCTTTCATACTCGATCCATGTAATAAGACGGCACTGAATAAACTAGACAAAGTGCAATCTCGCTGTCTACGCTTGATTACCGGAGCAATGAAATCTACCCCGGTTAACGCCCTGCAGGTTGAGTGTGTTGACCCTCCCCTAGCTCTTCGCAGGCAGTATCTGTGTGATAAATATTTTTTTAAATCTATCTATAACTCTTCCCATATCCTTTGGCCCAAGCTACATAATCTCCTTCAAATCTCCACTAGTCAAAATCTCCGTCCCTCTGCTAATTTTCCTTGTTTACTGAAAAGCTTCATAAGATTCTCCCGTCTGCCTGACCCTACTGTTCAGTTTGAACTATATCCTCTCTTCTCCGTTAACTTCCAGTCACTTACGTACAATCCTCCCATACTTTTAAATTGTGGCATAACTAAAGATACAATTAACGCTAATGCTACATTTAATGAAATTGTAGCCAATAAATGGCCCAATTGGCACCTCTTTTTTACAGATGCCTCAAAAATGTCCGATATGTCATGTGTGGGAGCCGCTGTTTGGTACCCTCAATCCAGCATTATTCTTCAGTTTAAGTGCCCCCCTTTATCCACTGTTTACACTGGTGAAGCTACAGGCATTCTCGAAGCCCTCAATTTCATTAACTCTCACAACCTTGATAAAGCTGTTATATTTTCCGACTCATTAAGCTGCCTCCAAGCCCTTCTATCTAATCCTTTTCGATCTAAATCCTGTCACCCCTTGATTTTAAGTATACGTGTGGTGCTTCTAAATTGCCTCAATAAGGGTCTCCACATTCAAATCACTTACATACCAGGTCATACTGGTATAGGGGGTAATGAGATGGCTGACTCTTTGGCTAAGTCTGCTACGCAAGTGGGTTGCAATACTCACTTTAGTAATTACAGTCAAGACCTTGTTCCACTATCAAAATCACGTTTAGATAGGAAGTGGTTGAATCTTTGGCAAGAATCCAGCCGCACAAAAGGTAAATTTTATTGGGACATTCAGCCTACTATTCCACACAAACCATGGTTTTTCCGCTTTCGTAAATTCGACAAACCAGTAACATCCACTATCTGTCGGCTCCGCTTCGGCCATGCGTGTACTCCTGTCCATCTGGCGAAAATCAGAGTACGAGATCACTCTATTTGTGAGTGTGGATTGGACGAAGGAACTACTGACCACCTGTTCTTTGAATGTACCAAGCTTCGTTCTTCATTACTGGATGTCCTCCCTCCTGAAATCCCTCGTCCCACAAATTTTAAATGTCTGTTGTCCTTAGTGCCTTCCAAATTTGTTGAAATTCTATCAAAATTTATATCCTATAATAAACTAAAATATTAACCCCTTATTATATTTATAAATCATATTAGTGTTTCCTGTTGTCTGTAATATATATAACCTGTTTTGTCTTATGTGTTTGTTCTAGCCGCTCCAAGTTGATCAAAATTTCTGCATTTTGCCACTCAGTACCAAATGTTAAATGTCAAATCTGCACAAGTCTAACTGACTGAAATTTGAGTCTTGTTTCTCCCATATATACTGGACATTGGCGAAGTCCCTTTTTATTGGGTGGAGCCATTATTTAAGAGAAGAAGAAGAAGAAGAGATTGTTAGAATTAGACCAGATATAAATGGGTTTCCTGGAAACGGGCAACTGCTGGGCGGGACATGCGGAAGATTGACAATGTGTACCCGCATCCCGTCTAAAGCAGCGCGTTGGTACACGGTGGGGTTTTAGTCGGTAGGAATCCGACATAACCCACGGCTCCTTCCCCGGGAGCCGTGGGTATCTTAGGCAAGATTTCCCCACTTGAAAAAAAAAATATATATATATATATATTCACAGGGTCACAGGGAAGGCCACAGCTTTAAAATTAAAAAAAAAGAATGATGAAATTCGATTCACATAGGTAATATTTAAACAGTCGATTCGAGAATCTTCTTTTTTTGAAGTCTGTTGAAAATTAATAGCAGAATACATGCACTTGTTTCATTAGTGGTGAAGTTGTGAGTAGTATCGCCAATTCCATTATCTATAGATTGACTTTTAGAGTTTCATATAAATCTGTTTTCAACATAAAGTTTAGTAAAGCAATTACTACGCGCTCCCAACTCCAAAGTATTGTAAATGGCTCTGACCTTTAACTTTACGAACTCTTTTGAAGGGCTAAAAGCATTAGGTGAATACAAAATTTACATATAATTGTCACTTTCTAGTAGATACAAGTAGCGAAATTCTAAATTATTGAACTGATATTACAAATGGGCATTGGCCTCGCCACGTTTGTACATGTATTTGTTTGAAACTACTGAACGTATTTTCATGCGGTTTTCAATAATTGAAAGAGTGATTCATGAAAAATCATCAGTACAGTCAGTTTTCTTTGAAAACGCGGGCAAAGCCGCGGGCGGAAAGCTAGTATATAAATTTATTAATAAAAGGTATATTTGAATCCAATCTGAATGTTACCGACCTTTTAAACCAATTTGCACTGCTCTGTGTAACGTTTTTAATAAATCTGTATTATAAAAATAGAACAAAGATATATTTGTCCAAAACTTCTAGACAGCTAGTAGCAATGACCTTTTTTACACTTCTAAGGAACTCCAAAATAAACTGAGGTGATTTTGTATCAAATATAATATTTTCTCACTACATTTTTTCAGAAACCAATTGTGTGTTAACAATTGACTTCTTAAATTGATCTTTTGATTTGATGTTTGCGTGATTCAACTAAAAATAATATGAATGATCTTTCACAAATCATATTCTTATTTCTGAAGACATCTGATTAACAACCAAAAGGAATCATAAAATAAATTCAATAAAACATCGCAGCCTTTCAAGTTGTTCAATGAAATCTCTGAATTAAATTGTTTATTTCAGAATAATTCACTTCTGTTCACTGAAATCGTAACTGCATTCATTGAACATTCGATTTCATTATCCTTTCGTATTCAAGTTACAAGTTTATCGGAAAATAATTATCGTTTCTGTAAAATTTCACAAGTTTTTGATAAGTTATAAATCACACTCCAATGCACATACATTTGAATTATTATTTACTAAAGGTCTTCAACACGAAAAACAACAAATTATAATTTGAGAAAAAATCATACTTTATAACATGATACCTATATACTAGCTTACCGCCCGCGGCATTGCCCGCGTGGTGAATGATAAACACGCACCGTGGTATTTTTGGGATAAAACCTATCCTATATCCCCTCTCAAGTCTTAAGCTATCTTTTCCATATTTCATCCAAATTGTATCAGTGGTTGAGGGCGGATTATAATATTTTTTTTATTATTTAAGAAAATACGATAAACTGTGGATAAACTCATTAAATTATTCAAAAAAGGTTTCACCACAACCTACCCCATAAAAACTCTATACAGTTCTATACAGAATCTAAGAATTATGTTATAATACATGTCAATCTGGCATAATTCTGACACCAACCTACCAACCAACGGCGTGGGAGACATGTCTTTACAAAAATAGTATTTAAGTTTACAAAATATGATGAGTATAAGCAAAAGGAAATTGAAACGAATTGTTATAAGTATAGTTTTAATAATATGTGCCTGTCAGTTTATAAAATTAACAAGTCACCTTTTAAATAACTCGCAAATAGAAGAAGAATTGCCAAGACCACCGGAGATAACAACGATTCATTTCGACTATGGAAATAACGCGGAAGATTCGTATGAAACAGAACAATTTCTAGACAGCAGTAACAAATACATCCTGTTGGCTAAATCAAAGGAACCGCCAAAATATCCGTTCGCAACTTTTACTTTAGGAAATGTTATTTTCACTGAGAACGCTTGTGATCACACCAACTGCTACATCATTGATGATAAAACTTACATAGATGAAGCCTCATTTGACATGGTCGCATTCAACGCCCCAGATCTCCACGATCTAGAAGTGCCAGAGAACAGATCTCTTCACCAGAAGTATGCGTTCTTCTCTTACGAATCACCGCAGTACCATCCAGTGTGTATAGACATCTATGACGACTTCTTCAACTGGACATTCACTTACAAATTGAATTCAGACTTTCGCTGGTGGTTCTTTGAAATCTACGATCTGAATGATACAAAAATAGGACCGCCAGTGGATGTGTGGCCGGATTTCAACCCTATTGATGATGATTTAAAGTCCAAATTGGATGGTAAGACTAGAATGGCAGCGTGGTTTGTATCAAATTGTGATACTATTAGTGGGAGGGAATGGGTAGCAAAGGAACTTGATAAGGAATTGAAGGAACGGTACGGATGGTCGATAGATATTTACGGTAATTGTGGAGATCATGCTTGCCCTAGAAGGTACGCGGAATTATGTAATCAACAGATTGAAAAACGATATTTCTTCTATTTGGCATTAGAAAATTCCTTCGCGGAAGACTATGTGACCGAGAAGATATTGCTGGGCTTGAACAATTTGGCTATTCCAGTTGTTTATGGCGCCGTGAATTATTCTAGGTATTTCATTGTTTGTTCTTCTTTTGTTATGACAATTCAATAATTTTATTGATATTGCACCCATACCCTAATTGTAATTAAAATGTGATAATTTCCAATCAAGTTTCTATGAAGGATCCATTCAGTATTATTATCAATTTTTTTACCTATAATTTATACTTATTGTTACCTCTTTATGACCAGTTTTGACCTATTTGATGAAGGATTTATTATTTTAGAGGCTGTATGTAATCATAATTTATTTATTTATAATAAGGTACCTTACAGCTAGTGATACAATTTTTGAAATGTATAAATACTAAGATACGCCAATTTAAAGGTAACACCAATAAGGTTGTGAAATAATATACGTATGTGAATAAATACTAGAGAATTATAGAATTTTAGTAATATTAATAAAGTCTCAAGATTATATTAACGTATCTACATTTCTTTCAGATTCCTCCCACCAGGCAGCTATTTAGACGCGCGGGAACTAACCACGCAAGAATTGGCCCGAATCATGAACAAGATAGTCACCCACCGTGAGATCCTATACGACTTCTTCAAGTGGACCAATCACATATCCTACAGACATGTGTCCACTAGATCTCAAGTGTGTGAGCTTTGTGCTTCGTTGAATGATAGACAACGAATGAAGACTGTTAGTATGTATCCAGAGTTTAGGAATTGGTGGAATACTGAGGGGTGGGAGGATAGTTGCTCGTTGAACCATGATTATTTTTAATATGAAATAAATGCTTTGGAAATGTTTATATTGTTTTAATACTTGTGTACAAGATTTGATGATAAAAGAATGTACCAAAAATACGATTCAATTTGATTTATTGAATAATTAAAAAATATGTAGCCTCATCACACATTTCTGTGAAAATAAGGAATAAATAGAAAGTGAAAAAAATAAAAAATATTAATAAACCTTTTTTTAAGTCTATTAAAGGTTGGGTTAATTTAATGAAACATCTCAAATAAGTAAATACTCGTTTTATTATCTGAATCGTACATAAAATACCTATACAATATACATATTATCACTTAACTATGAAACAATTTATGTACAAATATTTTTTGGTCGAATACAAATATAAAAAATAGATCAAATTTTATAATGAACGACGTTCAATGTACGTAGATAATATTAAAAATCCTAATCTAAAAAAAAATAACATGAAATTAAACTCTATATTAAACAAGATAACATTAATTTCAAACGAAATGAATGTTTAAGTTAAAATTTTCAATGAATTTATATCAAATTAAAACGAATAATTATTTTGCAACGAACATTAATTGCATTTTTAAAAAAAATCTAATTAAAAGTACAACAAACCTCTTTGTGGAGACAAGTTACAAGAATCACGATTCTCTCATCTTTTGATTAAAAATTAATTTACATACTTATACCCAAAAGACAGTACAGTGGTACCTTGGTACAGTGGTTGACGCGTGAGCGTAGAACTGAGGGGTTTTGGGTTCGATTCCTGGTGGAGACGAAGATAAAAAATGTCTCGGTCTGGCAGGATGATCACCTACTTGTCCATAAAGAAAAGTCGATCAGTAAAACAGATATTACATGCATAATGCATCTTCTCCTTACCCCACATGGGGACATGGGACTTCATTTTTAAGTAGACATAGTACAATCTCACAAATTTTCTACAAAAAATCTGAAATAATTCGAAGGTTTATGTTCGATTTAATACTTATTATTAATGTATATTCTTAAAAATACAGTTTATCGTGCAGAAAACTCAATATTAACCGGTTCACTAGCACGTAGTACAAGATCCATTGAGATTTTTGGTCTGTAGCCCTTTACTATCGACTTCAATTTAAAATGGCGGATTATTTCGCTCAGCATATATTTCATTTCTTGCATTGCGAAGCGTTGACCTGAAAATAATAGCAAATAGATTTAGATTATTAATGCAAAAGTGTGTTACGAACACACTTTTGCAATAATATGATTAAATTGATATAATTGTTTGTTTGTACATATTCATTTCGCGTCGTAAAGGAGTATTATTCGTCGTATTATCATAATGTGCATCAATAAAGAAATTAGTTTTTATTACAACTCAACCGAGACGCTTATAAATGTAATCTACTTGTAAATGTATTAATCTTCTTATATATAAAAATGAATCGCAAAATGTGTTGGTAAGCGCATAACTCGAGAACGGCTGAACCGATTTCGATAATTCTTTTTTTTATATATCCCTGTAGTACGAGGTTGGTTCTTATGTAGAGAAAACGTAAACATGTACCACGGGCGAAGCCGGGGCGGACCGCTAGTCTTATATATAAAAATGAATCGCAAAATGTGTTGGTAAGCGCATAACTCGAGAACGGGTGGACCGATTTCGATAATTCTTTTTTTATTATATTCCTTGAAGTACCAGGATGGTTCTTATGTAGATAAAACATAAATATGTACCACGGGCGAAGCCGGGGCGGACCGCTAGTAAAATATAAAAACTTCTGATTCAGCCAAACTCTCTGAGTTTAAAGTAATCTCAAATATTCTAATGTTAAACTTAGTTCAATATTTAAAGAACAGGATTAAATACTTTCACAAATGCTCGTTAAAACTTATATTTCTAGTTTTCCGTTTGGGTTAAATGTTACTTGTATACAGGGTGTAGACAATGGAATCGCCTACGGCTTAACTCTAGCCATGTCATATAAAGGCAATGCAATTTTGCGAACAAAAACTTTAACAATGGACTTCGTGAGACAATAGAGAACGATTTGTCATTTATGTGTGTAAAAAATAAATAAATACATAGGAATCTTTTTAAGGTAATAATTTAATGCTTAAATATGTTTTATAAAATTAATTTAAAATTGTTGTAATCAGAGCTTCAACTACAAAAATAAAGGTAAATAAGTATCATATAAATAATAAGGGCACTTAAAATACCTTTTCATAATTAAAGTTATTCTAGTATCAAGACTAATTGGTCTTAAATATCTTAAAATTTGCAAAATTCCAAGCACCCTGTAAATTATAAGAAATATTTCGTAGAATCAAACCATCTCTATTATTCTATTATAACTTCCTAGAATGCTCTAAAATGTTAAATAAAATTTAATTTATAAAGAAGTATTACTTTCACCTCTTCTTTAACTCTTTCCAATTAATGTTAATTATAACATTTTAAGAGGAATTTAATTTTTATTCCTCATTAGACAAATCCTTTAATGAGGTAGCTTTTATAATGAAATAACATTTTAATTTATATTAAACGGTTAAATGAGATAAATGTTTTATAAGATAAATTAATTTATAAAAATATAATTTTCTCGTTTGTTTTTGTAGTGAAAATCTCTTCGCTGTTTTATTGTTGATTTAAATGCACGAAATAATATTATTATTAACTAGGTTTCTGCCCGCGGCTTCGCCCGCGCAGTCAAAGAAAAACCCGCATAGTTCCCGTTCCCGTGGGATTTCCGGGATTGCGTCATTTTCCCGGGATAAAAAGTAGCCTATGTCCTTTCTCGGGTATCAAAATATCTCCATACCAAATTTCATGAAAATTGGTTCAGTAGTTTAGGCGTTATTGAGTAACAGACAGACAGACAGAGTTACTTTCGCATTTATAATATTAGTATGGATTGTGTAGACTTGTAGAGTCAGATTTGAATTATCGATTGAAAAGATAAAACGCCTTTCGTAAGAAGCCAATCCAAAAGTCAGTAAGTAGGTACATGAATACAGGAATGAATGAAAATTTTCTACTAAAATATCATGATAAAAAAATTCAGTAGTTTTTAAGCTAATAAATCTTTTATATATAAAAATGAATCGCAAAATGTGTTGGTAAGCGCATAACTCGAGAACGGCTGAACCGATTTCGATAATTCTTTTTTTATTATATTCCTTGAAGTACGAGGATGGTTCTTATGTAGAGAAATCGTAAATATTATGTACCACGGGCGAAGCCGGGGCGGACCGCTAGTAGTAAATAATAATTAATAATTAAAGGAGTATTAAACGAGGAGCATTAATAATATTATTAATATGAGCTTCTGATATTAAGTCAAACTCAAACTCAAACATTTATCAAAAGTCAAAAGTCAAGTTTCTGTGGTCTATCTAAAGGATTTAAATAAAGTCTTACCAATACAGTTCCTAGGTCCAGCACTAAAGGGCACATAAGTGAAATGCATTTTATCAGCATTCAGGAAACGCTCCGGCTTGAATAGTTCTGGTTCCGGGAACAGATCCTCGCGCCTCTGGAGATTGTAGAAGTGGAGCACCACCTCGGTACCCACGGGGATTGTTATGTCATCTAAAACAGAGGGAAAAAATAAATTGTTTTGACGTATAGCGTTGGCGGGATTTCAAATTCATTTTTTTTTTTAAGGCTTAGGCACAGGCCTAGTCTTTTGTTGATCGATACAAAATTGAATTCTCATATTAAATTAAAAAGACGTGTGGCACTCGGGGACTGCCGCGGTAAAGCTATAATTGCATGCTATGCTTTCAAGCCACACCTCCGCGCCCGTCGGAGTGGGGAGCGTGAGGTTTTTCGTTACTAAATTTCTGGATTCGGTCCCCGCGCTCAAGGCCCGCGATAGAAGTTATGCAATAGCTTAAAAAATTGAAATAAATTATTAAAGTATTTTCTTCTGTTGATTATACACGAGTATTATACATTTAGTAATTAAAGGCTGAACCGGATTTTAAATTTATTCGATGTATTCGCTGTTAGAAGACGTTAAATTTTCATGCTTCATTACTTGATGAATTTCAAGGAAAATTTTTAAATACCAAAAATCTTCATATTCTTATAACAAAAGAACAAAATATGTTGTTACTTATGATGTAAGCTATCTTGTCCTGCGAGGTTGCTGGTGTTTTACAAGTAACCCTGTATATTTTAAGTTTGTTCAATATTGATCAATAACAGACTTCAAACTGTATTAGGGCCGATTTTTCAATGCTTGGATAAAACTTATTCGTCGAATAATGTATAAAACTTATATAATATTATATTGACATAATTATTATTACTTGTCTTGTTTCTGATAGCTTCCCTTACAGAAGATAAGATCAAGACACAAAAAATGTAATTTAGACTTCTAAAAATAGATATCTTTATCCAAAATAATTATCGAACTAATTAAAATTATCAAATTAAATTATTTTTGCAACAAGATACTAATCTAATTACAATATTACACTCAAGTTAATAAATCATTCTTAAATATCTATAAAAAGAAAAGTTTTTAATTATATTTTATACTAGCTTACCCCCGCGGCATCGCCCTAGTAAAAGAAAAACCACTAAGTTCCCGTTCCAGTGGTTATTCCGGTATAAAACCTATGCATTTACTTATTAAACTATATTTGCACCGAATGTCACCGGTCTAGTGCACAGGTCTAGTGGTTTAAGCGTGAAGAAGGGACAGACAGGCAGACAGACAGACAGATTGACAGGCAGGTTGGCTAGTCAGTAGTTGGTTAATGAAAGTAAAATTAACTTGCTTTATCAATTTGTATCTATTATTTTCTACTATTATATTCTACTGCCTCCTTGGTACAGTGGTTGACGCGTGAGCGTAGCACCGAGGGGTCCTGGGTTCGATTCCCGGTATAGACGAAGAAAAAAAATGTCTTGTCTGGTAGGACACAGAAGGCTGATCACCTACTTGTCCCTAAAGAAAATCGATCAGTGAAACAGATGTATAATGCATCTGCCCCTGACCCCACTTGGGGACATGGGACTTCACACTTTACTATTTTCTTTCAAGATATATTACTTTCGCATTTATAATGTCATTTAGGATAACCTTACCTAATTTAAATTCTTCAGTGACCAACCTTCCTATAATTGGCACACTGGGATACAGCCTCAATATCTCTTTAATAACAGCTTCCAGGTACTTCATCTCAGCGAGATCGGATGTGTTGGCGGTCCGTGTCGAATCTCCGAAGATACTCTTGCATTCTTCGTAAATATTTTCCTGAATGTATGAAATTATTTGTAAATTTAACAGTTTAAATAAATTTTCCTGAATGCGTGAAATTATTTATTAATTAAACTGTACATATAAATGGACATTTAATATCCGAGCAAAAAATAATTGGTTATAAAATTGGCTCTTATTTCTAACCAAAAATTCGCCCATTTAATTAAGAAAAATCGTTATTAGCCCATGTTTGTTTCTATTGTAAGGAAGTCTCTAGAAATTCGACATCCTGAGCAATTAAGCCGTATACCACGTTGATCAAAATTACATGTTCAATATATTTCACGTGAAAGGAGACCAAACATACATATTACATAACATACATCCTCACAAACTTTCACATTTATATTACTATCTGTGCCCGCGGTTTTACCCGCAGTGCTCTGCTCCTATTGGTCTTAGCGTGAAGATATATCCTATAGCCTTCCTCGACAAATGGGCTATCTAACACTGAAAGAATTTTTCAAATCGGACCAGTTCCTGAGATTAGCGCGTTCAAACAAACAAACAAAAAAGCTTTATAATATTAGTATAGTTTAAGATGAGTAAAAAAGATTGGTAAGATATTTTTAATTTATCATGCGATTATTAATCTAGTTTCGCATTGAAACCCTCGCCAATATTACGTAATGGATTCCCTTATTCATTGTAAGCAATTTTAAAACGGAAACATAAAATGAAATCAATTGTTGTTCAAGGTAATAACCCATGGGATAGATCATTGTTAAGCCTCCTCTACACGTATGCGGATGCGTTCGCGGAGCTATATTCGCTCGCGTTACATATTCTGCGGCGGCTAGTTTCAATATGGTATTAATTGTTACTAACAAAATGAGTCCTGGTTGCTTGAATAAATGAATATTATCCATGCGCACGAGTAGCGTCTGCCTAGTTTGAACTCAGACAGAAAGATCAACAGATGTGTGGTCGGTTGGTGGAATTTCGTCTGCGGGTGCATTTGCGTCCGTCCGCGGATGCATCTGCGGACGTGTAGGCTTTAGCTGTACTAAGATTTTCCTTATTGCTCCCAAGAAACGGATGAAGAAACCTTATAAAAACTTATTTAAGGGGACAAAAGCTTTCTTGTATTCTTTTGTTAAGGGATAGTATTGTTGAAACTGTAATATTTTTTCTGTTATAGGATTGCAATCGAAAACATCATTAGTAAAGAATTATAATTTAATTTTGACTGAAAATAAATCTTTTCAGATTATACTCTATGAGAGAGTATACTTATTATGAGAGAGTTATACTCTCTCATATCATCTGACTAATGTTGGGTCTATAAGCAAATACTACAAATGATTTGGACACTACAGATTACTACACGTAGTAATCTGTGATACTACTGCGGAATTAGAAATAATGGTCGATCATAACAACACTAATGATCCACACATACACAAACACACACACAACACAGCTATACACACTTACAGACGCTCAAATATACACACTTACACACACACACACACGCGCACGCACGCACGCGCGCACTCAAATAAACGCTCACTTACACACAAACATACAGTTATAGGTTCGCTTGAACACATTCAAACACTATTGAAATATAACTGTTCATACTTAATAATATGAGATGATAATTAAATAAAAAATACATGCAATCATCATTTACCTGAATATCTTCGTGATCAGCCAACAACATAAGTCCAAATGTCAATGCCATAGCGGTTGTATCGTGGCCCTGAAACAAAGAAATATTTTTTACTCATAATCGGTTCAAATTTTATATGAATGAATCGAATTTTCTGTTGAAATAAATACTGCTTAACAACACACCCAATATGTTAACATTCTTCATCTCATTTTTTAATTTACTACGTAGGTACATAACTAAATTCAGAAAAAACTATATAGTAAAGTCTAAAATTTCCTAATTTTACATTGTTACTATCGCGGATGTTTTCATGAATAATAAAACACTGTTTTAAATAATTTAAAGTTAACAAGAAGTTATCTAGAATTGAAAATAAACAATCTACAAGGTTAATAGTAACGGAAATTTAAAGTATACCAAAAATCGAATATTCGACGAATTTATTCGTAGCGAAAACTGAACAAAGCAAATTCCAAAGGAATTTCCCGTAATTTATTCTAAAAGTATAATCCTATTTTACTACGAACCGATAACATTTACCTTATGATCTTTTCATCATTTTTTACTTTAATTGTATACAGAAACTAAAATTACTAAACTAATTTTAAAGTAACGTTGTATGCAGAACAATTATTACAAAAAAGAGAATTTTAATTTAGTGCTTAACCGCAATTTGATCCTCGTCAAAATAGATTAAAAATATAACTCCAAAGTAAAATACAAGTTTTAAAAATCGGCCCACTTCAGAAAATCCTCGAAGTTGTAGACTTAGTTAGTTAGTTCTTTATTATATAAACTTTTACTGTTTCTATTAAATCGAGCAGAGTTTTCAGAACGGGTCAATCATGAACCAAACTAATTTTAGAAAAGTAAATTATAAAAATCTTTTCGTATATAAGATTTAACATAAGAACTATGGAACAATTATTTTGGTTATTTCTGATTATTTGGACTTGAATTTTTAAAATGCTTAAATCATCATTCATGCGTGTGTTATATTTATATAAGTTATTTTGTTTTCTTGTTTCTGTATGTTTGTGTTGATGTAAACAACTGTTGGCTGACCATAATTAAATAAATAAATAACAAATAAATTCATTTATTCGACAATTACAAGAGCTTCTATAAGTGTATTACTTCATTTCTACTCACCTCAAACATAAACGTATTTACTTCTTCTCTTATCCCTTCCATGTCTATTTCTCCTTTACTCTCCGCGTCCAACAAGAGATCCAGCAAAGCCATTCTTCTCTTCCCGCTCCCAGTTTCTTCTTTCTTTGTCTCCGCCCAAGTCTTCCTCCTTTCTTCTATTACTCTATCCGTGAATGCAAAGTTCTGTTCCAAAAGTTTCTTGAACTTCTTTCCCATAGAGGATAGGTAGAAAATTAGGTCAGAGTGAAGCCAGAACCTCGATAGCCGGTTCATAACTATAAGCCCTATACCGAGAACTGACTCTTTGTACTCGGCTTTGGAGGCATTGTTTTCTGAATTTAAACGAGTGCCCATTGCCGTTTCTGCAAAAAAGTATTTAGGTTAATGCCAGATTTAATTTCTATTTTCAGGAACAGTGAATAATAATATGACAAAAATGTCGCTGCACGTAGGTAAAATATATTTAACAGTATTTAACATTCAGTGGATTTATGAATCGAAAAGGATCAAAACATGAAAAGCCTGACTACAGAAGAAGAGTGCATTCTGAGTAAAAGGAACGAACTACTAAGTCATGTTACGACACATCGGCTTACCACAAATAGTATATAGCGTGTAGTCGCTAATAAAAGACATCACGTCGAGGGTGCTTTCGCCGCGCTGCAGCCGCTCATGCAGATCACGCACCATTGCACGACTCTCTTCTTCAAACACGCGTGCAAAGTTCTTCAGAATATCAAAATGGAATGCTGGTGTGAGGATCTTACGCCGCTTGTGCCATTTTGCACCTTTCAATAGATAAAAAGTCCTTTAATATATTAAATACGAGTTTATACTAGCATTACCACCGCCCATGAACATTTCTATAGGCTTAAGATCTTTTGCAGTACTTACTCCTCTACAAATAGATGGCCAACGTAAAAGAGAAGAGGAGAAGGGGATAAAAAAGGAATAACGAAATTCATCTATCAATAACTATAGGTACAAAAATCATTGTCATCTTGTGATTTGAACTTCAAATATTAAATGCAATATTATCCATAAATGTATAATTTTCATTACTAAATGATTAGCTGGCTCCCAGCTTATATTAGCTCGTTGACATTGCCCTTTGAATTCAAATTCAAATTCAAATTCAAATTATTTATTTGTGTGTTGAAGTAAAGCAATATGCAGGATTTATAACAAGCAAGTAATCAAAACTGTCGTACCTGTGCTTAAAAGAAGACCTGTTCCAAGCCACGGCTCCATGAATACGTAGGGCCTGTTTTTAGTTATATTCTTCGTGCTAGTCAATATTACCTGAAATAAACGAAGAAAAGTTTGATGATTTTACGACAGACTTTTGGAGACAAAAAAGTAATTAATTCGTAACTTTGTTTTCAACTTTCACTTTAGTTTACCCACATCGTTTGTGGATAAATGGTAGACTATATTTTTAATCATTATAAAGACTGGTCGAAAATAGTTTTAAAGTAATAATTTTCTTTCAAATTCTTTCTACAATAACTTTCCAAATGTTGCTGAATATGAATTTATAATTAAGATAGATAGATAGATAGATAATTCTTTATTGCACACACACAAGATTTACCATTATAAACACAGAGAAAGACAAATAGATGCAAGTATGTACAAATGGCGGCCTTATCGCTAGGCAGCGATCTCTTCCAGACTACCAATAACATTAACAGGAAAAAACATTTAAAGGAGGTGGGTGAGCAAAAATTATTGCGTTGGGAAAAATAAATTTTATCACGTATAATTACATAAAGCATGCATAATATAAAATAAGAATATAATAAATCCGATAATACATATTATATACCTAAAATAAATAATAATGAATAACTTAATACAGCGTAAGAGGAGAAAAGAAAGAAAAGGACAACAGCAATGAAATGGAGGAAGGATCAAGAGAGTGATAGATAGTGTGCCTTGAGGAGATAATAATTAATTTAATTTTAATTTACTTGCCTCTATATCCTTCGGGTTGTATAAATGTAAAATATAACGATTAAAAACTTTTATACAAACTCGATTGCCATATTCCTTGGGAAAATCCGTTACTATTTTGAATAGTTCACCTGAAATGAAAGGCATTAATTTTAAATTATAATATGAGGAAATCAAATTAAAATTGTCTCAAAAAAAAATAATAAAACCACCATTGCTCTAATTTGATACTTAACTTATATAACCCTTATAATATGATGCAAAAATACCAAAAAGTATATAAATATCGTTTACGGTTTAATAGTAGTATCTGCTTATGTACAGCAAAGTTTTAAAAATAATAATGGTCTTACTTTGCGAATGTCCAATGAAACGAAAAGCAGATCCCACTAGCGGCAATCTCGGAGGTCCGGGGAGCTTCGCGATCTCGTTGAAATTGGACTTTAACCAATTCCTTATGAGATATATGAGAAGGCAGGCAAAAGCGATCTGCCACAACATCTTGAAACCTGAAACAAAATTATCATTAAGAACATAATCTATACTAATTTTACTAATATAATAAAGAGTTTGTTTGTTTGAAGGCGTTAATGGCAGGAACTGCTAGTCTGATTTGAAAAATTATTTCGGTGTTAGATAGCCCATTTATCGAGGAAGGCTATAAAGCTATATATAATCACTCTAAAACCAACAGGAGTGGAGCAATGTGGATGAAACCGCCGAGCACAGCTAGTTTTATATATAGTTTACTAGATTTCCGCCCGCGGCTTCGCCCGCATTTTCAAAGGAAAACCCGCATAGTTCCCGTTCCCGTGGGATTTCCGGGATAAAACCTATCCTATGTGTTAATCCAAGTTACCCTCTATATGTGTGCTAAATTTCATTGTAATCGGTTCAGTAGTTTTTACGTGAAAGAGTAACAAACATCCATACATCCATACATCCATACATCCATACAAACTTTCGCCTTTATAATAGTATTAAGATTAATGTAGTAGTATCTCTAGGCTCTATTTATGTAGAGATTTTAATGTGAAGTCGCGTTCTCTCTCTCTTTATTTCTGCTTGTTATTTTTTTATATTTGTGTTTCATAAAATACTTTAATTGCATTGAATTGGCTTAATCATCTTATCATCCAATTGATTCATATGAGTGTACTTTTACTGTCTTAAAATTATTTACGATAGTTAACGATAGGTAAGTTACTAAATCAATATCATAGTATACAAATACAACCAGTAGGGAAACTTCATACAAACGTTCGAAATGGCTCACGCACACAAGTAAGCGTGTCTACGAGAAAAGGGTATTATGACGATTGACAGATATGAGAATACCCTTACGATTTTCATGAACACGCTTGCTTGTGTGCGTGAGCCATTTCGAACGTTTGTATACAGTTTCCAAACTGGTTGTATCTGTATATTGTATGTATAATTTGAATTTTATAGACACTGAGTATATGAAAATTACCATGAACCTTTAGCGATTAATTATTGTCTACAACTAAAAGTCAATCTTGTTTTATTTAATGACATGTTTCTCACAATACTTCCTAGAAGTAATTAATCATACTCCCACACTTAGATAATCAACATGCTCCATTGTTTATGACACATAATTCAGCTAAATTATATAGATGTTATAAAATATCAAGGACTATGTGTTTTTCTTGATGCAAGTATAAAAACATTATGCTTCAATCTTGAGAATTTCGATGACAATATAAAACAACTTTATGCTAAGTTACAACGTACTTTTATAATAAACTTAATCACATTCAAGATTATAAGAGATTACAAGATAACAAGATAAACTTAATCACATTATTTACAATTAGAGGCATTTTTTTTAAATAAACAGTATTAAAACGCCATTTAAAATGGCAGTATATGCGATAAAAAAAAATTTCGTGTAACACCCTTATGAACCATATACGAGCAAATAAATATATTTGAATTTTGAAAAAAAATTGTTCACCGATTTTTTTTTATTCAAAACATAGTGTAGATGCGCTTGATTGCTTATTATGCCTGTCCTGAAAGAGCCTATTAGGTCCAAATTATAGTTCTCGGGGGAAACAGAAAACACAGTTCTGTATGTCTTTTTAAATCCATACTATCCATACTAATATTGTAAATGCGAAAGTAACTCTGTCTGTCTGTCTGTTACTCAATCACGCCTTAACTACTGAACCAATTTGCATGAAATTTGGTATAGAGATATTTTGATACCCGAGAAAGGACATAGGCTACTTTTTATCCCGGGAAAATGACGCAATCCCGGAAATCCCACGGGAACAGGAACTATGCTGGTTTTTCTTTGACTGCGCGAGCGAAGCCGCGGGCGGAAACCTAGTATGTCATAAAGCAGATAAGAAGTCATGTAGGAAACCTGATAAGAAACACATACAGATAGACAAATAGTTACAGTTTTATTAGACTTTTATTACAAATCTCTCACAAATGAACAATTGAAGTAATTTATCAAACGACGGTCTCGAAAACGCCTGAGATTCTTAATTCTAAGCGTATTTTTTAACCTCTATTGTATATTAAGGTTAATGATACAAGTTTTTCAATCCAATCTTTAGATTCTTTTTCGATAAGAAATTCTTACCTAATTGCTTGTATTTGATTTATTAGGTTCTTTTCAACCGACTGAGGAGGAGGTGCTTATTCGACCGAATTCCTTTTTTTGGGTTTAGTACCTCTTTACTTTCAATTGGTTAAACCAATTTTGATCATTATTTTTCATTTCAAAGCTAATGCCTTCCGATTGGTGCCATTTTTTTCCAGTTGTGACTAATTAAATAAAATCTTTTGTCAAAAAATAATTAATTATAATATGTAGTGTTACTTTACTGTTTAGTATATACTATACTAGGTTTCCGCCCGCGGCTTCGCCCGCGCAGTCAAAGAAAAACCCGCGTAGTTCCCGTTTTCCCGGATTGCGTCATTTTCCCGAGATAAAAAGTAGCCTATGTCCTTTCTCGGGTATCAAAATATCTCCATACCAAATTTCATGAAAATTGGTTCAGTAGTTTAGGCGTGATTGAGTAACAGATAGACAGACAGAGTTACTTTCGCATTTATAATATTAGTATGGATGTATGAAAGTTAATCTTTGTACAAAAAAGTGTTATTTGCATATTCAAAGTGTGGCAATAGATATAATATTAATTTTATTAGCTCTTATTAATAACCTGTTTATAAATAAACACTCTATAGATGAAATAATATTCCAGTATTACACAGTAATAGCACTATATATCTGTCAACTGTGGTAATAGGTGTAGATAGTTTTATATTATCTGTGGTAATAGTGTATTTGTTTAACAATAAATAAACATATTATGAGTATAGTCTTGAGTACTGATAAGCGAAGTACAAACAATGAGATACAACATTATCTAAGTAGGTATAACTATTTCATTATACATATCTATTTTGAGCCTAGGTAAATGAAACAATTTTGCAGATATTCAAAATTGAATGTACCTATATTATTTATTTTTTTACATAATATCACAGATATTTTTTTATAACCTAAGTACTATTCAGAAGTTGATACACATTGATATTCACTAAGTACATATTTATTTTAGGCTAAAGACACAAAAGCTCTCGTAAAAAAGATAACCGGTATCCAAAAACCGGTTATGTTTGGAATTGAGAAATTATAAATTCAGGACCAAATTTCCCATATAAGTTTTTACTACATCAAGCTTATTAACTTTTGTCAGTCATATTTATGATTAACTAGCTATCCGCCCGCGGCATCGCCCGTGTTTTCAAAGATAAACTCGCATAGTGCCCGTTCCCGTGGGATTTCCGGGATAAAACCTATGTGTTAATTAGGGTTGTTGAGGATTCCTCTTCCGCTTCCTCATAATGCGGAAGTTCCGCAATATTTTAGGTTCCTCAACCGTTACCGCATCCTCAAAAATTAAATCAAAAAATTCCTCTTCCGCTATCGCTTCCTCAAAATTTAGAGGAAATTTATGAGGATGCCGTATCTACGACAACGCACTCGCTGCAGCGCGATGCCGGGCCGATCCGATCGGGCGGAGACTATTCGACTAGGTTTTATTCGTATATAATGTATGAAAATATCTCGACAAAATCTAATCGATTTGAGTCACCTTTTTTACTGAGTTAGATTAGGTTTTGTTGAGTAATATGCATAAACAAAATCATATCTGAGTCCGACTCGTGACTCAAATAGTATAGTATAGGCTAGGCTTTGTAAATTCGCGATCGGTCGAGCGAGACCATGCCACACGCGCTGTTACTTGCTTGTTTTTGAATATAATATTTTTAAAGTGAAACTTTTATTACATCGTCTCAAACTTTTTGGTCTGTGTAGCGCATGTCGCGTGTATCGCGGCTGCCGAGTAGGTATACCTACTCGGCAGCTGACCGTCACGCGACATGCGCTACACAAAGCAGTGTTCGGAACCGTTCGAACAGTTTCACTTTTACCGTGGTTTCATAAAACCACACAACATTTTTTGCAATTAATAAGCTCGAAAACTGTTGGACCAATTAATATTTTTATTGAATATGAACACTGAGTAAGATGCTTTTTTATGACAAAGGGGCAATTTTCCTAGTAGTTAAAATATCAATATTCAATATGTGCAGACAGGAGAGTGGATTTTGTTTTAATTTTTTAATTTTTAATTTTGATTATAATTTCCTATCATCCTCGTCCTCATCCGCTTCCTCTTCCGCTTCCTCATCCGCATCCTCTTCCTCAAAAAAATATCCTCATCCTCATCCGCATCCCCTAAATTTGCGTGTGAAAATTCCTCTTCCTCCTCCTCTTCCTCATAATCACTTCCTCAACAACCCTAGACTGTTAATCCAAGTTACCCTCTATATGTGTGCTAAATTTCATTGTAATCGGTTCAGTAGTATTTACGTGAAAGAGTAACAAACACACACTCATCCTCACAAACTTTCGCATTCATAATATTAGTAGGACAGACTACAAAAAGTATTAAATTGTGCACGAAGTTTTCATGAAGATAAAAAACCGGCTTTTCAAAAATTATGTCAAATTAATCTTTATATATAAAAATGAATCGCAAAATGTGTTGGTAAGCGCATAACTCGAGAACGGGTGGACCGATTTCGATAATTCTTTTTTTATTATATTCCTTGAAGTACGAGGATGGTTTTTATGTAGAGAAAACGTAAATATGTACCACGGGCGAAGCCGGGGCGGACTGCTAGTTATGATATACAATTTTATGCATTCATTGATCAAATACGTAGATAAGAAAGAAGATTCTAATAATAGAACTCACTAATCGTATTTGTGTTTTACTAGCTTTTCGCCAGCGGCTTTGCCCGCGAAGTCAAAGAAAAACCCGCATAGTTCCCGTGCCCATGGCATTTCCGGGATAAAACCTATCCTATTTCCTTCTTCAGGTCTCTATCTGTGTACCAAATTTTAAGTATATCCATGCCGCACTTTTTGAATTTAGCCCGGACAAAAATTCTAAAAACTGTATTTTTGGTTTCGGTATCTACTGTTTTGAATTTCCTATTATTGTTATTATATGTATATATATATATATATAATGTATTTGGAATAAAATATTATTATGATGAGTATATTATCTTATCTAGGGATGTAACGATACCGATACCGATACCGATATATCGGCCGATATAATCGGCAAGCCGATATATCGGTATCGCCGATAATAAAACAACCGATACCGATATCAAACAATTCAAAAAACCGCGCCCAATGAACGATGCGGGAGGCCGCCCGCGCGTGCGCACTTTGTTTTTGAAAAAACTCTACCAATAGTAAACTTTTATTAGGTACTGATTGTATGTGTATTACTTAAAGTTTAACTGACTTTGTAAAATAATAATACTAAAATAAATGGTTTTGTTGTTTTTTGATTTGGAATTTTTATTTAAAAGAATACGATTAACAGTTGAGTCTCTGTTTATTCAATTATTTAATTCACTATTTATTTTTCTACCAAGCCATCGATATCGGTATCGGTATCGGTATCGCCGATACATTACTACAAATATCGGTATCGGTATCGTATCGGCAAAATCATGTATCGTTACATCCCTAATCTTATCATACAAAACAAAAAAGAGACAGACAAAAAATATTCCGAATATATTAACAATTCCTTAACATTATATAAGTTATAACGAAGGAGGTACAATACATATTATTATTAAAATAATTAAATAAAAAAAAACTAAAGAAAAACATATTATCATAAAAACTAAAGGTCATGTTAAGGATTAAACCGGTTGGGGAATTGAAAATAAATATAACTTTGATTAAATATGTCTAATAAATAAGGTTTTACAACGTTTTCCACTATTATTTGTTTTTATAAATCTATCCATACCTAATTATTTCCCTCAATAATAACTTATTGTGTCACCAATTTTGGAGCTAACGTTTTTATGCCGGCATCCAAAATAAACATACAAACCTCATGTAAGTCTCACGTATTGTTATTTAAAAATAAATAAAAAACCGCTGACAATCTAATCTGGTCTTTACGACTAAATTACTATAATTAAAACAATAACCTTGATACACCGGCCGGTAACTTTAAATATAATAAATAAAAACTCAAACTTAAACAACTTACCCAATTAAAAAAAACACGTAACTTTTTAATTCACTTTTCACATAACAATACCACAGATTAAATCAACATTTAAAACTAATTGTATTTCAATCAAAATTAAAAACATAAATTGTCAAACTACGTGTATGGTTGATTGTATTATTCATCATACTGACCTTACGCTTGAGTATTATATACTGGGTCTGCTTATCTGTATATATTATGTATGTGTTACGGCTAAACTGGTTCACGTTTGAGATATAAAAATGTACAGGCGACTGCTGCCTTGTTGACTTGCTGATCTATGTATAGAAATTATACTTTGATAATTTTTCGAGTATCTATTACCTCAATACAGAAAATAATATAATATTTCACATTATGGAACATAATAAATTATCCAGAAATTTAATATAATATAGGTATTGAGTTTGACTATACAACAGCTTATTATAACATCATTTGAAAACGTTATTTAAACTAAACAAAACTAATCGATTCATTGGTTCATTTAATTGCAAAAGTAATGATATTTATTAACTAATTTTCACTACGCAAACCTTGTACTATTAACTATATCTCTTGATTATAACATTTAAAACCTCCCCTTCACTATTGTGACTGCGATTTCTACCATCGAAACTGGTATGTATACTTATTTCTATATTTTTCATACTTTAACTGCAGCATAAATTGGATCGGTTAACGTGTGCATGTTGTAAACGATATTATGGTCAATAAAAAAAGTCCTAGGGCAAGGATTCTGTATCAATCTATTATCTAATAATGTATTTCTAGTAATATTATATTATCTATGGTTCTAGTATATACGACTACAATATTCAAATAATCATGTTGTTTGCTGAAAACTACAAAACAATTTACATAATGTTAACGACAAATTTGAATTTATATTACTTCTTTTTTGCATAACGTAAAAACTGTAATTGAACTTCGATGAAAATAACGATAACCGCAATTAATTAAATAGGCTGAATATTTTAATAAACTTTATAGAAAATAAGGATACGCGTTTACAATATTGTAATATATTTTAAAGTAGCTTCCGCCCGCGACTCCGTCCGCGCGGAAAAATTAAGATTTATTTTTTTTCTACGTATTTTTCCTGGATAAAAAGTATCCTATTTTATGCCCAGGATAATAAGGTATAATTATACCAAGTTTCATCGAAATCGAACCGTTAGTTTTCACGTGATGCCTTCACATACAGACAGACAGACAGACAGACCAAATTTTTTTTATCACATATTTGGGTTTGGTATCGATCCAGTAACACCCCCTACTATTTATTTTTTCAATATTTTCAATGTACAGAATTGACCCTTCTACAGATTTATTATAATTATTATGTATAGATAGATTTTATTAGGTAGGTAGGTACTAGCGGTCCGCCCCAGCTTCGCCCGTGGTACATGTTTACGTTTTCTCTCCATTATAACCATCCGCGTACTTCAAGGAATTTAAAAGGAAAGAAATTGATAAAAAAGAATTATAGAAATCGGTCCACCCGTTTACGCGTGATGCTGTGACCAAGGAAAACGGGTTTCATTTTTTTTATATTATCTTATATATAAAATTCTCGTGTCACAATGTTAGTCTGCATACTCCTCCGAAACGGGTGGACCGATACTCATGAAATTTTCTGTGCATATCGGGTAAGTCTGAGAATCGGCCAACATCTATTTTTCATATGTACCACGGGCGAAGCCGGGGCGGACCGCTAGTAATATATAGATTTACCTTTTCTAAAACGATCTCGTGTCACATCTAAGTAGGTACATATAATATTTATTCATTTTGCAATTTATAAATAATTAGTTAAGAGATTTAATTCAACAATCTACGTAGCTTCACAAAAATAATAAAATTATGAGGCGTGCAAAATAATTAGATCAGGTTGCGAAAGATAAAATCACAAGTCAATAACTGCGTTAAAAACAACCGACTTCAAACTTGCACTTGCAACATTTACAAATACAGACAAAAATGCTCATAAAATAAAAACTACTGGGCCTATCCGAATAAAATTTTTATGGGACCAATTCGACACCATCCCGCATCGAACAAAAAAAGAATCACGTAAATCGGTTCAGAAACCACGGAGTAATCGGTGTACATACATACAAAAAAAAAAAAAAAAAAAAAAACATACCGGCCGAATTGATAACCTCCTCCTTTTTTTTGAAGTCGGTTAATAAAATATTCATAAAAATATGACTAAGTATTTTTCGTTCACATGCGATCTAACTGCAACTCGCTTCTCTGAAAATTGAGTCAATCGTCTCGGAATCGCTTAAGAAAATATGAAACTGAAAAGGTACCTATATAAGTTTACAATATTTTAAAAACAACCTTTGTGCATAAATAAATTCTACGATGTTACGCAATCGAACCTTTAAGACGTTTTTTTGAGTTATTATTGACCCTAAGAGGATCAAAAATGACAGATTTATTCAATCTTTGTATACTTAACAAGTGACGATTAAATAATAATGATAAATTTAAAAAGGAAATAAAACTAGAGCTAATGTATTTAGCTTTTGATATTATGAATCTTCACTACAATCATAGTATACAACAAAGTCGCTTTCTCTGTCCGTATGTATAAATCTTTATAACTACTCAACGGATTTTGATGCGGTTTTTTTGTATATAGATTATAGAGTGATTCTCGATGTAGGTTTTATTAGTGTAATTTATTAGGTTTTAGACAAAGCGGGCGAAGCCGCGGGCGGAAAGCTAGTATAATATAAAATGCAGTTACATCAAGAGGTAATACAAAGTTCAAAATTGTAGTGAATAACACTTTACGTGAAAATAAGCTTCGTTTCATCAGAAATTGGTGGAACGCAATTTTAACGGATGGCCAATTATGACTCATGCGCATATCATAATATTTTAAATTTTTGCATGATGATGAGGAATTTATTTTGAGTCCATACTGATTTGGATGAAATTTGGTACAGAGATAGCTTTATACCTAAGCGACGACATAGGATTGGTTTTATCCCGGAACACCTACAGGAATGGGAACACATACGGGTTATTCTTTGACTACGTGGGCGAAGCCGCGGTCGGAAAGCTTGTCTCAAATAAATAAAAATGTTTAATTCTCCAATTTTGTAACCCATTTCAAGTTTTTCAATCTTATTTTGTTAGGAATATTTATAATTTAATGCACAAGTTTTTGCAAATCAAAGTTTTTGTGAGGCAAAATAAAAATCAAGTTAGTTTTTGCATATTTGCATTATTGCACTACAACTTGACTTGATAATGTTTTCTTTCCTAAGATCCTACGCTCGACAATAACGAACACATCAAAAAAAGAGTTATTGTAATCGGACCAAGGTAAATAGGGATTCATTTTTATATACAGGGTCACTTGTAAAACACCAGCAATCTCGCAGGACAAGATATTTAATGTCATAGGTAACAACATTTTGTTCTACGACTATTGGCATAACGCAATAAATTATTTTGAAATGATTTTTTAAGCTTTTATTGTACTCTCCTAACATTTGTAAGTCTATGCCTGTGGTCTATGCGGTAGACTGTCGCAGATAGGTCCAGTTCAAAGGCGCTAGCGCCGCTCAGCCCCTACCTTCCCCCTCTCGTTCGCTTCTTGTTTACGTAATTTTTGGATGCGCGTAGAGTTTATAATATTTAAACGGAAAATTAAATGAATATTTATTTTTGTATGAAAATAAAATCTAAAAAATTATCAAAACTCAAACTCAAACATTTATTTATTCAATTAGACTTCTTCTAGAAGCACTTTTGAAAACTCGTAGAACAAATGTTGTTACTTATGATGTTAGCTAACTTGTCCTGCGAGGTTTCTGGTGTTTTACAAGTAACCCTGTATATAGCACAGATAGCAATAACGTCCTCCTTTTTTGAAATCGGTTAAATAGGGCTTCTGTGTAAACTCTATACTCACAATGACATTTCAATTCAGTGAGAGGACTGAATCATGACCTTATTACGAAATTATTCGAATGATAAAAAGCGTTTTTCCGTAGTTAGTTAATATAATAATATTATATTAATATTTCGTATTTATTTTGTATTTTTCCTATTAATTTCATGTTGTTGCTTCAAACAGGAAATTTTTTATCTGGGGTCAACCCGGGCGCAGCCAGTCAAGCAGTATTAACTGTTAAGTAATTATATAATACAAAAATGATATTTATGCACCAATTGCTTATACAACTTAACAAGAGATATGTAGCAGTTAAATATAAATAGATATATAAAATATATATAAAGATATATCAAAGAAAGTCGGGTTAATAATATACTTGTACCAGGCTAACTTTTGCACAGGTAACTATCGTCGTGCAGCCATTTACGAAAATCGCCATGCCATACTTTTCGGACGATTCCAAATGGTCGCCATACCGTCGAAAATCTGCAAAAAAATTTTATTTCGCCAAACTTTTTGTACCAGTATTGCATTTGGATTTTTGGAGAGTATTTGATAAAATGTGACCATTATTATATTTGCCATACTTCTAGTAGGGGGAAAAAGTGCTATCATACTTGAAAAATTAATTTATTATTAATTTATATAAGTGAAGATTTCCAACACCTAGATCTTTGAAATTTTGTATTTATGTTCGTTGATCCTCAAACTTCCAGGAAAAATAAGTGCCATACTGTTACAAATCGTTTGACTTTCCCTATTTTCCGACGAGTTCGACTAACGCCCACGCGACTAAGCCGCCGGTACCAGCGTTCACACCATCATTTTTCTTTTTGTCATTGCGTACTAAGAACCCTGTAGAACCGCCATCCTGTTACAAATGACTCGAAATTTTGTGTCAATATCTCCCGGTCTAATAAAAATGGCCATAAAATTGTTGGATTTTTCACCGCTTTAAATATCTGATAAAAGTTGAAAATCTTACGAAAATAATCTACTAGTTATTAAAAGTAGAGAAATAGCTTAACATAATTCAATAATCTATACCTACTTCACTACATAGTATAAAACAAAGTCGATTTCCCTGTCCCTATGTCCCTATGTCCTTATGTCCCTATGTCCCTTTGTACGCTTAAATCTTTGAAACTACGCAACGGATTTTGATGCGGTTTTTTTTAATAGATAGAGTGATTCAAGAGGAAGGTTTATATATATAACTAGCTGTTGCCCGCGACTTCGTCCGCGATTACGTCGTTTTTCGTCATTCGTCGTTTAAAAAAATACGTGACACTTTATTTTTGAATGTTTTTAATTGTCTCTTATAAAATTTAACTAAATTAAAATTGAACACTGATAAGAAAATCTTAAAATCGGAGGAAATCGAAAATCTGAGGAAAACATGAATGAATGTGATTTAAATTCTACATTACTTAGTATTTCAAATAATAATCTAAATTAAATGTAGATTAACAGTTTGAGCGCACCGTTATAGAATATATTGTACCTAAGTATTAAATTACGTTAGTTTACATAGTAACAAAACAAAAACACGATGACTTTCTTTCGCGCTCGGTACCACAAACTAAGCATGTTAATGGTACGTGGCCCGCGTCACTTGACCCCCCGCGAGTTCCCCTCCGTTGCTATGCGAAAATACATTCGTCGCCCTGCTGTAGAAAAAATTGTAATACTGTGGCCTGGGCGTTATAACACGCCCAGGAAGTTCCTGAGTGCCGATAGACGTCCGTCTATCGGCATTTATAACAATTTTATATTAATATCACCATTCACCATCTTGAGGAAAAGCTTCTAATGTCGATTTAAAACTGCATACATACGAATTAACCTGATGAAACATGTTCTAAAATTGTCCTTACTCCACTTTAAAGCATTACAAAAATAACATACTACGTTAATATCGCCTATACAGAAGATGATCTGTAATCAATTGTGAGGTTATAAGCAAACCCACTTTTATATTTGTCGGACCCCACCACCGAATTCGTAGATTGATCTTCTATGTTTACCTCTAATCTAAGTCATTAAGACTATGTCGAAATCTGTCTGCAGTAAGAGTGGCCTCTCGCTATTCGTCCGTTTCCAGAGACCGAATAGTTTCAATTCTTAATCTTTCATTAAACAAACTTATTAATCGTTTTTGTCTCAATTAATTGTAATATTCGCGTCCTTACTCTAGTCATTGCTTATGCTCATGTTCATCTTCAAGAGATCGAATAATATTATGGTGCACCCTATCATTTGTCAAACGGTCTTCATATTGAGTAAAAGTTTCAGATTCTCGAGATAAAATATGACGGCCGTGATCAGCTGTGAGACATTATACCCTCTCAGTGAAGGTTTCGGTCTCACGGGATAGTACATGCCGTTCGCGGTCAGCTGTGAGCCGCAATTCTCGTTGTGAAGCGGTTTCAGGTTCTCGGCATAACACATGTTGTTTTCGGCCTATAGTAAGCCTCTTACCTCTAACGATTCTTGAGAACTCTTATTTCTCATTTTCTTAGCTTTGCTCGATTTTCGAGATAAAGATTTTTTAGGTGGCACTGATGCATGAAAATAAAAATTGAGTTGAAACGGACTGAGAGTGTTATAGACAAATATAATCAGAAAGCTTCGAACTCCTAAGCTATCGGAAGTTACACGTGTTATTGTGAGTCAACCATAAAAGATATACATTTATGATGTCGGGAGATATTTTTTATATAATAAGGAGAACATTTCTTTCATACAATATGATTTCTGTGTAGCTTTAACTCTACTTTTACTGCTCTGCTCAGGAATATGTAAAATAATTGTACCAAGTTTCGTTTAAATCCGTCGAGTAGTTTTTGTTTCTATAACGGTTATACGGACAGACAGACGGACAAAAATTTTACTGTTTGCTTCGTTGGCATCAGTGTCGATCCCTAATCACCCCGTGATAGTTATTTAGGAAATATATTTCATGTACAGATTTAATATAAGTGTACATAATATATTTAGATTCCAATTTCCATGTAACGTTAAATTCGACTATACAATAACTAACAGACAACGCAGGTTACTCTCGTTTCCGTAAGTTGAGGCGGCTACATATTCGGTCCTCATAACATCACTTTTAGTGAACGAAACGACAGCGCGGTTTAATTCGATGCCAACACCATCAGAAAAAAGGAAATATTTTTAATTGTGAAAAAATATTATGATTTACACTATTAACACTATTTTAATATAAAATATATGGCTGTGAGTGTGTAAAAATAAATCCAGCTAGTTTCACATCACACTTATGTTTATAATTAGCTATACGACATGAAAATATACATATTAATTACCAAGCAATAATCATACAGGTAAATACTGAACAAAAGTATTAACAGTCAAAGTTTATTTTTACTAACATTTAACAACATGTAAATGATGAAGAAATAATAATTATCAACGAACTAACCTTTTCTATAATACTTAACACAGCACATTTTTTAAATTATCTTGCTCAACTCTGCTCAAAAATTTGAGGGTTTTGTTGGAACTTTAATGTGTCAAAACTATGATATATCTAAACTACGATACAACTTGCATGCGGAAATGCTCATTACAATCTGTGAATTTAAAGAATAACTAACAACATACTATTCAATTTTATTGAGCTGATGAATATCTTTTGCCTGGAAAATCACCGCCGCCTAATAAATATACTGTGTTTTCTTATAAAATCGTAACATAATTTCTTTTATCTACTAAATTTTAATAAATAAGTTCTCTTTGTTATTTTCATCTAAAAATGAGCTTGAGCTTATATTAGGCAAAAGTATACATTAAAATTTCAGGACCGCACCTTAAATGGGGCGCTTGGAAAATATGCCTACGGGTTATTAATAGAGAAATGATACACAACAAAGTTATGTTGGTTCCATTTTATTTATAAAATATAATGAAAATGGGCAAATATAAAACATATTATGTAAAATGATTAAAAATAAATAAATGAAGCAACTACGATTCAAAGAAAACATCTTTTTCAGTGTGAAAATGCTCTATGCAATCCTGGATGATGAGTATATCATGTACTCTCATCCCAGTACGGTCGATAGCCATAACGATAAATATTATAATCAGATAACAGCAAAGTCAGAATAAAAATCATAACTTGTACAGTTGTGAGTGCAAAATTTATGTTTCATTTGGCAATAACATTTTTTTCGGTACTAAAACGTAGTACTTTGATATGTGGTTGGCTGCCCCTTCTCTCCTTCCTGAAAAATATCCTCCAAAATTACCCGAGATACTTCCAATGATTGAACCATACGTTGGACATTAACTTCAGTCAAAAATTGACGAAGCGGATGATTACTAATTTCCACTTAATCCTCGCTGCCACTATCTTCATCATCAAATCATCAATTTTCAAGTGGTGTTGTAAAATTGTCAGCAGAAATCGTCTTCCAAAGGCGATATAATTTTATGAACATTGAATCTGTAAATAAAAAATCAAAAGTTAACTGTAAATCTATAAAAAAAGCTACTTACAAATAAAATTTTATCAACAAACTACTGTTCCCAACGCACCTCAAAATCTTGTAAAAGTCAAAAAGAATTCATCATTTTATTATTTCATTCTAAAAGTGTAATATAAAACCTTTATAAAACCAATAAAAATGTTGTGTGGTTTTATGAAACCACGGTAAAAGTGAAACTTAGGCACAAAATTATCGTATTTGTACGATAATTATCGTACGGTTCGACCGTCACGCGACATGCGCTACACAGACCAAAAAGTTTGAGACGATGTAATAAAAGTTTCACTTTAAAAAACATGAATTGCTATCATTATAAATAATAAATACCTATAAAAGTAACAACTTACCTTTTGTGGGAACGCATGGTGAAAATTCACAAAACACAAAGATTGAATTTGATATTTTTGGTTTTATGACATTCAAATGCTTTATAAATATAAATTTATAAATAATAAATTTATAAAGAATAGAAACATTCGATCACGAAATTATGTGGGTTCGAGTCCCGCCTCGTGATCGAATTTTTTCTATTCTTTATAAATTTATAAAACACGAAGATTTTAAAAATGTAACCAATGAACACAATCAATATTAGATTAATTTTAATATTGCTCTGAGATTGTAATGGTGTCTAGTTTGACTTAAAATAATAAACATCTACCCTCACTTTTAAAAATGTAGTATATTCACACGAAATATAAGCGCACCTTATAGGGAAGGGAAGATATGGGTTAAAGAGTTAAATAAATAACATGATTATATTTAAATTATTAATTTTCAACAGTATTTTCAGTAGTGTTAACATGTAAATTGATTTGATTTTTACGAAATCTCATAGATGGCGCTGTTTCAGATTTGTCTTTATACTACTAAATTCATTAAACTGTTTCTCTGCCCAAATTACGTAAATGACATAGTTTTTATTTTGTAAAGCTAGATAATAGCATGGCTTACTCGAAACCAACATTTAAACATGAGTCTTTAGATTGTACGCTGTCGTAGTACACGGAATATGTAAGAAAAATAAAGGCTCACAGCTCCTCCCCCGAAGGTGATATCATGATAATATGTTTAAACTATCCTCACCCGACCTCTTAGGAATATTCATGCAAAATTTGAAGTAAATCTATGCAGTACTTTTCGAGATTAGCTCGGTCAAACATACAGACAAACAGACAAACAGACAAACAGACAAAAATTCTAAAAACTATATTTTTGGCTTCTATATCGATTATAGATCATGGATTATGTATTCTTTTAAAAAAATATTCAATGTACAGTTTTGACTTTCCTACGATTTTATTATATGTATAGATAACATCCATTAAATAGTGGAGAAGTACTGTTATTTTTGAGGTTTCTAAAGTGATGTCGTAAAAAATTACATTTTTTCCGCTTACATTGCAAACGCAGGCTGAACCCTACGAGTTTTATCAAAATAATGTACTAAGTATTATACACATTGAAAAGGTCTTTAGAAAAGTCCGCGATGGTATATGTCTATCTCTTATGGATAACCCACAATAACATTTTTTTGTCATTTACTTTTTACGAAAAATAATGGCTAATTTTCGATGCGATTTTAACCAATACAGCATTAATCCTTAACCAATTAAATACCTTGAATACATTGTTCGTTTAATATAGATCTATATGGCCCTTTACACCGTATGATTTAAGTGAATATTTTCGAAGATATTACAGATTTAAAAATTGCGGGACGTAGCGTTTGCGGCGGTACCGGCCGGCCGCCAGGCTATGGCCCGATTCAGTGCGACGCGGACCGTCCGCACGCGGACTAGGTTTTGCGTCCGTCGCGGATGATTTTGTCGTTCAGTGCGATGCGGATCGGGATCGACTGTAACCCTCTCGGTTTGCACATTTGACGCAGCCGCCATGACAACGACAGTACTTTACATCCGCTCCGCGTGACTGTTGTCCGCCGAGCACTGAACAAATACATTAGAACCAGGCACCGTCCGCCCGCGGACATCCGCGGCGCGGAGGAGCGGCGCGGAGCGATTTCGACCGCGCGCGGATAGCTCTCCGCGACGCGGACAGCTCCGCGTCGCTCTGAACACGCTGTAAGGTTTCATACATTTTACCGTCCGTCGCGGACGTCCGCGTAGGTCATCCGCGTCGCACTGAACAGGCCCTATCTATACGAAGTCGGAGCGGGCCGCTATGTTTTTATATACAACGTTCACAGTTTTTCTGTAGTGTATTTAGTATCAGCATTGCACCCGTGCGAAGCCGGGGCGGGTCGCTAGTAATATTATAAAGCTGAAGAGTTTGCTTGTTTGTTTGAACGCGCTAATATCAGGAACTACTGATCCGATTTGAAAAATTCTTAGAGTGTTAGATAGCCAATTTATCGAGGAAGGCTATCCTACTACTATTATAAAGGCGAAAGTTTGTAAGTATGGATGTATGAATGTTTGTTACTCTTTCACGTACATACCACTGAACCGATTAAAATGAAATTAAGCACACATATAGAGGGTAACTTGGATTAACACATAAGATAGGTTTTATCTCGAAAATCCCACGAGAACGGGAACTATGCGGGTTATTCTTTGAAAACGCGGGCGAAGCCGCGGGCGGAAAGCTAGCAGGCTATATATCATCAAGCTAAGACCTACAGGAGCGGCGCGAGCGAGAAGCACAGCTTGTTTGTATATATTATTACCTACTAGAGGTCCGCCCCGGCTTCGACCGTGGTACATATTTCGCAATAAATGGTTTATGGTAGCCTATGTCCTTTCTCGGGTATCAAAATATCTCCATACCAAATTTCATGCAAATTGGTTCAGTAGTTTAGGCGTGATTGAGTAACAGACAGACAGACAGAGTTACTTTCGCATTTATAATATTAGTACGGATTACCTATTACAAATATTGTTTTAGTAGATAGTTACAAGTCTATTACTAAAATACATATTTACATAAAACATACACTGCTTGGCATGAACCGTAGTAAATATAGATGGAATATTTATACGTATTATCTTATTTATTTATATTATTAATTAATGATACTAACTATAGATAAGATATTTTTACAAAATTATCTTTTTATCGTTGATAATCCAAATAGCTGTGTATAATAATTATGATGTGAGTTGATTTCGTATGGTATAAGTATAACGCAAATTTTAATAAAATTTTAGTGAAATTATCATTAACTATGTATTTATGAACAAAAATGAGAGTAAGTGTGTGAGTTTAAACTCAAACTCTAACTCAAATCAAATTTCACAGTTCTATAGAATAAAATATATGAAAAGAAGCATTTGTAACTTTATTTTTAAAGTTACGAATACGTTTACGTTTTGATCTACTCAAAATTAGCGCATACTAGCTGTGCCCCGCGCTTTTACCCGCATTGCTCCGCTCCTGTTGGTCTTATCGTGATGATATATTACTTCGCGGATGCACGATGCGTGATGAAATATTCCTTGATAAATGGGCTATCTAACATCAAAAGAATTTTTCAAATCAGACCAGTAGTTCCTGAGATTATTGCGTTCAAACAAACAAACTTTTCAGCTTTATAATATAAGTATAGATAGATTTTCTTCAGATTACAAATAATTTTCATAATACACCTATTTTAATTCACAACAAAAACCACAGAACTATAGACAATAACTCTCAAACTAAAATGTCATCAAGTCATTTCCTGTGAAATGATGATAAAATACTAATCACCATGACTGGCACTTAAACACTATAGTCATTCTAAAAACCTTGTTTACGAACTTTGGCCTGGAGTTTTTCTAACTTGATCAATTTATCATCTTCAATCAGTATAATTAATAATATACCTAAACTTGTAAGAAGTTTTGGCTAATTTGTTACTTTGATGTTTAATTAACTGCTACCAGAAAATTAACCGATATTGGTTTGAGAAAGGTAATACGAAATTGTATTGATATGTATGCGTATCATCACTACATAGATAGTATAAAACAAAGTCTTTGTATGCTTAAATCTTTAAAACTACGCAACGGATTTTGATGCGGATTTTTTTAATAGATAGATTGATTCAAGAGGAAGGTTTTAGTAGGTATATAATTTATGAGGTTTTAGACAAAGCGGACGAAGCCGCAGGCGGTTAGCTAGTTCAGTTTATAAAATGGTTGAACCGATTGTTATGATTTTAACCAAAGATAAAACTAGCTGTGCCCCGCGGTTTTACCCGCAGTGCTCCGCTCCTGTTGCTCTAAGCGTGATGATATATAGCCTTCCTTGATAAATGGGCTAACACCGATCCAAGTATTTCCTGAGATTAGCGCGTTCGAACAAACAAATAAACTCTTCAGCTTTATAATATTAGTAAGTATAGATAAACATTTACTTAGTTAAGAAAGATTAAATAAATATCCCAAAAATAGTAATATTTGTCTCGAAAACAAAACCCATAAGAGCTGAAATAAGTTTTTTAGATTTCAAAATGAAAATAAATGTTCTGAGTAATACATTTCTGCCAAAATTTTTAATTTAATATCTTTCTGTGACTCCTACACAAGTGGCAAAAGTCAAACACGCAATTTCAAGAAATCCGTTTTCAGGCAGGCGTAAATAAGTTCTGTATAAGATTATTATTTTAGAATATGAGAGAACTTACCATAGCTAATAATAATAATATATTCGAATGGGCTATTTAACACCGAAAGAATCTTTCAAATCGGACCAGTAGTTCCTGAGATTATCGCGTTCATACAAACAAACAAACTCTTCAGCTTTATAATATTATCTTAATCTTAATCTTAATACTATTATAAAGGCGAAAGTTTGTATGGATGTATGGATGTATGGATGTTTGTTACTCTTTCACGTAAGAACTACTGAACCGATTACAATGAAAATTAGCACACATATAGAGGGTAACTTGGATTAACACATAGGATAGGTTTTATCCCGGAAATCCCACGGGAACGGGAACTATGCGGGTTTTCCTTTGAAAACGCGGGCGAAGCCGCGGGCAGTAATCTAGTTAGTATAGATAAAGTCAACAGTAGCCACCAAGGAATAAAATTAAAATTTATGAAGGAAACATCGGGGATATTTTAAAATACATTTAAATTAAACAATGTGTTCTAATATTAACATTTTAATGTATTTAGCACTTATTGTCCAAAGAAATACAAATATATCACAGCGTTAAATTTAGCGTAAAATTAATTTAATTGTATGGGTCCCCGAAAAAGCGAACGCTCATGGATGAAAAAGAGCGTGTGTGCCAAGCACACGTGTCGAAAGTGAAACTTCTTGAGCGGGATTCAAAGATACTAAAATCGTCGTCTGACTTCATGACGTGACGGTATTGCCATAACGCGATTTTCCAATTTTTACTCTCAACGCCCCTAAAGAAGTTTCACTTGAAAAATCTTGTCAATTTATACGCTATCTTACAGAAAAATTCACCAATATAGGTTCATTAGGTCGTAGTACCAAATCTGATTTGATACTCGGCCGATATCCTTTCACGATGGGTGAGAATTTAAAATGGCGGATTATTTCACTTAGCATGCATTTCATTTCTTGCATTGCGAAACGTTGACCTGAAAAAAATATTTTTAAGATGAATAATTATTATCATACTAATATTTTGGCCTTTCTTTCCAATAAAAGCAACCAAATATTATATAGCTTGTTAATAATAATATGATCCGTAATAAGTTGGGCTCTACACATTGGCTCTATATTCTTATATAATCTTCTTATATATAAAAATGAATCGCAAAATGTGTTGGTAAGCGCATAACTCGAGAACGGCTGAACCGATTTCGATAATTCTTTTTTTATTATACCTATTCCTTGAAGTACGAGGATGGTTTTTATGTAGAGAAAACGTAAATATGTACCACGGGCGAAGCCGGGGCGGACCGCTAGTCTTATATATAAAAATGAATCGTAAATGTGTTGGTAAGCGCATAACTCGAGAACGGCTGAACCGATTTCGGTAATTCTTTTTTTATAATATTCCTTGAAGTACGAGGATGGTTCTTATGTAGAGAAAACGTAAACATGTACCACGGGCGAAGCCGGGGCGGACCGCTAGTATATATATAAATCTCGTGTCACAATGTTTGTCCTCAATGGACTCTTAAACCACTTAACCGATTATAATAAAATTCGCACACCATGTGCAGTTCGATCCAACTTGAGAGATAGGATAGTTTAAACATGTAGGTACCACGGGCGGAGCCGGGGCGGACCGCTAGTTGGCTTATATGGCAGATAAGAGATTCTTAAATAATACAGTATCCCTCCCTATATTTATCTGCCGTGCTGTAGGCACCTTTCCAGGAAAAAAACCTTTAGGATCCAGAAAAGAAATTTCAGGATCCAGACACAAATCTATTACCACAACAAATAAGAAAGCATTGTTAAACCTACCGATACAGTTCCTAAGTCCAGCACTAAACGGCAAATAGCTGAAGTTAATCTTATCCTCATGTAGGAACCTTTCCGGGCGGAATACTTCGGGATCCGGGAATAAGTCACCTCGACGATGCAACTCGTATATGTGTATTATGACTTCAGAACCTTGTGGTATTACTAGATCATCTGTAAAGATAATAAATGTACTTGTAAGTTTAAAATTTCAAAATTTAGATAATTTTTTTGGAAAATTGATAAAATTCGAACAAATAAATGAAGAGCTGGGTTTATCGAAGTATAATAATAGAAAATATATAAGTTTATATTTACGTACATAAATTACAAACATAAATAAGCATTTGATATATTTTTTATTCGAATTAAGATTAATTTACGAGATCATTTACCAAGAAAAAACTAATAAAGTGAATTAAATATTTATTTTTTTAATTGGAGTTAGTAAATGCTTTATTAATTTAATATGAAAGACAGGGTTCGAAGGTAAGGGTTCGAATCCCGCTTCGTGATCGATTTTTTTTATTCTTTAAAAATGTATAAGTACTAATTACTTCACATTTAACATGATATTTACATTTCATAAGGTAGGTAAATATTCAACGTGAAACATCATTAAAGGATAACTAATAGAATTAACAAGTACCTAACACTAATTCTTCAGTGATCTCTCTCCCAATCAAAGGCACACTGGGATACAGCCTCAGTACTTCTTTGATTACAGCATCCAGGTACTTCATCTCAGCTAGATCTGATGTGTTGGCGGTCCTCGTCGAATCTCCAATAATGCTCTTACATTCTTTGTATATTTTTTCCTGAAATGTATAATTAGAAATTGAATATTATTTTTTTTAAGATACGTAAATAGATAATAATTAATGCGTTTTTATTTTGATACAACGGTCTTTACAAAAATGTTTATTTTATAAAAAAAAATCCTACTGTACGAAAAAATGTTTTAGTACCCTTCCGGAACGAAAACCACGTCTTATTTCTAGATGTTTCTAGTAATAAATCATGGTAGAAATCGACAACTCTAATAAATTATAAGAACAGTTTCAAGACGATAATATTATTGAACCTACAAGTCGAAATTCAAAGAAAACTTTTGCTGTTATCGACCAATTCCCGGGTAAATAACAGACTATTCGGCATCACAATATAGACCCTCAAATAATTGGCTCTCGCAGCCTTTTCAAATGAGTTAATTACCATTAATTAGTTATAGCATGGGTTATAGCAAAAGAAGTATAGTATCATATTATCTGTAGTAAAAGGTGGTAAAAGTAACAGTTGATCAGTCGGTAATCTATACAATATTAAAAAGCTGAAGATTTTGTTTGTTTGTTTGACCGCGCTAATCTCAAGAACTACTGGTCCGATTTGAAAAATTCTTGCGGTGTTTGATAGTCCATTTATAGAGGAAGGCTATAAGGCTATACATATATTATAATCACGCTAAGACCAACAGAAGCGGAGCCACTCGGGTGAAACCGCGGAGCGCAGCTAGTGATGCAATAAAAATAAAACTAAAGACTTCGCGAGCTGACACACATTTTTTATCTATGCATAACCACATAACCATAGATAAATTTACTAAGTAACATAATAAGACTGGCAACAAATATAAAAAAGACGTGTGGGACTGCCGCGGTAAAGCTATTGCATGCTATGCCTTCAAGCCACACCTCCGCGCCCGTCAGAGTGGGGAGCGTGAGGTTTTTCGTTACTAAATTTCTTGATTCGGTCCCCGCGCTCAAGGCCTGCGATAGAAGCTATGGAATAGCTTAAAATATTCCTTTTTTTTGAACCTGAACATCTTCATGGTCAGCCAGAAGCATCAATCCAAATGTCAACGCCATTGCCGTAGTATCGTGACCCTGAAAAGAAAAAAAAGAAATGTTTCAAAAGTTATTTAAATTCCCACGAAATGTTAATATCAGAAGAAAATTCTACAAAAAAATGATCATTGATTTATAACAGTTACAGTTGAAAATGGGCACGGATAAAAACAGTAAAAATATATTAAAAATAATTGAATACAACGTTTTCCACTGAATTTCGAATTGTGAAATACTGATTCCGTTAATATTAATGGACACAAAGAAGCAAATGAAGTCCAATTATAACAAAATACTCGAATAATTAAATTAGTTTTATTAACTCAAATACCTACAACATATTTGTTCGTGTGCGTTTGGATGCAAATTAATTTGTGTACAAATTGCCATTTCCTATTCCATAGCTGTAAAATTATTTTCGAAATCAATTAATCTGGATAAGGCAAAAAGATAAAACGTATTTATTTTCATGGAATCGCAAAAAAAGCTTTCTTGTTTTTCAGCGAAAAGGTTTAATACAAGCCTAATAGCCTAAAGCCTACTACTAAAGCCTAGTAGGTATCCTAAAAAATTAACCAGTCAATATAAAATCACATAATTGTTTTTAGTACACAAAGAATGGCACAAGTTGATCAGAATACCTAGTCCTAGGTTATATTAACCTAGTTTAACAGTTATAGTACAAAATTTCTAAATTACTTCGTAGCAACAGCTTCTACTGTAATTACCCTTTAGTGCTAGCAATTAACATCTAGATTTAATTTTCAATGTAAAAGGTGAATGCTTTGCTATCAATGGAACTCCAATCTATACATATAACAAATTTGTAATTTGTTATAGACCGTCTAGAGCATCATCACTACAACATATACAGTATAAAACAAAGTCGCTTTCTCTGTCCCTATGTCCCTATGTATGATTAAATCTTTAAAACTACGCAACGGATTTTGATGTGTTTTTTTTTTTAATAGATAGAGTGGTTCTCGAGTAAGGTTTTAGTATATAATTTATTAGGTTTTAGACAAAGCGAGCGAAGCCGCGGGCAGAAAGCTAGTTAGCATGAAACTAATGTAATAAAGAGAGCGGGAAGATGCAAAACATGAAATTTCTTTATTTATCTTCACTCTACAAATATGTGGAATTCGTGAAAGGTTTTAGTTTATAATTTGTTAAGGTCTAGAAAATACAGGCGAACCCTTCGAAAAACTAGATTAGGTTGGCATATATTTATTTCTATAAATATTAAAAAGTCTCTATCATAAAAAATCGCACGTAGTATAGTAGTAACCCAAAACGCTGATACCACCGATTCCGTGAAAACAATACCATAATGCCTGCAAGCGATTCCAATCAAATCTATGGAACAAAAAATCATCATA
Source organism: Colias philodice (assembly GCF_061535455.1). NCBI lineage: Eukaryota > Metazoa > Arthropoda > Insecta > Lepidoptera > Pieridae > Colias > Colias philodice. Next base: position 1,437,049 of record NC_143104.1, read on the forward strand.
TAATAATAACGAATAATTTATAAAGACAATTCAATTCAATTTATTTTTCCATTTATTACAATTTACAATTTTCAATATATCACAATAAAAAGATATTTACCTCATTCATTCGTAGGTTCCAAATTCCAATTCATTCAATGATAAAAAATCCAAAATTCAAAATACTTATGAATATTTTTTTTAATTCGGTTGAAATGTAATTTAGCTTAACCTTATATCGAATTATATACGACACATATCGACTAACGCAAAGCTTTATAAACATGTTTCTGAATTTCTGTTACCTTATCCAAAGGTATATTTACTATTTACTCAAACCTACAAACCAGTTACATCAAAGGGAGTGGGTTAAAATGCATCCGTTCAGTTTATCAATCAATGTGGAGTGCGGAACGAACAAGTCTGGATAAATTGCAGTTTATTCAAAATGATTGGGTTTACCTCGTCAACTGTTAGGGCTGCTTCTAAATATGTATTTAAAACACATTTCTAATAATTATTTTTGACGTGACAACGTCTTATAATTCGATAGAGCCGGCTGCACGCACGAAAAAACATGACTCATGCGGCGTTACCTCGCTCTGAGGCGTTCCATGTAAGACTTGAAGTGCAAGCGAGAGCGCGGAATGAGCGACAAAGAAGCACAATCGGACGTTGTCACGTTCAACTATCGTCAGTAAACCGACTTTACAGACAACCATTTTTGTTCTCATCAGTTATTATTTTATATTATGTATTACCTATGTAAAATTAAATTGTAATATTGACATGATTTTAAAAGAGCAACTATGGAGTTTCTTCACCATAGATACTGTTATCCGAGTCGGTGGTAAATGTTAAAATATGTAACGACGATTCAGAAGTGCTTCTAGAAGAAGTCTAATTGAATTAATAAATGTTTGAGTTTGTTTAAGTTTGAAATAAGTGATTACGCTGCCTAATAAACTATACTGTGTTCTTTAAACGTAAAATGGGAACGTACGACTTCGTCGTCTGTTGTCCGTCCATCTATCACCAAGTACATATATCTATCCTATCAACCGTGATAGTAAGAATTTTTTAAATTTCAGACCATAATATGTATTTCCGTTGCCGCTATAACAACAAATAATAAAATAAATTTTAAGGGAGGCTCCCTTACAAAAACTCGAAACGAGAACTATTGTTTTCTTTTATTAACCAACTCGTATTATTTTAAAAATAGTTTATTCCCATGGTTTAAATACAATTAATACAACTCGACTGTACAGTTAAATAGGTTTCGGATATCTTTATGTACACAGATGTCGTCAAAGTGAAACTGACAACCCTGAAAGTTGTTCGCGTCGCGCGTCGTTTGAAGAGTAGCGCTTTAATCGCCTTTCAATTTCCGAAGTTTGACACAGTGAATTATCAACAACTTTCTAAGTACCTACCCACATAACTTATTTATCTTTGACATATTTTCATGATATCCAATCTTCTTCTTCTTTCTTATATATAAAAATGAATCGCAAAATGTGTTGGTAAGCGCATAACTCGAGAACGGCTAAACCGATTTCGATAATTCTTTTTTTATTATATTCCTTGAAGTACGAGGATGGTTCTTATGTAGAGAAAACGTAAATATTATGTACCACGGGCGAAGCCGGGGCGGACCGCTAGTCTTCTTATATATAAAAATGAATCGCAAAATGTGTTGGTAAGCGCATAACTCGAGAACGGCTGAACCGATTTCGATAATTCTTTTTTTATTATATTCCTTGAAGTACGAGGATGGTTTTTACGTAGAGAAAACGTAAATATGTACCACGGGCGAAGCCGGGGCGGACCGCTAGTATAATATAATAATGTACTAAAAATAAACAGACATAGAGCAAAAACATTTCATCAAAACAACATTCTATTATATTCATAATAATAGATGTTTTTGTCCTCCCCTTTTAAGTTATTTTCATTGCTTTTTTACAGTAATTATTAATTAATTATCAGAAAGCAAATCACTGTACTCATCGGACAAAGATCAGCATTGAGGCATCAAACTTCCTCTGACGTAAAATATGGTCACTTTTCCAACTATCGTTGTTGACCTTCTGACTTTTTAATAACATGAAACTTTCATGCAATTCAAGATAACAATATTTGTTTTATTTACTCACCTCAAACATAAAAGTGTTCACTTCGTCCCTTATCCCTTCCATGTCAATTTCCCCTTTACTTTCTGCTTCCAACAAGAGATCCAGCAAAGCCATTCTCTTCCCCGACCCCGTAAAGTCTATTCCATTTCTCTTCCTTCTTCTCTCCTCAATTATACTATTCGTGAAGATACAGTTCTGTTCTAGATCCTTCTTAAATTGTCTGCCAGTTGGTGATAAATAAAACATAATATCAAAAAACAACCAGAATCGAGTCAAACGGCGATAGATAGCCTTTCCCAAGCCTAAAATGGCCTTCTTGTATTCCTTTACAGCATTAGTTTCTGAATCCAAACGGCCGCCCATTGCCGTTTCTGAAAAATTAATACTTATGTGTTCTTTAATTTTCCATAGTATTACTAGTATAGTATTATATTATCTGTGGTATTACAGTGAACACGCTTATAATGGGAGTAAGTTAAATAAAATTTTTAAGTAGTAAAGTAAGTTAAGTTAAAGAATTTTTTACTGTAAGCCGTAAACAGATTCAATCACACTTAACAGAAAAAAATCACAGAAGGAGCACTTAACGATTCTTATATGTATTTACTAACTGCGCTCCGCGGTTTCACCCGCGTAGCTACGCTCCTGTTGGTCTTAGCGTGATTATAATATATATAGCATATAGCCTTCCTCGACGAATGGGCTATCTAACACTGAAAGATTTTTCAAATCGGACCAGAGGAGATAGCGCGTTCAAACAAACAAACAAAGTCTTCAGCTTTATAATATTAAGTATAGATTAGTCTGTGGTATAGATATAAGGAGCCTACCACAGATAGTATAGAGCGTGTAGTCACTGATAAAGGGCATCACGTCGAGGTTGCGTTCGCCGCGCTGCAGCCGCTCATGCAGGTCTCGAACCATAGTACGGCTTTCTTCTTCAAACACGCGCGCGAAGTTCTTCAGAATGTCGAAGTGGAACGCCGGTGTAAGGATCTTACGACGCTTGTGCCATTTTGCACCTATGGTACGATAGATTTGTATCTATAGATGAACATGTAGTCTTTGTAATAAAATATACCTGCTATCTCAATGAGTTACATGTACTACGTACTAAAGAGGACATCGCTACTACACTTTTTTTAACACGAATTAGAGGCAGAATATCTACAAAGTGTATGACTCACTAGCCGCCCCGCGCCGCCGCGCTTGTCGCACAGATTTTGTTCGTGGTGCCCTCTCTAGTAATAATACCTCAATGTGCTATCTAGCATCGCCGGTCATCATTAATTTCAAAAGGAAAACATGCGGATTCTTATTTAAAAACCTTGGAATGTACGGGGATATTTAAATAAAATTGTCATAAAAGTTTATGAATTTTTTTTTAATAAAAAGCGAATAAAATGAACTACAAATATAATAAAACTTGCAACTAAAGAAATGAGCATTAAGCTTTTGAGAAAGATTATTTATACTTCAAAACTTAGGTTAACGACGGACTTTCGTACGTAAGTTGCCAGAAAACTTGAGACTTGAAGCTATCTAGGACGGCAAAGAAAATTAAACATACCTGTATTAAGGAGCAGCCCCGATCCGAGCCAGGGTTCCAAAAAAAGGTATCCTTTCGTCTTCGATATATTCTTCGAATTTGTTAAAATAATCTGCAAAAGAAACGTTTTATTTATGTCCATGTGAGAACTGAATGAACTGAAAAACTGTAGGGTAAAACAAAGTCGCTGTATCTAACTACCCGTCTCTATGTATGCTTAAAACTTTAAAAGATAGATAGAGTGGTTTTGAGGAAGGTTTTTAATATATCATTTATTAAGTTTTCTACAAAATGGGTGAAGCCGCGCGCTGATTTCTAGTTAATGATATACTCTACTAATTTTAATCTTTAAACTTTAATATGATTATTAATAATGCCATATAGGGCCAAGATTTTATTTCTTACTACTAGGTTTCCGCCCGCGGCTTCGCCCGCGCAGTCAAAGAAAAACCCGCATGTTTCCCGTTCCCGTGGGATTTCCGGGATTGCGTCATTTTCCCGGGATAAAAAGTAGCCTATGTCCTTTCTCGGGTATCAAAATATCTCCATACCAAATTTCATGAAAATTGGTTCAGTAGTTTAGGCGTGATTGAGTAACAGACAGACAGACAGAGTTACTTTCGCATTTATAATATTAGTATGGATTTTCTTTTTGTCATTCGTATTTCGAACACTTGCATTTTTAAAATGATACTTAAAATTAATAACATAAATGTTACTTCCCATATTTTAATTATACCTACTCTTGTTTCTGACGCAAATATTATGTCTGGTGATTGGTTAAATTTTTACTTTATTTAAGTTTTAGTGTAATTTTTAAGAACAATGAAGAATAAAAAATAAAATTATTACTGAGCGATGTTTAATTTTTATTTTTATATTATATTATAATATTATTTAGATATAATTACCTCAATATCCTTGGGATTATAAAAGTGGATAACATTGTAATGAAATATCTTCATACCAACACGATGGCCATATTTCTTCGAAAAACCAGTTATCACTGAAAATATTTCACCTGAAAAATATTGTTTTAGACTAGAGTAGATAATTTTTGAAACAAAAAAAAATCGCAGTCGGATGAAACCCATTACAAAAGGAGGGGAATATGATAAAAATGTAAGGAAAAATAAATTACGGTCAATCCGAGTTCGGGAAGTGGGAGGGGGGAGCTTTTAAGAGAAAAAAATGGTCTCTCTCGAACTTCTCGAACTACCTGAAATGTTTTTATCGACATCATTTTGCTTTTGAATATGCTGTAAAATATTAAACTTAGAACAGATAATTATTTTTCTTTTGAAATATTACCGAAAAGCCGATACAAGAGAAGATATAGAGTTCGAGAAGTGTGCCTGATTTAGTAAAAGCTCATTATCACACTGTTTGTATGCATTTCCTGAGAACATTTACTATAGTGGTGTTTATTTTTTTTTTTACACCATATGAAAGTAGAGATTTCAATGAATAAAAGGCACCCCCAGTTTTTGAAAAAAGCTGATATTTTGACGGGTGACTTTTCGATTGAAAATTAGTTTGTTTTTTTGGTATTAATTCAAAATAAGGCGAAAAAATAAATATTTTCAATCAAATAAATTACAGTGTATTTGGGACATAATAAAGTAAGTTTCCACCAAATTTCGTAGAAAAACAATAAATTTTGAAGTAGATAAAAATAAAAGACCAAAAACTTGGTTTTTTTAATTTTTCACCTAAATTTTGAGGTTATGTGAAAAAATTGTGAATACAAAAGTTGTAGAACTTTTAATTACCTACAACTTTGTCATTGAACTTTTTTCTGTAGGACTTGTAGTTTTGTCGGAAATCGAGAGAAACCATTTTTTTCTCTTAAAAGCCCCCCTCCCACTTCCTGAACTCGGATTGACCGTAATTTATTTTTCCTTTTATTTTCATCATATTCCCCTCCTTTTCTAATGGGTTTCATCCGACTGCGATTTTTTTTATCTTTTCATTATTTTTAAAGGCTTCTACCCCAGTCTATATTTTGTCATGATGTGAGACATAATTTTTTTATTTTGTAAAGAATAGAAAAAGGCATGACACTCCATGCGACCACTGTATCTGACTAATATTAATTACGTAGGTATTCATTCTTTCTGGTTTCAGCATATATGTATATAATATATAGAGACACCATTTTTATTTCTTCAAATAAGCCAAATAAGAAATTCTTAAACCATTTCGCTTTACGCTACAGAACGTACAAGAACTATACAAACATACATTCAAAAAACATGATTTTTTCGACTAAAGACTATATATACATACTTTCATTAAGTCCCAGGAATATGGGCAAGCTGCCCACGATGGGCCATCGTGGTGGCCCTGGCAAATCATCCACATCCGTCCTTTTACCCCGGAAGAAGGACCATACTATTATAGCCAAAACACATGCTATTATTTGGTAGAACATTGCAACTGAAAATAACAATATCATTTTGAAAAGAAAAACCCGTCTGCTAATTTATGTGGGGCTACATAAATTAGCAGGTGGGTTTTCCTTCTATCACTACATATCGCAATTCTCAAGATTATAACGACATCTCATAAATCAAAATCCGTCCAGTGGTTTGGAGTATAGGGCATGCCAAAGAAATAATAAAAATACATACATACTATAAGACATATACTTAAAAATCATAGCTCTCCTTTTATCCTTTAGTAGTATGTCAGTAGGAAATTACTTTGTGTAGGAAAATTGTTATGTGTTCTATGTAATTGTTGATAATTGGACTACATGAAAATACTGGATCCTCAGCAAAATTATAAGCTAATGTGAGGCTAATGTCTGTTATTTTAAATTCTTAGTAATTTTACAATCAACTCTTTTGCCAGGGACAAATTACTTATTAGTATTTTAATACTGCATATGAATCTTTATTTATTGTATTTAATGTTGCTCCGATTGGATGATCTTATTTATCCTTTGCCAAAGTATTTAAAGCCATTTTTCTTTACATCTTAAAGTTATCTCATTAAAAAGATTGCCGATTATAAAGTATCTCGATATTAATTCATTTAAATTAGGCACTAATTACCTAGATGCTAGACTAAATTCTTTAAATTGTTTCACAGATAAAGTTTTATAAAGTCCGCCATTGCTTCCTCGTTATCTATGGTTTTAACAATATCCAACTACCCGCTAACTATTATAATCTAAAGTTATTAGTAGTAAGTAGTAAGTATACCCGCATTATTCGACGGAATATCGCTTATGTACATTTCAATCTATAACAAGTCGGATCTCCGTATTACCACGGATAACTAAATAGCTACTAGTATTAGACTACAGGCCCATGTTGAAAAATTTATCGTTAATTTGAACCACCAGGTGACCTATCTAGAACGATATAAGAGCATAAAATAATTATGCTCTTATATCGATTTAAAGCAGTATTGAAATAGTATGACACAGATGCCGTACAAAAATGGTGGTCCACAAAGTCGGTATTTATTTTTATTTTCCGACAATTGCCGGGGTAAATTTGGTCATTAATTGATTTTGTACGGCATCTGTGTCATTCTATTTCTATACTGCTTTTAATCCATTATTCCGCAACGCCGTACAAAAATCATGGAGACAAGGGGAAAAAATCTCTACCTGTACTTTCGACTTCTCATCTGCCCTCAGTTGGACAGCTTACAAGTGACGTCATAGTGCTGAATCTTATTATTTTATGCTCTTATATCGTTCTAGATAGGTCACTTGGTGGTTCAAATGACCCATAAATTTTTCAACTTGGGCCTGTAGTCTATATTACCTATATTATATTATCTATGATTCTATGGTATTAGTTACATACGCGGAAATTCGTGAGCATTATCGAATTTAACATTTCCAACAAAATAAACTATGTATTTATCTAAGCTATTTATTGACTGAAGTAGATAAATTTTTTGAAGCTTTATTGAACAGACTACATTTATTTAATAACTTGGTTTCCGCCCGCGGCTTCGCTCGCGCAGTCAAAGAAAAACCCGCATAGTTCCCGTTCCCGTGGGATTTCCGGGATTGTGTCATTTTCCCGGGATAAAAAGTAGCCTATGTCCTTTCTCGGGTATCAAAATATCTCCATACCAAATTTCATGGAAATTGGTTCAGTAGTTTAGGCATGATTGAGTAACAGACAGACAGACAGACAGACAGAGTTACTTTCGCATTTATAATATTAGTATGGATAAATTAATTTAACCACTATAGAAAGCCATTTCTTCATAGAAAATGTACATATTCAGCGTTGACAGAATTTTTTAAATCGATCGAGTTGTTCCTGATATTAATGCGTTCAAACAAACAGAAATCGTGTCCATACGACACGTGGTCATTGATAAAAAAACATACTTTTAGTCCTTTTATAAAATACCTGAATATTTAAAGTAAAAAGAAATTGTTTAAATTTTAACGATCGACCAGTGTTGGCCACAGAGAAAAAATATAACTAATTAGTGTTTTCTCCATTTCCATAAAAAATCATATAATTACTATTTTTTTATCTAAACGACAAATATTATATTAAACTTAGGTTTTAACTCAATTACTTAAATAAAATAAAAACTCTAATTTTAAACTCACCTTACTTTCTTATATATCACACAAATAACTTTATTTTCACCAATTCCACAATTTTTCCTTACTCTTTAGACTGTTAGAGGAAAAATTATACACACTAATAAAAATAAAGACTAAAGATTCTCTAGAATCTAACTTGCATATATATAATACATCCAGTTTTTCTGAATTTATCCTTGGGTTTATTAACGTTTTTATAATAATTTAAATGCAAATAAATTAACCATTGTTTATCTTGTTAAAAAAATAATAGTATATCTTTTTAGAGCGTCAGTTTTAACAGAATCCACGATACACTCAAATAAAAATCTAATCTATATCAGCAACTATGTTTTCTGAAGCTTCTTTTGTAAGTAAATTACTTATTCCCCGACATTCACTTATAAATTACTTGTAATTTCTTATATTGGCGTACACGAGGCATGAGATCGAAAGCCTGCGTCTTCTTTATTAATTTTGTTACATATATAACTGACTCTGTTATAAGAAGGATATATCGAAGTTTTCAAAAATATATGCAAATGAATTTATAGTTTCATTTCACAACAACAAAACTATAAAAATAAAGAATTTTTGATTGACTAATTCCTTAATACTTTAACTATACCTAATAGGAAAAACTCGAAATATATTTTCAATTTGATTTTTTCAAACTGTATATAAAAATTCATATGACGCAATAGCAACGAATTTCTTGTTTTTAAACATTTTAAATCGATTTTATTATATCTTTGAACAAACATATTAGTATTTATTATTATATTTTATTTAAATTAATTCTATAAACAAGATAATGTATGTAGGTACCAGTTTCAAATTCTATCTTTATTTATTTACCGACTAGAGGTCCGCCCCGGCTTCGCCCGTGGTACATATTTCGCAATAAAAGGTAGCCTATGTCCTTTCTCGGATATCAAAATATCTCTATACCAAATTTCATGCAAATTGGTTCTGTAGTTAAGGCGTGATTGAGTAACAGACAGACAGACAGAGTTACTTTCGCATTTATAATATTAGTATGGATTGCATAGCTTCTATCCCGGGCCTTGAGCGCGGGGACCGAATCCAGAAATTCCGTAACGAAAAAACCTCACGCTCCCCACTCCGACGGGCGCGGAGGCGTGGCTTGAAGGCATAGCATGCAATAGCTTTACCGCGGCAGTCCCCGAGTGCCTTTTTTTATTTAAAACTATGTAATATTATTGATACTTTAGATGTCAGGATGTTAAAGATATCACCAAAATACATCAGCAAGCCTTTTTTTCATACATTTATTTCAGTACAAAGAATTAAATTAATTTAATTACGCGCTTAAAAGTTTGAGACTGTTGCCTAAACTGTAATATCTATAGGCTATAGCTATAAATAAAACTCAAGGGTGACTGACTGACTGACTGACTGACATAGTGATCTATCAACGCACAGTCTAAATCACTGGACAGATCGGGCTGAAATTCGGCTTGCAGGTAGATGATAGGACGTAGACATCCGCTAAGGATTTCGATCAATTCTATCCCCAAGGGGATAAAATAGGGAATGATTGAATTTGTATCATGAAAATTTATCTTTTCCACGCTGGCGAAGCTGCGGGTAACAGCTAGTTGTAATACGTAAATTAAAGAGATTCAGAAGTGATTCCTTCCTTTCCTTATTTCACTTTGTGCCCATTATTTACTTTTAAATATTTACTAATATAGTTTTTTCTTCTCAAATCTTAATTATTAAAAGTACCTAACTTTTAAATAAATAAATAAATTTAATCTACCCAACATACGATTAAATTGTAGGTATGGCCTTTTATTTGTTACCTATGTGCCTCTTGCTAATCCATACTAATATTATAAATGCGAAAGTAACTCTGTCTGTCTGTCTGTTACTCAATCACGCCTAAACTACTGAACCAATTTTCATGAAATTTGGTATGGAGATATTTTGATACCCGAGAAAGGACATAGGCTACTTTTTATCCCGGGAAAATGACGCGATCCCGGAAATCCCACGGGAACGGGAACTATGCGGTTTTTTCTTTGACTGCGCGGGCGAAGCCGCGGGCGGACACCTAGTGTCTGATATATTTACTCTACAGTTGTCTGAAAATTTCACAAATCGAGTTACTCAAAGTTATTTAGTTTCCACTTTCCCCCAGTTTTAGTATGATTTAATTAAAAACAATAATCAAGTTAATCAACCTATAGTAGTAATTACATTTAATGAATTATAATTGATACACGAATATTATTGATACATAACAATTTCTACGATCAAAATTATATTACGGCGGTATGTTTAGTGAAGTAATCTAGGCAACATAGGTATATATTGTTATTTGTTCTACTAAACTAAGTTTCACAAATAAGTACTGGGTAATAATAATATAATGAATCTGCTAATCTATAAAAAAATAATTACTCATAATAATTATATCCAAAATAAATTTCTCTAAACCTTTGAGAAATAAGGACATTCTACTATTTAAAAAAAGCTGTGAAAAATATTGAAAAAAATAGACCGATCGCGATGCGATTACGTCACATATACACGAGTTCAATTTACATAAGTCCTGGAAATTCGCTAAAAAAACATTAACAAGATTCTAATATCATGTCGTTGGCTTATTTTCATGTAGACAATGCGTTGGCTTATTTTCATACATACAATGTAATACATTGTAATAAACGCATTATTGATTTAATATTTACATTCAAAAGTTTGTATTAGTAATTATTTTTGTAAAAGAAAAATAAGAGTCAGAAAATCAATGTATTGCTTTCCTAAAGTTGGTGATGTTAATAATTATTATTCGTCGTAGGCACGCAGCATATAAACGAAATTTATTCGAATACTAACTTACTGTCCTTTTAGATTCGTCTCATAGATTCATATCAATACTCATATTATTATAAAGCTGTAGAGTTTGTTTGCTTGAACGCACTAATCTCAGGAACAACGGTTACTTAATTGAATTGAATTTAAGAATATTTCTGTGTTAGATAGTCCATTTATCAAGGAAGGCTATAATTTAAGCTACTAGCAAACCGGGTGAACTCTGTTTCGCCACCTTTACTTTGCTATAAACCTCACGGAGCCCGAGACCTTTCCAACGAATGCAAAACCGTGGAAATCGGTTCGTGCTTTCTGGAGTTATAGCGTCAGGAAGGAAAACCCGACTTATTTTTATATAGTAGATAGCTAGGAATAATAGGAGGCTATAGGAGCAGAGAAATGCGGGTAAAACCGCGTGGCACAGCTAGTTGCTTATAACCCTTGAACATTTACTACCATGTAGCACCATGTACTACCATTTAAAACTCATCCACATAGTTCAAGTAAAAATAGGCTAACACAACCAAGTATTGAAGTATTCCATAACTGTATAATATTGCAAATTTCTAGCTAAAAACCAAACACACGTGGTACAAACTTCGCAATACCTTTGCTGCACATTGTTGAAGCGTGAGGTTGTCGATGCAGTTCGAAGTTTTCCGAAGGTATGTAATTTTATGTAGGTTTATTACATGTGTAGGCGATCGTAATTATTAAAGATGATACAGATTGTTCATTGTAAACATGGTACCTATGAGTTACCTAATTTTTTCAGCAAATGAATTTTGTATTGTTTCATCGAATGAATTACCTGCTTAATCTTAATAATATATATAAATCTCGTGTCACAATGTTTGCCCTCAATGGACTCCTAAACCACTTAACCGATTATAATAAAATTCGCACACCATGTGCAGTTCGATACAACTTGAGAGATAGGATAGTTTAAACATGTAGTTACCACGGGCGAAGCCGGGGCGGACCGCTAGTTGTTTTGTAAAAATGACTTGTTTAGTAATTAACGTTTATTACTGTGGTTTATTACAACAAATATATCTGTCAATATTCATTAAAGAGTCATTGTCACCCAATTTAAATAATATCAGTGACTAGCTGCTCCCCGCGTTTTCACCCGCGTTGCACCGCTCCTGTTGGTCTTAGCGTGATGTTATGTAGCCTTTAGCCTTCCTCGATAAATGGGCTATCTAACACCGAAATAATTTTTCAAATCGGACTTGTAGTTTCTGAGATTAGCGCGTTCAAACAAACAAACATACAAACGAACAAACTCTTCAGCTTTATTGGCATGATAAACTTTATCTAAATTTTTCACTTAAATACAAGTATGTCCAAAGTTCACATGCTTCTCTCATCAATTATCCGCTTATAAGATACTCTTGAAGATAAGATGAAAATGCAAATCATTTTATGTATAAAAGATATCCCACTTCAAACAAATAGTATTACCGCCATACAATAATGTACCTACCTAATATTATGCTTGTAAACTATAAATAGTATGCTTAAAACAGTTTAACTTTAATTATATTATATGAGTCCAAAGTCCACAGCCCTCTTAACTAATTAAATATAATAAAGTGCTCGAACTTAATGCTCGAAGATAAATCGAAAATGCAATTCATTCTATGTAGAATATAATCTTAATATAATACCTACTAGCGGTCCGCCCCGGCTTCGCCCGTGGTCCCTACATGTTTAAACTATCCTATCTCTCAAGTTGGATCGAACTACACATGGTGTGCGAATTTTATTATAAACGGTTAATTGGTTTAGGAGTCCATTGAGGACAAACATTGTGACACGAGATTTATATATATTAAGATAATATGTAGGTATAACATTTCCGTGCTCAGGAAATGAAATCATCAATGTTACTGTCACGTTATACGTGGATGTGTCACGTTCTTGGTCACGTTATTTCGACTTTCTTGCTAATTTCCTTCACTACATAGTATAAAAAGTCCTATACTGTCCCTATGTCTTTTTGTATGCTTATATCTTAAATATACACAATGGATTTTGTTGCATTTTTTTAATAGATGGAAGATTAGTACATAATTTATTAGGTTTTAGAGAAAGTGGGCGAAGCCGCGGGCGGTAGCCGGTAAGCTCTACTAGCTTACCGCCCGCCTTAAAAATATGTGAAATATTGTTGTGTAAATGAAAATGATTTTTACTAGCTCTTCCATGACAGGCTCTATCCCATGTTTTCTACCGTCAACAAAATGCAACAAAACCACGGACCAAAAAATTCATCCGAATAAAAAAAAAGATTTGGCCTCTGTGAGCTTTGAGCACAGGCTTTGAGTCTTTTCCAGTCTGCAAACCTCATCAAAATCGATACACATAGTAGGTACCACTATATCTATAGTAATATTATAAAGAGGAAAGGTATGTAATATGTATGTATGTATGGTTTTCACGCATAAGCTACTGGACCGATTTTGATGAAATTTGGCACAGATAATCTTTAGACCCTGAGAAAGAACATAGGCTACCTTTTATTGCGAAATATGTACCACGGGCGAAGCCGGGGCGGACCGGTAGTAGATATTTTATAAACATTCTCCTTTTGTTGTGCAAGCATTTATATCTATGCATGCTAATTTTTACAGTGAGAAAATAATAAACTGATGAAAATAAAAGACCAAATATTTTAAATAATTTATTAAGGATCAGGCGGTGCATACGATAGCCCGATATTCTTCAATTCGCAGTCCTCTTGCAAAAAGTCCTTTATGAGTAATTTCTTCAGAGCAGTTCGTCGCACCTACAAAATATATCTACATAATATAATTTACTTGTATACTCAAAGGTCTAGACATCAAATGTGGTGACTTCAGAGTTCAGTTCTCAATCGTAAAATGTATAATTTTCAAAGCAAATATAAGATATAGATTCTACATAAAGTCGATATACATCAAACTAAATTATTTTATTTCTTTACAGAAACTTCTTAAATCAGAAATTTATATTTTACAAAAAAGTAATATGAACGACTAGCTGTTCCTCGCGGTTTCACCCGCAGGGCTCTGCTCCTGTTGGTCTTAGCGTGATGTTAAGTAGACTATAGATACGTAGTACATATATTATTATTAGTCTGTGACTATAGTCTTCCTCGATAAATAGGCTATATATCACCGTAATAATTTTTCAAATCAGACCAGTAGTTCCTGAGATTAGCGCGTTAAAACAAACAAACAAACTCAACTTTATAAGATTAGTATAGATTGGTATATATAGGTAATCCTGACCCCTTATACAGGGTGTCCCACTATTGGTATACTAAGCGCGAAGGAACTTGTAGTTTTGCATACACTGATCACGTAAAAAATACTTTAACAAAAAAATTACGTCCAAAATTTTTTACTAAATTTTCCTGAAAATCCATGTTTTCTTCTCTAGTTTCGCGCAGACGGCATATACCTTCTCTAATATGAGCATTTTGTCTATGAAAACATAATCTTTAACGATAGAGTTTGGCTAACGAAAGATGAGACTGGCTTTTTATTTAGAAAATTTATATGGCAACACTTATAATTACGTAATTGTCATTAAAACCTGAGTTGTTGATGTGTCAAAGTGAAAATTATTTCCGCGATTTTAGTGATTTCTAATTGAAAACGAGACGAAAACATTGAAATGCGACTTAAAAAAGGTTCTTTTTACTATGATTAGTAAATTTGAAAAGAAACAAGTTGAAAGAGATGTAGTTTTCAAGGAAAAACAAGAGTGTTTACGTGAAATATCTCAATGCATTGTTAAGTGTGACTTTGATATTTTGATACTATTCATTTTGATTGCATTGTTTAATATGTAATAGTTTGCAAGTAACATGGATGATACCAATAGTCCAGTTATAAACTATTCAAGCAACAATAAAAAAAATTGAATGATCTGTTTCGTTCAAAATGTTTAAAGACACAAAATCAGTATCTTGACGAGATTTCTTCTATGACCGGACCATGTTATTCGTGTTGAAGATAGTATAAAAAACGAGATGGAATAACTGCAGAAATGGAAGGGTTCATAATAAGAGTCAGAGATAATGATAGTGATTCTTACTATTCACTCGCGGTTGAATTTTTAGATTTAATATGATTATATTGATTAAACAAACTTTAATTGTATTTTGTTGTGTTTTTTCTTGCTTTCATTCGGTGTTCTTTTTTGTCTATCTGTATCACTTAACTGTACTAAGTATATTACATAAAACAATATTATAAAGATGAAGAGTTTGTTGTTTTTTTTTTGCTCGTAAGAGAAAATAATAAATAAAAGTATTAAAACTATATTTCCAACTATAACCTAAGTTGCCATATGTTGATTTTTTGAATTTGCCGCCTTTTTCCAGTCTCATCTTTCATTAGCCAGACAATAGCTCACGTGCTGGTGGCAAAGTTGGGTGGCACGCGCTTGTTATGGGTGTACACATAGAGTTTTAAGAATTAATTTATTTGAAAAAAAATGCGTCTGGAATTTTTTAATTATTTTTTTCGTACTCAACGTATGCAAAACTATAACCTCCTTTGAGCTTAGTATACCAACAGTGAGACACCCTGTATAGGCTAGAATAATAAACCACGGGCAAAGCCGGGACAGATCGCTAGTAGTTGTATACGTAGTATATTATTATTAGTCTGTGCTAGTAGTAATTTACCGCAAGTGTCTGCATCTTAGCCTGCCGCAGTTCTTCTCGTATGAACATCATTTCTGGACGCAAGTCGCGATGGGCTTTTGGATCCATGTCGACTTTCAGCTTTGGGTCTATGTTGGCCAGTTGTTGATCGCTGGTTGAAAGGTATTCAAACTATAATAATTATATGATTTAATAATATGCTATAAGCAAAAGTCAAAATATAGGTAGGTAGTTAGGTACATGTTGAACCAACTATGTCTACCCTAAAAAGGAACAACTGTGTCACCCTGAAACATTTCTCTTTGTGAAAAACATACAATAATTCAATCAATTGCTTGATTATTTTATTTATCTATTATGATACAATTTACATACAAATTCGCTCCGACATCAGCTTCCAAAATTCCCGCCTCTTCCAAACTTTCCGGTTCCGCATCATCTTCGTCATTTCTATCTGAAGACATGCTGATGCTAATTAATTATTATGTAATATTAAACTATCCTTCTACAATTAGCTAATGTAATTATATCAAAATTGAAAATAAAAAACAACTTCTATTGATAATTTTATGTTTGACAATGTAGTCCACACTGTCCAATGACGGTCCATTTAAAAATTATTTAAATTCCGAAAATTATTTTATGTTTAGAAATATTACCAACTTCCGCATTTTAAATAAGACTAATCCAATACATCGTAATTAGTTTAACAATTAAACCTTTAACAAGAGCTATATTCTATTAATTATTGTGCTTTTTAAAAAATGCAGAAATGTATTTTATTTTTAATGCCATCTATAATTTTCCTTTGAATACTAAAAGTTTGTTATCACGTCATCTTGTGTTCTACTTCGGAACTAGGTGGTTGGATTTTATTTATAGATTAAAAATTTTCATGAAAAACTGGATCCGCAAAAATAATATTCATAACATAAATCTATTTATAGATATTATAATTTGCCTGAAACAGATTTGTCTTTAAGAATTTTAAAAGATGTTCCAAAAATAAAAATAAAAATGCTGTAATATTTTCATCTGCAATGTCATACGGAAAATAACAGTACTTTTATTTAATCTGTGATAAAGGGTGAGTGAACTGCCTCATTGTTATTTATTGCATTTGACTCTAATAATACATTAATTAGCCGTTTTACGGGTACAGTGAGTGCAATAACATACATAACAGGTCGTGACAGCCATGCAGATGTGAGTAATATCAGAGGTGTGGCGCGTCGTTGTGGGGCGTTTTGATATATCTTAGTGCTGTGACGTTTGGTGTTAAGAAAAAATATTCCTATCTCGCCACAAGATGACCGAGTATAAATTGGTAGTGGTGGGCGCTGGCGGCGTCGGTAAATCAGCTTTGACAATACAGCTGATACAAAACCACTTCGTGGACGAGTACGATCCCACTATCGAGGATTCGTATAGGAAGCAGGTTGTGATCGACGGGGAGACGTGTCTCCTCGATATTTTGGACACGGCAGGTCAAGAGGAATACTCCGCGATGAGGGACCAATACATGCGAACGGGGGAAGGATTTTTACTGGTGTTTGCAGTGAACAGTGCTAAGAGTTTCGAAGATATAGGCTCGTATAGAGAACAAATAAAACGTGTGAAGGACGCGGAAGAAGTGCCAATGGTATTAGTTGGTAACAAGTGTGATTTGCAAGCATGGGCTGTGGATATGGCGCAAGCAAGAGAGGTATGTATAGTTCATTTATTACTTCATTTGTATATATAAATATATATAAGAAGATAATATGTATCAAAGTTGTAGCCTCTATACTGAATTATATAAACATAGCCATAGTAAATGTTGTTTACTATTTTACAAACATGAATGTCATGAATATTATTTTCCTTTATTTTGATGGCCATCATATCAAAGGTCATATGAGCTTATTTTTCTTTAATAATGTTATTAAGATATTATAATAACAAAACTAAATGAAATGCTACTAATTTTTTATTGTATTTACACTTAAATATTTTCCTTAACCAATTACTATTTCCAATTTTAAAAACTAATAGCTAAAGGCACAATAATAGACCAATAATTATTAAAATATTTTTTATTTGTGGAAGAGCATAGTTTTATACTTTAAAAATTACTGCATTCCAGATTACATATTCTATGAATTTTACTATTCCACACCATTTGTAGCCGCTATCTTGATTCAGTGGTAATATGCAAGCATAGATACTAGATACTAGGCAGTCCTGAGTTCTGTTCTGTGTGACAACTAACAAAACAAATGTAGTTCCTCCAGCAAAATACAGAAGCCTAATTAAGAAAGAAAGAAAGAAATAATTTATTGTCTTCAACTCCACCACACCACAAATACACTGGTTACAAACAATAAAACAAACTATAAATAATCACTATACATTTAGTGAATTGCAGCTCATTAGTCGACGACAAAAGGAGTTGTCTCAGCTAATAGTTGTGCAAGAGTCAGAGCCCTTACACAACACTGGTTTTCAGCAACCCCATGTGACGTGGAGTACACAGTACACTTACAATAAATTAATCTATACATATAATAAAATCGTAGGAAAGTCAAAACTGTACATTGAATATTTTTTTAAAAGAATACATAATCCATGATCTATAATCGATATAGAAGCCAAAAACATAGTTTTTAGAATTTTTGTCTGTTTGTCTGTTTGTCTGTTTGTCTGTATGTTTGACCGGGCTAATCTCGAAAAGCACTGCATAGATTGACTTCAAATTTTGCATGAATATTACTAACAGGTCGGGTCAGGCTATAGGCTACATATTATCAAGCTATCACCTGCGGGGGAGGAGCTGTGAACCTTTATTCCTCTTACGTATTCTCTGTACTACGATAGCGTACAATCTAAAGACTCATGTTTAAATGTTGTTTTTGAGTAAGCCATGCTATTGTCTACCTTTACACTATAAAAACTACGTCATTTAAGTAATTTTGGCAGAGAAACAGTATAATGAATCTTAGTAGTATAAAGACAAATTTAAAACAGCGCCATCTATGAGATTTCATTAAAATCAAATCAATTTACATAATAACGCTTCTTGGAAATTCATAATTTAAATATTATGATGTTGGTGAGGTTGTTTTTTTTTAAAGTTAAATAAATAATTCATATCTTCCCAGAGTCCATTTCAGGTGCGCTTATAATATTTCATGTGAATATACTAAAATTTTATAAGTGAGGGTAGATGTTTATTATTTGATGTCAAACAAGACACCATTACAGTTAATACAAAGAGTACTATAATAATACGAGTTAATATAGGTAATAGTAGATAACAGTGATTGTGTTCATTCGTTACATTTTTATAAATCTTCGGCTTTTTTTTAATTTTCGCCTTCTTGCGTTCCCACAAAAGGTAAGTTGTAGCTTTTATATTTATTCTTTATAATTATAATCTATCTATACATATAATAAAATCGTAGGAAAGTCAAAACTGTACATTGAATATTTTTTTAAAAGAATACATAATCCATGATCTATAATCGATATAGAAGCCAAAAACATAGTTTTTAGAATTTTTGTCTGTTTGTCTGTTTGTCTGTATGTTTGTCCAGGCTAATCTCAGAAAGTACTGCACGGATTTACTTCAAATTTTGCATGAATATTACTAACAGGTCGGGTCAGGCTGTTATATACATATTATCATGCTATCACCTTCGGGGGAGGAGCTGTGAACCTTTATTTTTCTTACGTATTCCGTGTACTACGACAGCGTACAATATAAAGACTCATGTTTAAATGTTGTTTTTGAGTAAGCCATGCTATTGTCTACCTTTACACTATAAAAACTACATCATTTAAGTAATTTTGGCAGAGAAACAGTATAATGAATCTTAGTAGTATAAAGACAAATTTAAAACAGCGCCATCTATGAGATTTCATTAAAATTAAATCAATTTACATAATATTAACGCTCCTTGGAAATTCATAATTTAAATATTATGATGTTGGTGAGTTTGTTTTTTTTTTAAAGTTAAATAAATAATTCATATCTTCCCAGAGTAAATTTCAGGTGCGCTTATATTTCATGTGAATATACTAAATTTTTATAAGTCAGGGTAGATGTTTATTATTTGATGTTAGTTACAGTTATATAGCCTAATATAGGTAATAGACGTAGTATTTGTATTCTCTTTTGGTAATAGTAGATAACAGTGATTGTGTTCATTGGTTACATTTTTAAAAATCTTCGGCTTTTTTTTAATTTTCGCCTTCTTGCGTTCCCACAAAAGGTAAGTTGTAGCTTTTATATTTATTGTTTATTATAATTATATAGTTAGACTCATGTTTTTAATTAGTTAAAGTTATGACAAAATAAGAAAATGATGAAATTTTATTTTTATCATGTATAACTTTTACAAGACTATATTATACGCCCAAAGAAGGTCACTTTAGTTCTTGATAAAACTTTATTTGTTAGTAGCTTTTTATTAAAATTAGGTACACTTATCTTTTGATTTTTTTTTATTTACAGATTCAATGTTCATAAAAATTGACGATTTGCGTGAGGATGTAGTGGAAATTAGAAACCTTGCGCGTGGTCAATCAATATTCAATACATATTATAATAAAATTCTAGAAAAGTGATGTCTGTACAATGAAAATATATAAAAAAATAGCAGGGGTTATTATTAAATCGATCTCAAACCCAAAACTTTAGTTATAATTTTTTTGTCTGTTTGTCTGTATGTTTGTGCACGCTAATCTCAGAAACGGCTTATCCGATTTAGACGCGGTTTTCACTAATATATTGTGGTAATCTTCATTTAACATTAAATGTTTATTTCATGTTAATCGGTTTGTAAATAAAAAAGTTATGACCATTTAAGTATTCACGGCGAACATTTGCAAAGGCATTCTATTGTACACTATACAGTGTACGATAAAACGTAAGTTATCTGTTATACGCTACAGTAATTATTCCTTATAAATGTCCAGGTGATCATATCGAAAGTCCCCAAGGGTGGGGGGGTAAGCTGAGGTAGTAGGGGGGGAAGGGGTCAAATTAGAATTATGCTTACTTCTAGGTAAATTTTATACATAAAATGTCCTTTAAATTATGTCGTATTATATTTTTAACCCCTTTTAACCATTTTTAACCATCAAAAAGATGGGTGATAAGTGTTTGACCGCTATGTTTGTCTGTTTGTGCCACCGTAGCTCGCTAACAGGTAATACGAATTAGATGCGTGTTAGGCAGCATATTTTCCGACGCTGGTTCTTAGATAAAGTGTATCAAAATCGGTTCATCCATTTATTATACCTAGGTATATAGAGGTAAAAGTGGGAATGTGGGAAAAAATATTAGTTATATTTTTATCCAATTCGGTTTATCCATTTATTAGATTACAGCGGTGAAAGTGGGAATGAACAATAATCGAATGTGGTCAAATAATATACTCAAGCGGCATATCAAAATATAAAAGAGCAACGTGTTTTATCGAAATCGGTTCATCCGTTTATTACATTTAGGGGTGACAGTGGTTAGATAAATAAACCAAATGGAGCATCAAACGACAGGATATGACGTGTACATATAGGTATAATTAGATAATATGGTTTACATCAAAATCGGTTCTGCCATTTAGTAGGTGTGGAAAGAGAAGGGTTGAAAGTCTGTGAAAGAAGAGGGGGATATGGGAGCGAGAGGATAGCCACACCCTGGAAATTTTGAACTCTACTCAAAGCCACATAGGCCTGGCTCTTGGCAATTTTTTTTCCTAAAGATACCACTTCTTTTGCCACTGTGATCCATTACAATTTGTGCACGGTTACGGCCCAACTTAAAAGATGTCAAGGAGCAACAAACTTATAGATATCAATATGATGTAGGAATGTAATATGGAGGTAGAGGTAGGTCTCGCTTACTTGAAAATATCACATGAAAATAAGAAACCGAAGTTAAAAATTTAAAAATTAAAAAGAAAAACCCAACGCAACGAAGGAAAAGGAATAAATAATAATTTTACAAACTTCCCGACGATCTTTAAAATTAAGTACCATTATAAAAAAAATATAATTGTATATGATATGATAATGATGGTATGGCAGCTCCGACGACTTTGTTTTTTTATTTTTATAAATATTTAAAATGGTATTTATTTTTAAAGATCTTCGGGAAGTTTGTAGAATTAGTGAAACTTTTATTGCATCGTCTCAAACTTTTTGGTCTGTGTAGCGCATGTCGCGTGACGGTCGGCTGCCGAGTAGGTATAAAGCAGTGTTCGGAGTCATTATCGTACAAATAGGATAATTTTGTGCCTAAGTTTCACTTTTACCGTGGTTTCATAAAACCACACAACATTTTTTCCTTTTTCTATGCACTTTTCTTCGTTGCGTTGAGTTTTTTTTTTTATTTAATTTTTATTGCACGGTCTAAACGGTTTAGTTACTACGGCGTGAGACAGGAAAGATCTGAGCGCTGAGACAAACGTCAAAACGCAAAGGAATAGAATCTGCTATCGATACTAATTATTGTCTTAAGCGTATGATGTTTTGATAAGGATTTGTTCACCTTACCAACGACGACGACGACCACGAACAAAATTTTCATCCAGTCGTAATTTAACAAAATTGTGCAAAACACAATTAAAAATAAATTATTAAAATTTCCTGTCGTTCTGGTGATTGGAATTTTTATTTTTGAGATCAACGAATGAAAAAATAGATTTTTCGTAGAAACGGTTATATATATTGTCAAAAACATCCATACAAGGAAGGAATTTATTTTTATTTTTTAGCTCAGTTTAGTAATAAATTTTACTAACAGTTCGTTTAATTATTTATGGTAGTACGTGTTTATTCAATAAAAGTTAAGTAGTAACTACCTACTATGCAGTCACTATTCCACGCGGACGAAGTCGCGGGCACAGCTAGTTAATAATAAATAGAAATTAATTGAGAATAAGTATTAAAAAAATTAAAGACTACATACACAAACAAAGACTACTAATTACTTACCTGTCCTTAAAAAAAATTGATCAATTTAAACTGACATACCGGTGTATCCCATTGAGCACTTAAATAAGTTTAATGAAATATGTAAATAAGAGAAAATTAACAAAATCATAACTTCTTATGAAAGGTGATTCAGGTAGCTGAAGGTGTGTTCTATCTCTGGGTCACCACTTTACAGTCTTTCCTGGGAAGATATGTCCATCCTCTTATTTTTGTTCTCTTCTCTCATCTCTTGCCTTATAGATAAGTAGCATATTTTTATCTTAATATATATAAATCTCGTGTCACAATGTTTGTCCTCAATGGACTTCTAAACCACTTAACCGAACTTGAATAAAATTCGCACACCACGTGCAGTTCGATCCAACTTGAGAGATAGGATAGTTTAAACATGTAGGTACCACGGGCGAAGCCGGGGCAGACCGCTAATTAAGTAATAATATAGATATTATCTGATGAGGCAGGTTTTAAATTCCTATAATACTTGTGTCATTGGATTTGGTATATAATTATTATGTTTTTGATATTGGTCTAACAATCAAAGGTCTAAATTGCTAAACAAATTAGAATAAAATTTGACTAAAGAGTTAGCTATAGTACATACACACCTTGCCTTCCAAGCCAGAGGTTGTGGGTTCCATTCCCACCCAGGGCAAATATTTGTGTGATGAACATAAATGTTTGCTCTGTGTCTGGGTGTTAATTATCTACTATATAATATGTATTTATTTAGAATTTGTATGTTTATCAGCCATTTGGTTTCCATAACACAAGCGAAAGCTTAGTATGGGATCAGATCGTGCCTTGTGTGAAAAATGTCCTGAAATATTTATTTATCTTAATTAGGCACTATCACAACAATCAAATTAGATTAAAAAAGAAAATAAACTCTCTGGACTACATTCCAGAGGAGGCTGAGACAATGTGCTAAGATAACAGGTGCCTTTTTATTTATTTATCTTAAATAATGGGTTTTGCAGGTATAGGTTATTGGTATAAATTAAAAAAATACATAAACACATGAAAAAAACACATGATACAAAACATGTTTTCCCATTTATAGAATTCTGCCAATCTTTTTTTAAATGCAGATTTTTAGGGGTAGTAGAAATTGCAAGTTAGGCACTATCACACAATCAAATTAGATTGGTAGTAGAATTAAAAAAGAAAATAAACTCTCTGGACTACATTCCAGATGACGCTTAGACAAAATGCTTAGATAGCGGGTGCCTTAAAAAAAATACCATCAAATTAACAAAGAATTCTCAAATTGTAATTCGTTTTAGGGCCGATTTTTCAATGCTTGCTTAAAACTTATCCGTCCAATAAAGTATTACACGATAATATTAAAATGTCACGTAAACTGTCAATTATGGGCAATTAGAATACATTTTTAAAATGGTAGTTTTATACATTATTCGACAAATAAGTTTTATCCAAGGATTGAAAAATCAGCCCTTAACAAAGTATTTAACCATACAATGGCTCATAATTCCTGATTAATATTAAACTGTGACTCATGATTCATACAGTTACATCTGCTGTGAATCATTCTAATCTTAATTCAACTTAAAGTATATTTTGTTGCAAGAACAATCATCATTATCGTTTGTTTCACAGATAAGGGATAACATTGTTTACTGTAATTATTGTATTACTAGCGGTCCGCCCCGGCTTCACCCGTGCTTACATATTTACGTTTTCTCTACATAAGAACCATCCACGTACTTCAAGGAATATAATAAAAAAAGAATTATCGAAATCGGTTCAGCCGTTCTCAAGTTATGCGCTTACCAACACATTTTGGGATTCATTTTTATATTATAGAAGATTAGTGAATAATTATCATCTGTGTCAAATAAAGACAATTTGAATTTGGATTTTGAATTTGTGATTGGATGATTTTTCAACTTGTTGGTCTATGAGCAAAATAATTTAATCATATGCGTTAACTTTGGACTCATTGATTTTCGGCTATTTGTAAGTTGTTAGCTGTCACTACTTTAATGAATTGAGGCTGGAGACCTTGTTTAATCTAAAATCTTTACCTTTATATAATTCTATATAAAGGTTAGTATTCACTAAAGCATGTAAAGTCATCAAGTTAGTTTTGGTCTGTGATGTTGATCCTATTAATATTATAAATGTGAAAGTTTGTATGGATGTATGGATGTTTGTTACTCTTTCACGTAAAAACTACTGAACCGATTACAATGAAATTTAGCACACATATAGAGGGTAACTTGGATTAACACATAGGATAGGAGTATAGAATTATGAATAAAGAAATTATTGGTTTTATTGTTGCTATTTAAATTTCCATCCAGATTTATCCATTACTCAAATAAAGAGATACCTAATATTTTCATCAATTTAAACAGTTCATCAAGTCATTGATCATTCCTCTGTCTGATTTTGTTCATTACAAAAATATAATATTATGTATTTATTAAGTTAAAGCACATTTTTTTATTGTTTGTGTTGTTTTCAAATGATAAAATGATAATATAAACTTTTTTTAACCGACTTCAAAAAAAAGGAGGAGGTTATCAATTCGACCGGTATGTTTTTTTTTTTTTTTTATGTATGTACACCGATTACTCCGTGGTTTCTGAACCGATTTACGTGATTCTTTTTTTGTTCGATGCGGGATGGTGTCGAATTGGTCCTATAAAAATTTTATTCGGATAGGCCCAGTAGTTTTTATTTTATGAGCATTTTTGTCTGTATTTGTAAATGTTGCAAGTGCAAGTTTGAAGTCGGTTGTTTTTAACGCAGTTATTGACTTGTTATTTACTTATAATGAATGTCCTTAACAATACCACCAAAAACAATAGGTAACAAACTATCCTGAATTAATTCATAAATTTAATCATTCAATTGGTACATTCCAGGTGGCGCGGAGTTACGGAGTGCCCTTCGTAGAAACGTCAGCCAAAACACGAATGGGCGTCGACGACGCATTCTACACGCTAGTCCGCGAAATTCGCAAAGACAAGGAGAGCCGCGGGAAAAAGTACAGGCGGGGTAACAAACTCGGCTCTAGGCGTACATTCAAGTGTACGTTACTCTAAATTAAGGCTTCTATCAGTAATTGTAATTTTGAACTGTGCAGGGCTTAGTATACAGTGTGGTTTTCTATACGGATCGGATATACGGCTAATCGAACGACGACGGTCTACGCGTGAAAGGGAGAGAGCACTCTGTCACATACATTACCATAGACAAATGTTCCCTCCCTTTCGCACGGGTTGAGTTTGACGTTACTGCTTTGTTGTCGGTATCGTGTGTTGCTACATGCCAATTTTACTATCTACACAATTTGCGAGTGATATTATAAAAAAAGAAGATATTCATATCTAAGATTGATGTTTGATGACCAACCAAAATAAAAATGAAGTGATTGTTCCACACAATTTTAAGGGAAGATCTTAAAAGAAATGTATATGTCAGTACACTTTCTATGTCTATGGTTATAATGTTCAATGTTTCCTAGTTTAGTGTAGAGGTATAGCTGTATAGCTGACATATAAACAATGGAATATATTTTTATTCCATAAGTGTCTCAGTATCGGATCAATTCATATTTTAAGATTCAGCATGTATGCCTTGGTCTTAGTAGGATAAGAATTAAGATGCCTTTTTATGGCAAGTGACATATTCTATTAACTGTTCCTACAAAGGTTTGTATTTCGTATGCCTTTTTGATAACGTTAACAATAACATGTAGGTTTTTATTCACTTCGACATAAAAATAATAAGAAACATTTATACAAAGTTTTCTTTTTTAATTTGCTATTTTTATACATTAATTTTAATGTTTGCTTGCATGAAAAACCATATTCAGTGACAATAATACTTACGATAAATTTTGACGATTATTTCGAAGTTTTTTCTTTCACAACGCTTTTGTATTCTTGCAACTGCAGTGTATTGTGATAATAGTGCCATGAATATAGAATAGAAAAAAATCTAACATCACAATTTTTATAATCAAATACTTTTCTATGCATAGCCTAAGATAGCATACTATCATATAACAATATGACCTACTAATAAAAATAAAATGTAAGGAATCCAGGTGAAGCTAATGCACCATGTTTAAATATGATGATATTCATTTAAAAATTTATCTATATGCACAAATAATTCAGCTTTTGCTTTTCTGATTTGATAACTCTACTTCTCATTTATAACGAAATATTCATTTTATAGATACATTAATTAGACCGATAAAAACTGCACTGTATATTAGTTCTACAAAATAATGATATGTATTAGTATGGTACTCTATAAAATTTATTTACTACTTACCGTCAAATTTTAATAATTATCAAATTTAAATAACTTTTTCCAAGTAATGTTCTGTGTTATACACATTGTAATGCGTGGGAGATTGGCGTTGAATTTCTACAATAATTAATACGAAGATTAGCAGTTTTGCAAGCATTTTTATTGATAGTCTCTTAAAATTTTTGACAAGAACTGCTGCTCTAGATTATCTATGATTTGGATTTGACACTTTTATAATACGCCTTTACCTCCCACAAGCTATGAAGTTTGTAAATGCTATACATATTGTATTAGATATAACTATGAAATAAAATAAACGTATATGAATATTATTGAACGCGAATCGTTAAATACCTTTGCATTTTACGTTGAGAATTCGCAATTCAAATTAACGAGAACAAATAAAATAACACACCGGCTTATTATTGGATCCAATAGGGATAGTGTTTACAGATATAAAATACTAATCATAATTAAAATATAGGTATCCTTCCACCCACTCAAAGCATCACAATAAAATTCGTGAAATGCAAGGGTTTTAACTTAAAGAGCGTTCATGCGTGTCGCAATTCGTATATTTTTTTTAGTCTATATCATTTGATATCATAACATTAATCTAACATTTGAATGACATTTGTGAGCGTTAGTAAAAACGCGCGAAAATTGTAAAAAAAAAAACTTATACAAGTCATACGGAATCTATTGTAAATGTTATATGTTACGTGCATTCCCGACATTAAAACCGAAAAGCGTATTTAACAACTGATAATATTCACACGACACGATTACAATAGGAAATGGGTTCGCAAGAATTTTTCCCATATTTTTGTACTGTGCAATTGTTGTACATAAATTTTGAATTTCCTAGTTTTTAAGCTTCCGCAGATTCACTTATCGTCAGATAGATAGTGTTAAATGAATTGTAGCTAATAATAATAAGTGAATTTAAGTAAATGGCACAGATTTTGACGTTGTGCAATATTCGAAGAATTGTTATGGGTCGCGAAATAGAGGCGATAGTTTAATGGTTTACTGTTATTGGGAATACGGGGTTATTCCAATTTAGAGTTTTGCAATACTATAAATACCATTTAATATTTTATGTATCGACTATATAAATATATAGTATTCACAAAACATGTGGAATTAAATCGGGATAGTCCTCTGTTTATGTAAAAAGTATGTTTTAAAAGCTCTGCGAGTACTACTAATAGTGTAGTATAAAATTGAAGAAAAATGCAAAGTTAATATCAAAATTATGTATGTTTATTTGACGATACTATAACTCAATTATGTATGATACAGTAAAGTCAAACTGTTAGACAAAACAATCGATGGTAGCTAGTATATCCACATAATTATGTGGCATCATTTTAAACTCATATATTTCATGAACATGTAAAAAATTTGTATAAACATTTTCAACTCTAATCTATAGGCCATAAAGCCGATTTTAATGAAAAACTCGACTCGTATTAAAACGAATGTTAAGCATGGTTGTGTTTATCAATAATACAGTTATTCTTATAAGTAGATTGTTTATAAGTAGACAATCTACATTCTACATAATATAACATAATTATTATCAATTTCAAAGGCCCTTTTTATGCTGTAAAGTTTTGTTTTAAGTACTTTAATTGTTTTGGAAGCTTTTTATTTGCACAAAACGCATTTAGCCGTCATCAGAGTTACTAATCGTGATATGTAATTATTGTAATATATCACACGCGTCATGTGCGTTATGCGAATGAATTCTATCGTCAATGGTTATTTAATGCTTCAGTATAAACATAATTTATACTTAATCCAATGTTCAATGGACTAAATTCTACTCTTAGATCAGGTAGGACTTCAATATATTGTCATCTTTTATCTAAAATCATTGTTTTGATCTGTGACCAGCCCCCCTAGTCTAGTGGCTTTCTGTTAGCGTAGCGTTCAATAGAATAGACTACGAATGTATGAGATTGACGTAGGCTGTAGATAAACGTATCTACAGGTTACGTCAATCTCATACATTCGTAGTCTATTCTATTGAACGCTACGCTAACAGACAGCCACTTGACTAGGGGGGCAGGATAATACTCTGTGTCGTTCCTCAAAACGCAGAATGGATGGCAATATGTTGTATTTAAAATTAAAACCTCTTTTTTCATATCACTACAATTATTATCTATAGGAGTTTAATTTGCTATAAGCAATTTGGATCTAGCCATACCTGATCTAAGTAGATGCTTAGATTTAGCAGAATATGCTAAACGTAACTATATTTTCATAATTACCTACAATTGTTTCGTTATACTGTTTTAATAAGCTAATTTCTGTTTATCGTATAAAATTACCGTGTTAGAATTTAAAGCAATATTTACCCGCGTTTCATGATAAACAGTTATGTCTTTCTACTGTCCATGACCATAGACAATTGCCGAATTATATCACAAACTACCTAGTAATAAATACAATATCATTAGATGCCTTACATATTCTTTAATGTTATTTTCTAATCGCACACAAGCTGTTCATCATATTATTATACTATTATAACATTCATTGTAATAGTGATTAAAATGGCATGCAATTACTTTATAATCATATAAAATGCTGTGTTGCCAGTATACCAATGTTTTGTGTACAAATTTTACATTTCTCACAGCAATCATTATTTTAATCTTCAAATAATTTTATCTATATAACATTATTTACTTTTTATTTATATAGATAAAACTATCCTAGTTAAGAAAATATAGGTACAATGAATCAATGTAACGAATTTTATACCTTCAGTTTTATTTAATAATTTGACAGTTTTTTTCTGTAGTTTTAAGTTACAATTAGTATTGCGTACCTAGATAATTTACTTATTTATAGTTTAACGAAGTAAAACTGCCATGGAAAGTTAGTCCCAGTTTTTGCCATTAAAAGTAATTCATTTTTATACTTTATGCTATTAAAAATCAATGCTAGTGCAACCAAGGCTTTATATTATCCGACAACATAATGATTTGTAAACACATCAACGCTAAAGCACAAAATAGGTGGTAATTAAAAATCATTGTAATTCTGTGAAACTGGCACAATGATTGTGCTTGTTGTGGTTAATAAATTGGCAAAAAATTAATACGTTTTTTATTTTCCTATGTGTTATTATATCCTTAGTGAAATGAGAAAGAAATTCTCAAATTTATCAGTATTAATAGTTTATTATTATATCACACATTTTGGTAGAAACGACTGTTTATTATTTTAAACTTATTAAAGTTTTTTAACTGATTTTGACACAAACATTCTACAAATTTTTGACTACGCTATCGATTGGCCTACGATTGCATTCGTATATAATAATTCAAAAGCAGTAGCATAGGCTACTTATTACAGCTTATTTGTTGGTACATAAAGGATAATAAATTAATAAAAAATACTCAAATTGAATAGATGATTAATTTTTTCACAGAATATTTATGAATGTTTCGAATGAATACATTGGAATAATTTTTCTTCTTATTGTTTAGTCCTAAAACCCAAACAATGTTAATGAAAGTCAGAGGCCATCACCACCTACACCACTGATATATTTTTTCAAGATTACTTACCTACAACACCCTTACAATACCTATTTGTGTTAAATGCAAAAAAAAATTGTTGGCATATATCCGTATCCTTGAATAGGTATAAGAATTAGCTTTTTCGTTATTATTTTTAACTGTTCTGTGTCTTGTACCTTTCTTGTACATAATATGTAGAACGTGTAAAGGAACACGTTTCGTTTAATGCTCCGAACGTTTAATGTCAATTCACAATTGTCAAAACACAACTCAAAATATGTCAAAAGTCAAATCTGCCAGTGATAAATTTTAATTTGCAATTTCGTAAATTGTAATTACCCAGTGCCCCTTATCACAATGGAAGCAAAAGAAGTTTGCGCCGCTATAGAAAATGATGAATTCTACAGTAAATTCCTCGAAGCGACTGTGAAACCGATCACAACAGATAACATTTCGGTAACTGACCAAGTTACCAAACTAACAGAAGGCATAAATAAACTAACAAAAAGTCTAGAAACTCAAGTTCTAGCAAAACACAATGACTTATTAACGCAAGCCAGCCACATTTCAGATTTAGAAACTATGTTAGAATCGGTTAAAGTGCAAGAAGAAACACTTTTACGTGGCACAGAGGGTTTAGCTGAAGGGGTCTATGCTTCTTACGATTCCTTGGAAAACCAAACGCGTATGCTTGAAAGAGTGCAAATAACGTGTCAACTACTGCGACATGCATCTAAAATATTGGCTCTATGGAACAAACTGCAAACTATTCAAGAAAATCCGGCTAAAGAAGCAATGCTTTTGTATGAGTTAAATGAATTGTTTGGTGACTATGATTTTGATGGGATTATCTTATTAGATGATGTACTGAAACAAGTACGACAAAGAAGAACGGAATTGCTGAATAATTCAACAGAATTGTTACAAAGCAGTTTATTAAATGGAGATAAAACTAAACTCTTACAATGTTTTAAGGTGTTCCACAATTTACAATGTACTAGCGAACAAATAAACAACACAGTCAAAACTATCCTTAAAGATCTACAAAAAGAAATACACACTGCTTTAAATATACAAATGGTGTCTATAGAAGTTAAGAAATCATTGTCAGGGCGTGTTGCACCAGGGAAAGCAAATATTATGAATGCACAAGATTTTAAAATAAAACTATGGGATAACATTGAGAAGTTATTCGCTGGTAGTATTTATCACAGCTGCATGAAAGTGATAATGCTTCAAAATGTAGTAACCGAATTACACGCTATTGGTAACTTTAGAAACATAGCCAGAGACTTCTGGAATGAACTGTGTTTAGTCTTTAGTACTGAACTGGACAAGAGTCCTTCCAATGTAAGCCAGTCTATTGAGATAGACTATGCTAAATTGTTAAAATGCTTCAATGATTTGTTGTCTAAACTAAAATACAAGAATCTAGAAATGAATCGATCATATTTTACAAAATGGGAGAATTCCTTCTTATCCAAGTCTCTTGCAAAGCTCTTAGAACCTGTAAGAAGTATGTGGCATCTCAACCAAGTGCCGAATATGGACCAAATTGACAATGCAGTTAGAGTTATAGCTGAGGCACTCAGTATTTCTCTTGGAGATAAACAACTGAGCATTAGCCTCGCTTATAGTGTTGCAAAAAGCATAAAACAAATGCTAGTTGAGACAGAACAGCGACTGTCAATGGACAGTGACGTCGCTCAGATCATAGAAGCACCCACTAGTACACAACAGAAGAATGCTGATCTATGCAATGCTCTGTATTACTTCTCATCACAAATCAACAGAGTTCTCAACAACATGAACTCAATTCTTCCACCAGAGAGCATACAAATCGTACAAAACAGCTTAAAAGACATTTCTAGCTTACCAATTCTGCAATTATATGCCGAGTCTATTAAAAATTCTCTCTTCATTATTCTTATGACCATGCATGATGAACAGGAATTCAGTCGAAGTGACGACCCAAGCAATAAAACTATTTCTTGCTCACCGTACATGAAAGAACTGCAACAGTTTGTGTCACGCTGCAAAGATTTATACCTCTCAATGTTTCACGAAAAATCGGCGCTAAATGAGTGTTGTATTACAATATCGAAGGCATGTATTGAACGGTTCATACATCACGCGTGCAACATCCGTCCTCTAAGCGCATATGGCCGTGCGAAACTACAGGCCGATTGCAAGCAATTGGAAATATCCCTATCCCCATTGATAACTGATATGATGGATTTAGGAGACCACTATCGTCAGTTAAAAGCGCTGCAATTGCTTTTAGAAAAAACACCTCAAGAGGTCGCTAAAAGCCAGTATGAGGGTGCTTCTTTACCATATTCGTTAGTCATGATGTTTTTATTCTCACATGCCGGGCCTCAGCTATTAGCTCCCCATGTATGTGCAGGATGGAACATACAAAAACTCATGCAATGGTTGGATTCGCATAAAAACGAAAAGGACAGGCTTGAATTTGTCGCGGGCGCTTTACAGAGGTACCAAAACCATGTGAGGCAGAACCAAATCACTACATATGATGAAGTATATCCCATATTACTACAGCTTCTTGATGATGGAAGAAAAATTTTTAAGAAATAAACTATTGTAGTTTATAATTAGTTAAGAAGTAATATTTAAGTGCAATGATGTATAAAATAAAACATGTGTTATATGAAATTATTTATTAATAAAATTGTCTTATTTACAATTACAATGTTTTCTTATTCAAACATCCTCCTCAGCTCGCTTTAATATATTTGATTTTTCATATATCTAGAACAAATGTTAAAATTTTTAATTAGTAACCTTTAAGTAACTTCTGACATGTCTTACCTAGATAAAATCAAGTAATAAATATCCTATCGAATAATTGTGTCCCTTCGTCCAGCATACTCACCATGGAATCCTGATATTTCATGAATGTCAAAAAACTGTTCTGAAATAGTGCTAAATAGTGCCCAAAGGAAAAAAATAGTGCTCTTGTACTTGCGAAGTTATAGCCATAGTTCGATGAGTATGCTGGACGAAGGTTTCGCCCAGCATACTCACCTCCGTCCGGAGAATCTGTATACGCTTCAAACATAATTCATACTTCAAAAAATAGTTCCCAAATAGTGCCAAACGGTGCCCAAAAAGAAAAAACAGTGCTCGAATAACTTCGGAGTTACAGGCTTCGTTCAGTGAGTATGCTGGGCGTAGGTTCTACGCCCAGCATACTCACCTCAGTGCGCGA
Organism: Colias philodice; assembly: GCF_061535455.1. Classification (NCBI taxonomy): domain Eukaryota; kingdom Metazoa; phylum Arthropoda; class Insecta; order Lepidoptera; family Pieridae; genus Colias; species Colias philodice. Next base: position 1,470,834 of record NC_143104.1, read on the forward strand.
ATATCGAACGAGCTATAGGTACAATTTACGTCTCAAAAAATTGTGCTTGAAATAGTGCCCAATATCAGTCCAATTTTTGCTTGACTTATGACCTAGAAAACCATTAAATTTGATTGTAAACTTCTACATACATTACATTGAGTACAGTCGAATACAATATTATTAACTTTCTTTCTAACAATTTTTGTCTTGTGTAAATTATTAATTGTCTATGTAAGGGAGTATTTACTTTAGAATCGCAATATTATTAATTACACATTATTTTAATAATACTTTATAATAATATGATTAAGCCTTCGCGCGTCGCATGGGACCCCGGTAGCTAGGAACAATGATTTTATATATTTTGTCTAGATCACGGCGCTTGAAGGATTAAGATATCAAATGAAGTAAATCATGCATGAAAAATAAAGTTGCTTACATTACAACTGACAAAATTATTCAAAATAATCATTTTCCGGATCAAGGACGGTACCACAACGTTTACGGAATTGACCTGTATTCCTCATGTGATAAAGTTCAATATAGTGTGGCAGTAATGGATGCACGTACGGTCAATAGGTATGGGGTTGGTATGGGGCTTACGACGCGCGGCGCCCGCGACGCAAATGAATATGTTTATGTTTAAATACTAGATGGCGCTGCCCTAACATCTTACGATTATTAGACAAGACTGATCTGTATTTTGAAGGTGATAAGGGTCCATTTTGTGTCACAAAGCAATCGAAACGAACAAGCCCTTCTCAGTTTCTTTGTTTGTTTACTTCGTCGCACATCATTATAATAACGCCGGCTTTTGAGTTTGACTACATAGTGGGTTGCAAAACCAAACAATGTGTTGGTGATGTCATTATTTACCTATATAAAATTGTGTATCTAGTACGTAATCAATATAGGAGCTGCACCCAAATCAGTAAGTATATTTCAATTTATAATAGTGGCATTTAACTAAATTGATTTTACACTCATTCATTAATTGCACTGTAAAACTAGGTAGCAAGCGAGTTGTTTTTTACAAAACACACAATGCAATGAAGTAATAGACTTCATTTACGCTTAAAGTTTCATTCATTTATTATTATTTATAAAATATATAATAATGCATTTAATCGAAAGTTTTTGACATGTGAGAAAATACCATAATTATTTCCAATAACATGAAGTCTACAATTAGAAAGTATGTAGAAGTTTACATTAAAATTTAATGGTTTTCTAAGTCAAAAGTCAAGCAAAAATTGGACTGATATTGGGCACTATTTCAAGCACAATTTTTTGAGACGTAAATTATACCTATAGCTCGTTCGATATTCGCGCACTGAGGTGAGTATGCTGGGCGTAGAACCTACGCCCAGCATACTCACTGAACGAAGCCTATAACTCCGAAGTTATTCGAGCACTGTTTTTTCTTTTTGGGCACCGTTTGGCACTATTTGGGAACTATTTTTTGAAGTATGAATTATGTTTGAAGCGTATACAGATTCTCCGGACGGAGGTGAGTATGCTGGGCGAAACCTTCGTCCAGCATACTCATCGAACTATGGCTATAACTTCGCAAGTACAAGAGCACTATTTTTTTCCTTTGGGCACTATTTAGCACTATTTCAGAACAGTTTTTTGACATTCATGAAATATCAGGATTCCATGGTGAGTATGCTGGACGAAGGGACACGAATAATTGTGATCAAATTAAAATGTAAATTTAAAGCTTCTCACGACGTATAATCAAAATCTGTCCAGCATTTTAGATACATAGAATTGTGTGCTTACCTAGTCAAAAAAAGGCAGGCATAGACCGGCTACTCACGTACCTTCAGCAAGGGCAATATTGGAATTGGACCCTTAATTGTAATGTGTCAGCAAGTAGGCGCAATTCAGAGAACAACTGAAATTTCTCCGACCGCCGACCAACCGAGATTGTACCAATATCGCCCCTGCGGCAGGTACTTGAGTAGCCGGCATTTAGCCACGGACTGATTGTCAAATTTCACGTAATCTATACAGATATTATAAAGCTGAAGAGTTGAGAGCTGTTTGTTTGAACGCGCTAATCTCGGGAACTACTGGTCCGATTTGAAAAATTATTTCGGTGTTAGATAGCCCATTTATCGAGGAAGGCTATAGGCTATATATCATCACGCTAAGACCAACAGGAGCGGAGCAATGCGGGTGAAACCGCGGGGAAGAGCTAGTAAATGATATATAGAGCCAAGAGGAACAGATTACAGATACATATTAAATTGAAAAAGGAAATTCAACCTGTATCCCAAAATTGGGGTGGGCCCAGGGGTATGATGGGACAAGCATTGTTAGGCTAACCATTTAGACAACTCTCAAATTAATATGATAGGGTCATTATTTACTATTAACTTTTTTCTATTTAAAATTTCACTTATTTTTCAAAATAAAAAATCAACATATAAAAAACATACTTTATTCAACAACAACGTACTTACAACTTAAACCTAAGCATACACAAGTACATAATATATTCAACTAAATGCTATAACAGTCTAAAGAACAAACAGACAATCATAAATTATCGCTATATATTTACATACCATACATACTTACAACTAAATATTACAGTACCGCCGTAATATAATTAAGAAAAATTAATTTTAACTATTTATTTTCTTAAGTTACAACCCTTTAAAACTATTCATATACTTTTTCGGCATAAACTATACTATATTTGTGTGTTTATCAAGCAAAATTGAACTTAAATGCTTTGTTAATAAGACTCAAATATCAAAGCGAAGCTGCATCACATTTTGAAAGGAACTATTTTATGTACAATTTCACATTTGTATAAAATAATAAAAATCTCAATTCAATTTAAATCAATTTCACTTCACATACAATATAGTCTGATATGTGTAAAATAAAGGAAAAAAAAAAGACGTGTGTCACTCGGGGACTGCCGCGGTAAAGCTATTGCATGCTATGCCTTCAAGCCACACCTCCGCGCCCGTCCCCGTGGGGAGCGTGAGGTTTTTCGTTACGGAATTTCTGGATTCGGTCCCCGCGCTCAAGGCCCGCGATAGAAGCTATGCAATAGCTTAATAATAATATGTGCTACCCATTTAAAACATTTCAGGTGCTACCATAATACAAATTCGAACACAATATGTCTTTAAAACAGGATTACTAAACGGAATTGACCTTTTAATACCAATAACATTATAAATAAAAAGGTGCAGATAGATTATTATTAGCGCTCCGGAAGTGTCACGTCGAAATGTGGCCAATTAGCAACATTTTACTTAAGAAACGATAGTTGAATCATGCCATCTCACTTAGACGTCTAATCGTGTGTATTTATAATATTGTAAAATTATTGTAACTTTATAAATTTACTAGCTTTCCGCCGGCGGCTCCGCCCACGATTTCAAAGAAAAACTCGCATAGTTCCCGTTCCCGTGGAATTTCCGGGATAAAACCTATCCTATATTACTCGTGGATAATGTAGCTTTCGAATGTTGAAAGAATTTTTAAAATCGGTCCAGTAGTTTATGAGCCTATTCATTACAATCAAACAAACAAAGTTTTCCTCTTTATAATATTAGTGTAGATATATTGTAACCTTTTTGAAGATAGAATATTATTGGTAACCTATTTACACCTTTTTAATTATAATTAAACACTATTTATAACTATATACAACTCTCAAACTACCCTCAAACCTCGTCGAAAGCGATCTTGAACACGTCATCATATTCGTTGACGAAATGCACGTCAATATCCTTCTTTATGAAGTCGGGCAAATCGTCGAAGTCCCGCCTGTTCTCTTCGGGCAGAATAACACAAGTCATGCCTACACGTTTCGCCTGAAACATGAGATATTAAATTTTGAGAATTTAAAATTTTGATTGTATTTGTCTTACAGATTGTATTTGTGTTACAGAATGTTTGTGTTTCGGATTATATTTGTGTTACAGATTGTATTTATGTTACAGTTTGTATTTGTGTTACAGTATGTTTGTGTTTCGGATTGTATTTGTGTTACATACAGATTGTATTTGCGTTACAGAATTTTAGTGTTACAGGGCGGTTATGTGTTATTCGTGATGATTGTATTACAAATTGTGTTAATATTTGGATTAATATTTTCATTGTGTTTGCATAAGAATTGTTCACGTGTATTTGAATATTAGAATTTATGCGTATCAACAACTCACTGCAATAATTTTCTCCTTGATCCCACCAACTGGCAACACTCGTCCCGTAAGCGACACTTCCCCGGTCATGGCTAACGGGCGAACCGGTTTATTCAGCGCTAGGGAGAGTAGAGCTGTTGTGATGGTAACACCGGCTGAAGGGCCGTCTTTGGGTGTCGCACCTTCAGGCACGTGGAGGTGAAGGTGACTGAAATAAATAAATAAATAAATCTTTATTTGCTCAAATGTGGTTCACATGTTATTACTTTATGGAAAGTACAGCACATTCGCCAGTTATACTGGCATGCAAACATAATTTCACAGCTCCGCATAATCAGAATTTTTTTTTATTACATAAACATTATTATAGTTAAGTTCAAATACTTATTTATTATATGTAAAGAATAATGGAAAGTTAATATAAAGACAGAGGTTGCAAAATATGTGCGTAATGTATTCTGTAAGTTTCTTGACTTATGTGAAATGTAGTTTCATTTTAAGTCATGTAAAAATTCAAACATTTTTTTCGTTAATGAGTTGAGATGGCGATCAATTTTAAAGGACATTTAAATTTTAACAAACCCACTTGCCAAGTTAGGTGTGAAAGGGATAAAAAACATACAGGCGTCATTCAAGGTCGTATTTTCTTGTTACAAGTTAATGTTCATACTGAAATCTCCAGTGTATTAGATATAAGCTTCTTGATGAGAACTGTCGTTTGACATTAGTGACATACGTCACGTTCACGTCCAATACTTTCCGCACTCTCACCTGGTGTTAAGGAACTGGTTGCTAGGCACAGTAGTTCGCAGATAGTTCCGTGCGACGGTATTTTCCCGGTACTTTTTCCCAATTTACCTACTTTTCCCACGTCCCCGGTACTTTTTCCCAATTTACCTACTTTTCCCACGTTCCCAGTTACTTTTCCCACGTTCCCGTCACTTTCCCCACCCTCACCTGGTGTTAAGGAACTGGTTGTTGGGCTCGTTAGCTCGCAGATAGTTCCGTGCGACGGTGAGCGCGATGCGGGCGGACTCCTTCATCACGTCGCCGAGGTGACCCGTCAGCTCTAGAGATCCGGTCGAGGCTTTTTCTTCGTGATGGGAATTACGGAGCGCTGTTTCTATGTATAGTGTGCTGCCACCTAGTGGAAGAAAGTAGGGTTAAATTATATTTTATGGTAGCGAAATAAATAGAAATTCATTGACAACTAATCTCAAAATCGCCTTTTAATAGGTCATCGCGTTGTATGTTGTTGAATTACACCTTATTTCGACTGTTCGTGTACTGCCGAAAGGCACGTACAGATTTTCATACGGCGAGTACGTAAAAATCATTAATTCATTCATTCATTAAATTCAAGACGCAAATTTTTCTATTAGATGATTTCTTAAAATTATGTGTACTATCTGGCAACCCATCAGTCACCAGCTTGCACGCTTACGTTTAAAGATATTTTTTTTATAAATTCGGTGCACATATTAACAGATATAAACGGCCCTTTCGTCCGTCGGTGGGACAGCCTGTATATATAATCTATAGTCCAGCCTTTCCTATCTAGCGCCACCATAAGATGATCCGCGAAACCCTAGTGCCACCTTATCCTGATCCGCGGACCCGCAAAAAACGTATTCTTATAAGTCAATCTAAATTATTTTAATAATTGTTTGATTTCTTGCAGTGTTTTGGTATGAAATAGCTTAGCCACCAATCACTTGACAGATTATTCCATCTTAAAACTGAAAAATACAAAGTCCGGCCGTCAAAATAGTCTGGCTACTAAGGCTTTCGTAATTTTCTTGATTTGTCTGCGGACACCCTGGCATATGCTCGCGGACCCCAGGTTGGGAAACGCTGCTATAGTCTATACTCTATGGTAACAACTACAATCACTCTATACTCTATGGCCACTCACCCATAGCGGTCCACGCTAATCCCATGACCACGCCGGGCGGTGTGACGTCATACATCCGGTCGTGCTTGAACGTTGGCTTGCCGACCAATTCGTTCAGATTGTCATCTGTTACCACCAATTTGTCGGCCTCTTGTTTCACTATCTTGAACGCTACTTTGCGAGCAATCTGTAAAACAATTGGGTAAATAATATAGTTGAGCAATCTATAAGGACTAATATAAATAACAAGTTTGATGTGTTAGAAAACAAATTTTTATAAACATTTTAATGCTATAAAACAAAAACAAATGGTTTAAAAGTTATAAAAATGACCAATCCGGAGCATGTAAGAAACATAATATGTTTGAGAGTTATTTGAAAAAAGACGAAATCTACGATTTGAAAGTTCAATTTATTTGGCCAATTAGAAAAATATTATATATAAACACATAAAATGTATTAAATACCCACAAACAAAACAAAATAACTCAAAATAAAACTTTAAGGGCCGATTTTTTAATCCTTGGTTAAAACGGACGGACGGGTAACGTCCAATAAAGTATTACACAATAATATTAAAATGTCACCTGTAAACTGTCAAATACGGGCAATTAGAATACATTTTTGAAATGGTAGTCTAATATGTTATGCGATGAATAAGTTTTAAGTGAAAAATCTGCCCTAAGAGTCTTTTAAAAGGAAAAAAACCAACAAAAAATTCACAAAATCGTCCCAAACCTTTTCAATATGCTTCTGCAAGTTCCTCACACCACTTTCCCTACAATATGACTTGATTAGCGTATTCAGTGCTTCTGGGGTTAGATCCAACTGCTCAGTGGTTAGACCGCAGTTCTTTTGTGCTGTAGGTACTAGGTACTGTTGCGCTATAGCCAGTTTTTCTTCTGCTACGTAGCCTGCAAATTAATAATGATAATTTTTATTCATAAAACTGAAGAGTTTGTTTCTTTGTTGGAACTCAGGAGCTACTGGTCCGATTTGAAAAATTATTTCGGTGTTACATAGCCCATTCATCGAGGAAGGCTATAGGCTATATATCATCACGCTAAGACCAACAGGAGTAGAGCACTGCGGGTAAAACCGCGGGGTATAGCTAGTAAGAAACGTATATTATTATTATTATTAAAGATGTAAGGGCGAGATGATGGGTTAAATACTTTTAAATGTAGATTTTTAGTGTATGGTTTATTGTACACGTATTATAAATGCACGAGATTTTTATCGTTTTCGTAAATTGATGATTACAAGAAAAATGTTTGCTTTTTTCTTAGCAATAATCAAAACTGTATTCACGGAGCGGCAACGTCGCGTCAGCCGCTCGTCATGCGGAGTGGCAACATCGCAACAGCTTGTTCGTGCGTATTACGTCGACAATAGGCTTATGATGCCATACAGTGTGAATGTGTGAGGAAGTCCATCGGCATGTATGTGCTTGTGCATGCGTATTGTTTAAGGTGCGTACAGTACGATTCACACTAAATGACGGCTCTGATCAATGTACGTTCCGTTGCGCAGAAAACAACTTCAGCTAAGCATTGGTTAAACAACTTGACTGTTCCTGTGCGCAGGTACACTCGCAGCTAACTTCCGAACCGCCATTAAGTTTGAATCGAACTATATGTTTTTTTTGTTTTTTATAGTTAAGCAGGCAAGCGAGCAGGCGGGTCACCTGATGGAAAGTGAAGCCCGCCGCCCATTAGCATTCGCGTTGTCAGGGGCACCGCGAATGTGTTGCCGGCCTTTAAGATATTTATATGCCCTTTTTTTGAAGATTTCCTTGTCAAAGACGCTTGGAAACACCTCAGATGGTAGTTCATTCCACAACGATGTTGTTCTTGGCAAAAAATTCCGGGTGAATCGCCATTATAAATTTTATAGAAAACACAGAGAGAGAGGAGACGTCTCTCCGCAGTGACAAAGAATCAAGTAGTCATGTGTGTGTAAGGTATGTGTTTGTAATTTGTATGTATATGTGAGTTATTTGTCGTTTGCAACACTCACCGGACATATCAATGAGCTCCATGCGATCCCGTAACGGCTCGGGTATGAGGTCCACCACATTGGCGGTACAGATGAATAGTACCCGGGACAGATCCACGGGTACGTCCAGGTAATGGTCCAGGAAGTTTGCGTTTTGTTCCGGGTCGAGTAATTCGAGTAGTGCAGAGGATGGGTCACCGTGGACGCCTCTGGGATATTGAAATTTAGGTAATAATAAAAAAAATGTATGCGTGTACTAGATACACACATAAGAAGTGAAACTTCTTTATGACCTTAAAAATATCACGAGTATGGCGTAACGCAAAAATATCACGCGTACGGCGTAACGCAAAAATGTTACACTAAATTTTTGTCCAACCCCGATAAAGAAGTTTCAGTTCAATTAAATAAATAAATATTACAGGACAATTTTCACACACGGCACAATCTGATCCCATGCTAAGCTTTCGCTTGTGTTATGGAAACCAGATAGCTGATAAACATACATATATAATTTTTAAATAAATACTTATATAGATAATTAACACCCAGACACAGAGCAAACATCTATGTTCATCACACAAATATTTGCCCCAGGTGGGAATCGAACCCACGACCTCTGGCTCGGAAGGCAGGGCCACTACCAACCAAGCCAACCGGTCAGTCCAGTCATAATTGATATCAAAAATGCACATAAATTGCACAGCAGTGAAAGAAAATAGTATGTCGTCTGAACAGTTATATTAACTCAGTATAAATGTGAATTAAAATTCAAAGAAAGTAGTAAGTATAAATCGGTGGCTTATACTATTTTTCTCTATCGAACACTTTTGGCATTATCCCCCCCCCCCCCCCATATAATGTTTGTAAACATGTAAAGAAACTTAATTTTTTTGTGTATTTGAATTTCGTCACTCGGCATAGATATTATAAAAAAGCAATGTGCAAATATTAAAATAAAGTCATCTTTTTCAGAGGAGAAACAACATATTATTGTTTAACTAGCGGTCCGCCCCGGCTTCGCCCGTGGTACCTACATGTTTAAACTATCCTATCTCTCAAGTTGGATTAAACTATCCTATCTCTCAAGTTGGATCGAACTGCACATGGTGTGCGAATTTTATTATAATAGGTTAAGTGGTTTAGGAGTCCATTGAGGACAAACATTGTGACACGAGATTAAGATTTATATTCCACTATAAACATTATTTCTAAAACTCTTGTGAGATAAATTATTATATACTCACTTGCCAATCTTATCCACTTCATCGATCAGTACCAAGGGGTTTTCCGTGGCAGTTTTCTTCAAGCACTGCACCAATTTCCCGGGCATTGCGCCCACATATGTCCGTCTGTGGCCCTTTATCTCAGCCACGTCGGTCATACCGCCGACAGAGAAACGGAAGTATTGCCGGTTTAGTGCCCGGGCGATGGAACGCGCTGGTAAAGGGAAAAATAGATGAAAAAGAAAATATTTGATATTTTTGGTTTTATGGCATTCAAATGCTTTATAAATATAAATTAAGGTCCCTTCGACACATAAAACTGAAATAATATAATAAATTCGGTGGCTCTGGCGAGTCACGAGTGGTTGAATTGGTCAAGCATCCGCCCCGGAGTGGCGTGAAAGGATGCGGGTTCGAGTCCCGCCTCGTGATCGAATTTTTTTTATTTATTTATTTATTTATTCAAATTAAATACACACAACAGGCTACGATCTTGCCGGGTCCATAGGCGCCACATCAATTTTACGAGCAGATCGCAACCCAACAAAATGTGTACAATTACAATACTACAATGGGATACAGCTTAAAGTTATCTAAAGCGTATTACAATAAATTCATATTTAAAAATTCGATAATTCAATATTACATATAAAAGAAAGACAATAAAAATAATGGTTACATTACACAATACATTAACAACAAAACTAGGACATCATTTCAAGATTCGACAGACATGTTCTTTGAATATGTTTATTCTTTATAAATTTATAAAAGAAAATATTTTCAAGCTCATTATTTTTGAAGTGAAACTTCTTAGGCGCGTTGAGAGTAGAATTTCAAGGTAACGTCATGGAGTGAGGCGACGATTTTGGTATGCTTGAATCTTGCCATTTTCTTTATTTCTATTCATAGATTTTTGGAAGTGATTGAACATTTTCTACATAGATAATAGACAGTTTTATTACTCTCCTTACACTACTACCTTTTTCACCTACATAAATAAAATATTATTCTCCAAAGTTAAAATTAATAAATTTATTAATACAGCAATTTATTTACTATAAGTCTAAAACAAAAAATTATATGTAACATTCCTTGCTACACATCCTTGCACAATATTGCACAATATTGATCGAAACGTACCCTAAACCCTGTGAACTGCCAATAATTAAATAAATAAATATATAAAAAAAGTGTGCCTGTACTAGTGTACACACGTAAGAAGTGAAACTTCTATAAGACCTTATTTTTCAAAAAATAATTTACTATGTGCAACTTAACAGAAGTACGTCGAATCAAAGATGGCGCGTAACGAAAAAATGTTACACTAATTTTTTTTCCAACCCCACTTTCACTTCAATAAATTCCAGAACACTCACCAATACTAGTTATACCCACACCGGGAGGTCCGTGGAAGCACAATATCTTCCCCTGAGTGCTGCCCTTCAACTGCGACACCGCTATGAACTCTAATATCCTTTTCTTAATTAAATAAATAAATAAATTCCACTCACCAATACTAGTTTTACCCACACCGGGAGGTCCATGGAAGCACAATATCTTCCCCTGAGTGCTGCCCTTCAACTGCGACACCGCTATGAACTCTAATATCCTTTTCTTAATTAAATAAATAAATAAATTCCACTCACCAATACTAGTTTTACCCACACCGGGAGGTCCATGGAAGCACAATATCTTCCCCTGAGTGCTGCCCTTCAACTGCGACACCGCTATGAACTCTAATATCCTTTTCTTAATTAAATAAATAAATAAATTCCACTCACCAATACTAGTTTTACCCACACCGGGAGGTCCATGGAAGCACAATATCTTCCCCTGAGTGCTGCCCTTCAACTGCGACACCGCTATGAACTCTAATATCCTTTTCTTAATTAAATAAATAAATAAATTCCACTCACCAATACTAGTTTTACCCACACCGGGAGGTCCATGGAAGCACAATATCTTCCCCTGAGTGCTGCCCTTCAACTGCGACACCGCTATGAACTCCAATATCCTTTTCTTTATATCCTCCATCCCATAATGATCCTCGTCGAGGATGATTTGGGCATCCTCGAGTTTTAGATTCTCTTCCGAGGTGATACCCCAGGGTAAGGATGTCAACCAGTCTAGGTAGCAACGTGTTACGCTGGAAAAAAGATTTAATTTTGATAACGTCTAAAATCTTACCTGCCCATATAATAAAATAAATTTAATTTCTTATATTATATTATGACTAGCAGTCCGCCCCGGTTTCGCCCGTGGTATCTACATGTTTAAACTATCCTATCGCTCAAGTTGGATCGAACTGCACATGGTGTGCGAATTTTATTATAATCGGTTAAGTGGTTTAGGAGTCCATTGAGGACAAACATTGTGACACGAGATTTATAAATATTAAGATTAAAAGATCCTCTCCCTATTACATTTCTAGCAAGCTTAAATAAACACAAGTCTAATGGTAAACATAAGAGCATAGAAGTGCTATATTTTTCATTCTTTCTATACAAATTGTATAATATATTGAATAATTTTAAGCAAGCACGCATATGCACACAGAAACACACGCGCACAGTTAGCGTACTACTACTGTAGTTTTACCACTGAATGTTCATAGAAATGTACATCAACTTTCTGTGTGCATTAAAATGTACATTTCAGAATACTCACTTAAACTCCGAGCTATGGCTCTCAAGGAAGTTGAGTTTGTTGAGCTCTTCGTCTATAACTGTTTGTACCGCTTGAGGCACTTTCTTGTCAGCGAGACGTTCCCTGAATTTCTCACCGATCGCGTCTTTGTCGTCTTTTTCGAGGCCTAGCTCTTTTTTTATTACCTGTAGGGAGATTAAATTATCATATAGCATATAAAGGCATATGAATTTAGTATAATCTTATTGAAAATTCATTATTATAGACTACTAGCTTTCCACCCGCAGCTTCGCCCGCGCAGTCAAAGAGAAACCCGCATAGTTCCCGTTCCCTTGGGATTTCCGGGAAAAAACTTATCCTATTTCCCGGGGTAAAAAGTAGCCTATGTCCTTTCTCGGGTATCAAAATATCTCTATACCAAATTTCATGCAAATTGGTTCAGTAGTTAAGGCGTGATTGAGTAACAGACAGACAGACAAAGTTACTTTCGCATTTATAATATTAGTATGGATTAGTGCCACAAGATTTTAGAAAGAAAAAAAATATATGCATAAATTCGTACAAAATATTATGTCGAATTCCATTACCAATCATAAATTCATCGAGAAATAACACTATGAGTTCCTTTCGAGTACATACTTATCGATAAAACAATTATTATAAAAAATTCAATTTTTAATAAAAGTTAAATTAGACTTTTATTATTTTTCATTATAATGAGCAAGATTTTATATAAATTATTGTCTATATTTAACCACATTTACGATGACATTCTACTCAAAACACTCTGTAGTCTATGTGTTAGCCCACCTTAAGCTGTTCATGTAGAATGTACTTCCTGTGCTGCTGCTTAACTTTCTCTTCCACCTCTTTACCAATCTTCTGTTGGAGCTTCGATAGCTCATACTCCTTTTTAAGGAGCGATAGGGACATCATCAGTCTTTTTGGTATCTGCAATTGGAAAATAAATCTTAATATACATAAATCTCGTGTCACAATGTTTGTCCTCAATGGACTCCTAAACCACTTAACCGATTATAATAAAATTCGCACACTATAATATGCAGTTCGATCCAACTTGAGAGATAGGATAGTTTAAACATGTAGGTACCACGGGCAAAGCCGGGGCGGACCGCTAGTATTTTGTATACCTCATTCTTTTATTTTTATTATGGACTTAACAATAAAGAGAAAGCTTGATACAAAATGAAGATTATTAATTAGAATTACTTGCCTCCTTTCTTTGTATTCTATTATTAGTTCATATAGATTGTACGTACAATAAAGTGTAATAAATGTATATTAAAACTAGCTTTCCCGGCAAACGTTGTTCTGTTCTTCTTTTCTGTTCTGTTGTTCTTACTCTTATCAATTATCATATGAATAATAGATGTTGGCCGACTCTCAGATCCATTCAATAGATATACAAAACTTAATGAAAACCGGTGCAGCCGTTTCGGAGGAGTATAGTAACTTATGGTGACACAAGAATTTTACATAATATATAATTAAGCAAATCTATACTAATATTTTAAAGCTGAAGAATTTCTTTGTTTGAACGCGCTAATCTCGGGAACTACTGGTCCGATTTGAAAAATTATTTCGGTGATAGATAGCACGTTTATCGAGGAAGGCTATAGGCTATATATCATCACGCCAACAGGAGCAGAGCTACGCAGGTGAAACCGCGAAGCGCAGCTAGTAACTACAAAAAATGTTGTGTGGTTTTATGAAACCACGGTAAAAGTGAAACTGTTCGAACGGTTCCGAACACTGCTTTATATGTACCTACTCGGCAGCCGACCGTCACGCGACATGCGCTACACAGACCAAAAAGTTTGAGACGATGTAATAAAAGTTTCACTTTAAAAATCAAACCTACATCCATTTCCTCGAGCACAGCCTGCAACTCTGTCGGTTCAGCGCCTGTTAACGCAGCGCCTAAATCACTGAGGTACACCGGATTGTCCACTACTCGCTGGCCTTGGGCTAGCATGTGGTGGAGCGATTCCCTAATTTACAAAAAAAACGATTTTTTAAAGAATAAAAATCGATCATGAGGCTGGTTTCGACCTGGTTTGGTTTGGTTGATGATGTCTTTGGCATCATGATCGTTTTTTTTTCTATTCTTTAAAAAATGTATGATGTAATAAAGCATATAATAATGTAACTTTTAATAATAACCCATTGAGCCCCGAACGGCCAGATCCGACCGCGACACAATAAATTTTCTATTGTGTCTGTGATTCCGGGGCCTGATGGATTAATTATATTTCAAGCATTTAAAGCAGCCGAGAGGATAGGAAGTATCTTTTTTGGATTTTTTTTAAAGAATAGAATGTGGGTAGTCGAGTAATCAGACATCGTAGTACAGCGAAAGACGAAAGACTTATATTTTAATCAGGTAGAATTTAATTTTCTTTAAAAATTCAAATAATTATGATCACTTTGATGGTATAAAACTTAAAAATCCAAAAACTTAATTGTTATTAGAAGAAATTTTAGAAAGATAGAATAAAATAAAATATGTTTGTTGTCCGTAAAATTAACAATCATCGATTTTGAATTAATTATTTTTACGTAAAAAATTACGTAGCTAACGTGATTCTGCTATTTTTTCTTTATCTAAAAGTGCAATAGATATTATAGATACTTAAATTATTATATTGAGATAGCGCCATTTTAATTAATCAATGTCATTTAACCAATTATTTCAACATGTAAAGGAATAACACAAGTTATCGGCAAAATATAAAGAATCTTCACACACAACCATCAAAATAACTTACCTATACAACGGATTCAAATTGATAATATCCCGTATCGTCTTAATGACTTCCTGCGTCAACGCTTTCACCTCTTCATTCTGTTTAAACTTCTCATGCATGACATTTTCCACTTTCACCATTAACACTTGGTCAGGCGGAGGCTTCTTATTTTCCGGAGCCTCTTTATCAGTATCAATCCGTTTCCTCGAGTTCCTGTACTTGCGCCGACGCCGTTCCGCGTCCGACTCTTCGCGCGTAACGTTAAATTCCGTGTTAAATATCGGAAACTTCAAGTTCATTTCTGAAATTCGCATTTCGGAAATGAAACTGAAGCTGTGTGAATGTTTTGTGTATAAAATACTAGCTTACCGCCCGCGGCTTCGCCCGCTTTGTCTAAAACCTAATAAATTATATACTAAAACCTTCCTCTTGAATCACTCTACTTATTAAAAAAAACCGCATCAAAATCTGTTGCGTAGTTTTAAATATTTAAGCATACAGAGAACAAAGTCGCTTTCTCTGTCCCTATGTCCCTTATAGGGACAGAGAAAGCGACTTTGTTCTACACTATGTAGTGAAGTGTTAGTGATATGGTTTAGAAAGGGCAATAGAAATCGTAATGTATAATCATAAATATGGAGTGTATAGATATCCTGAGTCATAATGTTTCTTCTTTAAAGTTATATTTTGTGACTTTTTCAAAATTTATAACGCATACATGCATGCATGTTATTTTTATAACTAAATATCGCTCAAGAAAAGCGACCTGTGTGATAAATAAATAAATGATATCAATATAACAGCTGTTCGTTGATATTATTTGCTTAAATAAAACATCTGTTTCAATAAACAATAACTATTCATAGACATTAAGCTTGGATGCCTGCTAAAACTTACAATATTTAGATTTTTAACCAAATAAGGAACTTGAAAGTGTCTTTTTATCACCATAAAGACAGAGCATAACTAGAGAAACAAACTATTTAAATTCATAAAGCAACTTACCAGCTGGTCCAGTCTCGATTTCGTCTTCAATAAACTGTCCCGTAATTTTAATTCTCCGATGCGCCATCACAACCAGTCGTAATTTAAAGTCCATATCTTGCATTTCATGTATTTGTGCGAACACACCGACTTGATGCAAGTCGTCCAAGTTTGAGACGACGTCAGATTTCTCATCTTCTTTCTTTCGGAGAAAGATGCCTATGTACGGTTGATTTAATTTAACTTTACGTCGAATTAGGTCTATGAGGGCTGGGTTGGATATCTGTAATGTGATAGATTAGGAAAATTTATAATTATTCAGTACATAATAGTTAGTTGTTTTATGTTTATTTCCAAACATTTTTGCTTCCAACTGACAGATAAGCTTATAACAGAACATATTATCCAAACATAATGAAACTGGCTATAACTTTAGCATTGATGAAAAATTTTATAAATAGCAATAGCTTACAAAATTAAAAATTCTTAAGTAATTTTTTTTGAAGTGAAACTTCTTTATGGGGGTTGGAAAAAAATTTAGTGTAACATTTTTTCGTTACGCGTGATATTTTTCCGTTACGGGCCATTTTGTGCAAGTCCCTACCACGCGTGATTCAACATATTTCTGTCAAGTTGCATATAGTAAATTATTTTTTGAAAAATAAGGTTATAAAGAAGTTTTATTCAATCTTTGAAAATGCATGAATCAAGTAACTTATTAACAATCAACTCACCTCTATAAGCTTAATAAATCTAGGAAACACTGGATTCCTATTTATCGCTATAACAGGCACTTGCGGCCAGACTTCAGGCACGGCTACTGTTGCTGGCAGTTGGCTTGAGAACAATGGTGTCTCCTCTTTAATATCGTCTACTTCTTCCTCTTCCGGGTCATTTTTATTGCTCGTTGAATACTGCCTTATGTTTATAATCTGAAAATTTTTGTCCCCAAATTTTTTTAAACGAAGTATATACGAAATTCATATACATAGTAGCTAAATACAGAATGGAACAATACAAACAACTGTTTTCAATGTAAATATAAGACTAGAATGAAGAACGAGTGCTGATGAATTGAATAAGGACGGTTTTAATGTTTCTAAGAGTAATTTTACCTGTTTGTAGGGTACATAGCTAGTTACATTGCTGCATACGCGACATTCTTTTAATCCATTGCTGAAATTGCTTAAAATTCTGCTATTTGCCGGTTTACAATTCAGTTGTGATGCAACTTTAGTAACATTTCTGGTAAGACGCGACGAATATTTAATTTTTGGACTAAACAAGAAAGTATTTCGCATCACAGAACTGGCAGTGTGCATTTTGCGTTTTTATAGTTGAGACAACTCAAATATAAATAATTATATTCATTAAATTAAAATTTAAAATATTATATTTATATCGGTAAGGTTAACTTTCCAGATTCTTCAAAGTTCAAATTCAAATTGACACATGACATCAGTGCATGACATCGACTTTTACAATTGACTTTGACTCTTCATACAGCCAAAATTTGGCCAAAACTCTGCACTAAATTACAGCACTAGAGCGCATTATGCGGCATAATGCTTAACGTTGAATGTTCCAACTACAGCAATGCTTCGCACAATCGAGCACTAGAAAAAGTAATGCGCGTGAATCTTAGATCATTAAGTAATGGATGGAGTACGCTGGCAAATGTTCTAACTAAACTTTCTGCTGATTTTGGTGCGGGGAGGGTAACTCACACTATTGAAACACAATCACACATTCACAAAAATAATTTGTGTCACGAAAGTCGTAAAAATTTACGACCTTTTAAGCGACGAGTTTTTAAATTCAACTCTTTCTTTAAGTTCATAAAGATTAAATTTGTATTTCATTCCAGTTTGTCTCGTGGGGAGTGCGGTTCAATATCGCGTTCTAAATTCAACTTTATAACTTATATCATAAAGATTAAATTTGTATTTCTTCAAAAGATAGTCTCGTAAGGAATGCGGTTCATTATCGCGTTTTAAATTCAACTTTATCTCTTGGTTAATAAAGATTAAATTTGTATATTTTCTTTCCAGGATAGTCTCGTCTCTCTCTCTTTCTAAATATGACTCGATTATTTGTCTTGATCATATCGCTAAACGATACATCGACGATTATTAGAAATTGCATTTAATTAGAAATGTACGTTAAATAAATAAAAAAATATACACAAATTAAAGGTTATTCCATCTTTTTTAATATTCGACATGTTTGAATTGCTTTTGTAAGACTTGACAGTGCAAAACGGCATTTTTAGCGGAGCACTCGCAGACGTCATTTCGATGTTTTACGAATACGCAGAGTGTTTGTAATCGATTACGCAAGTAGTTTTTATGAAAGCATAAGATTTTTCGATTCGAATAATCTTATACCTCGGCAAAAGGGGAAACGCCTGCGAGTGTTATCCATTACCACAGTCCATTACTTAATGATCTAAGGCGTGAATTGATGCGTGCAATCGATTTATCGTTAGTAATTTTATTAATTGTTGGAAAAAAATTTATAAAGCTTTCGTTTCATTGTAGTTTTTTCGAAATAATCAAAGTTAATTCAAATTATGTTAAAAAAATAAATATAAGTATGGATGAAGATACAAACATTGAAAAAAATGTTAACGAAATAATCAAAATCCAAATTACTTAAAATAACCGTAAATATTTTTCAACCAATTATTATGTATACCACTTTATTTACACATTAATGAGGTTATAGCTAACTATATGAATATTTTTTTTTCAACACTGAACTTAGTGCAACCTGCTAGTGCGTTTCATGTTCCAATTAAGCATCAGCATAATTCGGCATTGTGCGGCACTGAGTCGAATTATGCTCAGTAATTGGAAAACAGCCAGAATCTTACGAAGATCCTACGTGACTCAAGCTTGATAATCATCCACAACACTTAAAATAAACCACAGAAAAAAACCATGAATATAATAAGAATTTCAATAAGCTTATAATGAAATTGTAGAGGCTTATTTTTGAAGTGAAACTTTTATTACATCGTCTCAAACTTTTTGGTCTGTGTAGCGCATGTCGCGTGTATGGCGGCTCGCGTCACGCGACATGCGCTACACAAAGCAGTGTTCGGAACCGTCCGAACAGTTTCACTTTTACCGTGGTTTCATAAAACCACACAACTTTTTTTATCTATTTACGACTGTCTGACACACACACAGAATATAATATATACTCAGGGACACAGATCAAGTAATCTATTAGACCTCGGAGCAATTATTGAGTATTAGATCAAAAGTTAACTATAAATAGGAAGGCATGCTGGATTTTTTTAAGCTACCTACATTTTACACGATTTTACAGATCGATGACGTTTTAGGGTGCACTCACACACATCAGTCACCGTCAAGTCACCGATGACTGATCGGTGACGGTTTGTGTACGTATCCACAAACACCAGTCACCGTCATGTTGTCCGTCAGTCACGTCGCCGGTTTGACTGAATCATTGAACACTCGGAGCAATTAACAAGCCTGGAGAAGTAACAATTAATTGAACAATAACGCACTAGTTTGGCCTTTTTAGCTTATGGCAAAATGTCATGCGAAAAAAGAGGACAGATATATGTCAGTTCGACAGTTTGAAATGACATGTAGCCATTACAATTTGTTTTGATCACCAGTCTGGTGATCATCGCTTGGTTATTTTACATATCTTTTTTGAAGTGAAAAACGAGTGTTTTAGTTTAATTTGTTATTTTATGAAAAGACAATTGACTAAAGATAACATGGCTTGTGTTGCTTACGGCTGTAAAAGCCGTAGTAATGTGAAATCGGACGAAGATAGAAATTTGTCATTTCACAGGTTAGTGTTTTGATCAATTTTTTTGTTAATTGTATTATTTTACAAAACAACAATTGTATTATTTTACAAAAAAATTGATATTTTATTATAAATTAACTTATTTATAATAAAATATCAATTTTTTTGTATATTGTATGTAGGAATTACCTATCCATAATTCAAAATTAAACGAATCTTAAATTATCTTCAAGCAATTTTATAACTTAATTTTTTTATTTATCGATATTTTAGTATTCGATAAAGTAAAGGCAAGCACTACCTTTTTAGAACAAAAAGTGGCTACATGTGGATTTGAATGCCAAGCAGATAACAGTGTGTTGTCTCTTTCTATCGCATTAATTAGGGTATTGAATAAAAGAGAGCCACTATATAAGAAACGTTCAATTAATTGTTACTTCTCCAGGCTTGTTAATTGCTCCGAGATTGAACACATACATCAGGTTAGTCAGTGATTAGACGTGTGTCACGCTAGAGAACATGTAGCAATTGACGGTAGCACGACGCTGACTGAACTGAGACGTGACGGCACCGGGTGAGTGGGGATAAAAGTATGATCCATGTATGGAAAGATTATTTGACGTGCCTGACCGGTGACGTCACTGATAGATTTCGTGCCGGCGACTGTCGTGTGGGAACAGAGTCATACTAGAACTATTGATACATATTTTTTTTTAATCCTGTCCGGTGACGCGCCCTGACGGTGACTGATGTGTGTGAGTGCACCCTAAGTCTTATCACTTATGACTTTGACAATTGACATTTATTTTTAACTTCCCAATTCTCATGGGTTGCAAATGTAAACAACCTAAAATTATCATTTAATATTTATTTCCGAAATGAATATTTCATATTTTTTAATTTAAAATAAATATATGAGACAATATATACGAGTTCTTTCTGTAGTTAGCAAGGTAGGTACTTATTTATAATAAGAAATTAGAAGATTATAGGTTAGATTTTCTATTTTGAACATTTGTTTCATGTGGCACAGAATATCATGAAAATGGAATCAACTACTTCAGGAGTTAAAAAAAGTATAATAGAGGGACAAGCGGAAATTCGAGTATCTTCCGAAAAAGTATTTTATAACCCAGTTCAAGAATTCAATAGAGATCTTAGTATTGCTGTTTTGAGTGTATTTATCAATGATTATAAGAATGAAAAGATCGCAAAAATTAAGAAAAAGTTAGATGCAAAGTCACAGGAAGGTGTACAAGATGAAAAGATTGAAGAGGTTTGTTATTATTTATTTATTTATATATAAGTCCAAATTTAATGTTAAAAATTAAAATATATAAGTTGCTAAATGATAGTTAAATTCTTATTTAATATCAAGCTAAGTTTCAAGCTTCATTTTTATCAAGCTTCATTTCTTATATATGGCACAATTCCACCAAATTTTTAAAAAATAAACAGAGATTTTTTTTTTGTATAAATTGTAATTTTACTATATTTGTTTATATTTATTTCAGATTCCCATAACAATTTTAGAAGCTCTATCAGCCACTGGCTTGAGAAGTATTAGATATGCGAAAGAAGTGCCAAATGTAACTAAAATTGTTGCAAATGACTTATCTGAACAAGCAGTGGAAACTATTAAAGATAATGTTGTATATAATGGTGTGGATAATTTAATTGAAACCAGCCATGATGATGCTTGGTAGGTTATTATACTATTTTTATTAATAACTAGCGGTCCGCCCCGGCTTCGCCCGTGGTACATATTTCGCTATAAAAGTTAGCCTATGTTCTTTCTCAGGGTCTAAAGATTGTATGTGCCAAATTTCATCAAAATCGGTTGAGAGGTTTATGCATGAAAACCATACATAATTACATAATTACAAACTTTTTCTCTTTATAATATTGGTATAGAAATTGTGTTTGCAGTGGAAATAAATTAAAATGTCACTGCATAATATATGATCTACCATAGATTTAATAGGCCAACGAGTGGAAATAAGCAATTTTTTTTTCTATGCTTTTAGTTTTTCATATATGAAAATTGTGAGTGCAAATTCTGCTTCACTATAAAATTGTTCTGATAAATAGTTAACAAAATCTCTGTAGCAACAAGTGAAATGTTTTTGCAACAGAGCATAATATATACAACTGACCAACATCATTTATCGGTGTCTTACTGGCCAGCCAGTTGGTCGAAAATCCTTTTTTGATGGAGGAATTTCTTCCTCCACAATCTCCTTTTTAAACATAACATTTGTTATTACAGCATGCTAATGTACAAACACAAATCACCAGCAAAAAGATTTGCAGCCATTGACCTAGATCCCTACGGATGTCCATCCATATTCCTTGACTCTGCTGTACAGAGTGTACAAGATGGCGGCCTCTTGCTTGTCACAGCAACTGACATGGCGGTTTTGGCGGGAAACTCGCCAGAAACTTGTTACGTCAAATACGGTGCTGTTAGCCTTAAAACTAAATGCTGTCATGAAATGGTGAGAATTAAAAAGAATCTACAATCTCTCACGTAGAAATTAAGCATTGTTTCATTTAAATTTGTTAAGTTTAAAATATTTAATTCCGATAGGTAATCTATAGAAAATTAGTATATGTACATATAATCATGCGTCTTTATATTATAACAAATATTTTTCCATATCATACAAAAAAATATTAAATACTCATATTTTTTGCAATTCACAGGCACTAAGAATATTACTCCAAAGTATAGAACATCACGCAAATAGATACAGCAGGTACATAGAACCGATGCTCAGCATATCGGCTGATTTCTATATACGCGTGTTTGTGAGGGTGCACTCCGGTGCTATACATTGTAAAAAAACAACCAGGTAAAAAATTATCGAACTTAATACTAATTAAATGAATCAAGTTATCTATTATGACATCATAATGCTTGCCGTAATCCATACTTTAATATTATAAATGCGAAAGTAACTCTGTCTGTTTGTCTGTTACTCAATCACGCCTAAACTACTGGACCAATTTTCATGAAATTTGGTATGGAGATATTTTGATACCCGAGAAAGGACATAGGCTACTTTTTATTCCGGGAAAATGACGCAATCCCGGAAATCCCACGGGAACGGGAACTATGCGGGTTTTTCTTTGACTGCGCGGGCGAAGCCGCGGGCGGAAACCTAGTTTATTATATAACAATATTTTTTTGTATCAAAACTTTCTTAATCATATACACTACCTCCAAAGCTTTGCAAAGTTGAGTACTGTCAGTCTACCCATCGATTATTTTTCGCTCTACTATCACAAAAAAACATAACATTTAACAAACACTTATTTATTACAACGATTAATGTTTTTAGTTGTACAAAAAAAATTACCATCAACATTTTCTTTTTTGACGTGACAACGTCTTATAATTCGATAGAGCCGGCTGCACGCACGAAAAAACATGACTCATGCGGCGTTACCTCGCTCTGAGGCGTTCCATGTAAGGCTTAAAGTGCAAGTAAGAGCGCGAAACGAGCGACAAAGAAGCACAATCGGACGTTGTCACGTTCAACTATCGTCAGTAAACCGACTTTACAGACAACCAATTTTTTTGCATTTTTTGTTTATTGAATTTAATCAACACTTTCAGCAAGCTATCAATGGTGTACCAATGCGTGGGTTGTGATAACCTAACGTTACAACCGTTGGGTGCATTCAAACCGAACCCGACGGAAAAGAACCCGGGACAAATGAAGAGCTGCCTGCCCACTGTGCCGCCGGTTTCGGAGTTCTGTGTACACTGTAATCAGAGGCACCATGTAAGTATTTATAATTAAGAACATGTTAAAAACGAAACAATTTCTTTTTTGTGTGTGTACATAGCCTATATAAAATTTTCGATTAGTGAGACAGACAGTACTATTTGTTGCGTTTGTCAATCTACCCTACACTGGATTTTTATTAAAACATCTGCCCTTTTGAACTGAGCGATTACATATTTCACGAAAAAACATTCCTTCAACAACCTGCACTATTTTTTAAGTTTTTAAAACTTTTACCTGTGTTTTCATATTTCAGTATTAATAGTGTAAATTCTTACTTAAATACATTAAGAATTGAACAAAACAATATGGGAAGAAAAATAACACAGATTTTTTTTAATTGAACCTTTCTTGTTTGATAATGATCAGTTTTAGCATCTAGTTATACTTAATTACTTTTCAAAAATTTTCATTTATTTTTATATCTATTAAATATTGTACTAATTAAAAAAAATCAACAGCTAGGTGGTCCTATATGGTCAGCGCCGATCCACAACGCGGAATTCGTTTCCCGCGTATTACATCACGTAGAGGACAATAGCCACAGATTCGGCACGTCCAAACGGATAAACGGTGTGTTGTCTGTGGTCCTAGAGGAGTTGCCAGATGTGCCGCTGTATTATATATTGGATAAACTCTTTGGTAGAGTGCATTTGGAAACTATGCCGATGCTGAAATTGAGGCTAGTTTTTTTTTATATTTAAAGTGTGCTGTGTGGTATGAGTTTTTGATGTAAAAATAGCAAGAATATGAGGAATAAAATTTGTTCTAACGTTTAACGGTGTATGTTTTTTGTTGCTGCTGGAAGAAAAAAAAATTGACCGCTTCAAAAGCTGATTATAGATAGCTGATTTCGGCGTCAAATTACGTAACAGCTAGCTAGCTTTTTATAGGCTAAGCTTAACTACTATTTATCAGTTTGTTTTTTGCTTTTAAAACATTGCATTTCATATTTAGCACGCAATCATGTTACATATTTTAAGCCCAGAATTACATCAATAAAATTATATAACAAAATTTCAGATCAGCAATCCTGAATGCTGGCTACCAAGTATCATTCTCACACGCGTCAAAGTTATCAATCAAAACGACTGCACCTGCGCAGTTCTTATGGGACGTTATAAGGACATGGGAGAAAACGCATCCTATCAAACCGGCCAAGTGAGTGTTGCCAGTTTTTGGTAATAAATGGTAGTTAACCGATTTTAATGAAACTTGAAATTTATTTAGCAACATCAATTAAAAATCAGATTGTAGAATTACTTTTATTTTTAAGGATTTAGGATTAATTTACATATTTCAAATCTTATAAAGTCTTGTTTGATATTATCTATAATCTTTATATTATGTGATATTTCATAGCTGTTCATCATTTATTATTGAATATATTGTATCTATTATTCACAAATAATCTCAACCTACAACCTATATTAAAAACTTAAAAAAATGGTTTAACAACTTCAAAACATTGAAAATTTTACCAAAGCAAATTTTACCACAGGCTTGAAGCAGACCTTATAACGAAGTTCATACTAAGCCAAGAGATCAAAAGCACAGTGGATCTAACAGAACGACCGGACGCAAACCCAGTGAGTCGAAGAAATGGGGCCCTGAGGTTCCAGTTCAACCCGGCACCGTATTGGGGCCCCGGGTCCAGGGCCTCTATTAAGTAAGTTGTGAAATAAGTATGTATTAGTGTACGGTTTTGATCATTTGTACCCTATTTAATATTTGAAAAGTTCAAATAAGTTAAAAATTCATTTATGGGTCAAGGTATACGCTTATATAATAGAATTCCTCACAATATTAAAGAGTTAAGTAGTTCTAAATTTAAAACTTACATAAAAAATGTACTAGTTCAGAGAGCGTACTACAGTATTCAGGAATATATGGACGATAGAGACCCATGGAGGGTTGTCGCGTAAAAACCACAGGACAGTTCTTTGGCATATTATGCTATATTATGTAAAGTCCGGTCGCGGAGCAGGAAGAATTTCGTACATTAACCTCTTACTACCTGTCACTTTCACTCCCTTGTAAATAAAATGTGTCTTGCTCGCACAGGTGCAATGACCGCCGTCCTTAGGGATTGTAAACCTTTAACCTGAGAGTGTAAGATTTGTTCTTAATTGCATGTGTTTTTTTTATTGACCATACTCATACGACAAAACGTCGTTGGCTTGCTTGTAATCATCACTATTTCACTATCATCACTACATAGTATAAAACAAAGTCGCTTTCTCTGTCCCTATGTCCCTTTGTACGCTTAAATCTTTGAAACTACGCAACGGATTTTGATGCGGTGTTTTGTAATAGATAGAGTGATTCAAGAGGAAGATTTTAGTATATAATTTATTAGGTTTTAGACAAAGCGGGCGAAGCCGCGGGCGGAAAGTTAGTATTATATGATGTAATATGTGATAATGAATAAAGGACAATTATTTAATAAGTTAGTAAAAAACATTTTCTCCACCAAATATTTCATGTAAACTGCACTCCATTAAAAAATGTTTGTGACCACTGTCAGTAGGCAAAGAGGTCATTGTACGAAATTCTTTCTGCTCCGCGACCGGACTTTAGTTAGATATAAGTTACATATTATGTAATATTGACATGATTTAAAAGAGCAACTATGGAGTTTCTTGCCTTCTTTCTTCTCCATAGATACTGCTTTCCGAATCGGTGGTAAATGTTAAAAATACTTATGTAATGACGATTCGAAAGTGCTACTAAATAGTAGTCTAATTGAATAAATGAATGTTTGAGTTTGAAATAATTAGACGTACTGGGGCCCCGGATCCCGGGCCCCTACTAAAGTTTAATAATATTTAGTGTTGGGCTGTTTCGTTTCTTCGTATTTTTATGTACAATAAAAATTAAAGGAATAAAAGTTAGTTACTATATAACGATGCGATATTATAAAAAAATCATCAACCAATTTTTTCGTCAAGCACCTGCATTCTAAGAAAAAGGAAATATGAGTTCCAATGTTTATTAATATTTTATTATTCTTTTGACAGTGTGGGTGAAGGCAAAATGTCAAAGGCGGTTCGAAACCAGAATAAAAAGGGTAAAAAGCAAGAAAAGCGGGAACATTCACCGCGCAGTGATGACGAAGGCCGCAAGAAACAGCATGTTGACGATATTCCTATACAATAAAATGTTCTGTTAAAAAATTGTTTTATTTCATCTGTGAATAAAATCTGTGGTAAAAATGATTAATTGTGAGTTATACATGAAAGTTACAACTGGAAAGTTGTAAAAATTCTCCCCATACTTAAAAAATTCGCAAATACAGAAATTAGATACTTAATAGTGAAAGAGAAGATGTGGATCTTGTCTCATAAAAGATAAATTTATATTTAATGTCTAAATGTGGTGGGTTAAAGTATTCTGAACACTGTGTCTGAATAGGATAATATTTTATGAAGTTTGTGTCATGAAATCAGCTAGTTATTTTGTGTTTTAAAACATTAGTAGAGTTAAAAAAAGATATGACATACGAATCTAATTTTTACAATCTTATCTGTTAGCCAGCGCACTCAATGTCATTATATTGACATTTCTAAATTCTAACGTCAACAAATGACACAGGCTTATTTTGCAATTGAAGCTCAGTTCGCGTGATTCTTTGTTAGGAAATGAAATAATTGATATTTATTACACTGCACCGAGACAAATAAATTAAAGATATCATACGCATTATCGTTCTCAGTTTAATTGCAGTCTCGTCTCGGCGCACGTGCTGATATGTTTATTGTATAATTTGTTACTTTTTGACTTGTGATCTTTCCCCTTAGTGAATAATTATATTGTTTTTATAAACACAATGTTCCCTTCGGTGATAAGGGTATATTACGCA
Source organism: Colias philodice (assembly GCF_061535455.1). Taxonomy (NCBI): domain Eukaryota; kingdom Metazoa; phylum Arthropoda; class Insecta; order Lepidoptera; family Pieridae; genus Colias; species Colias philodice. The sequence goes on from NC_143104.1 coordinate 1,497,961, forward strand.
TTATTGATTACCTTTATTTTTTCTACCGCTCATGGACTGGATAGAAAAGTAAGTAATTTTATATATTGACGATAATTTTGTAACAGATGTTAAGTTAATAGTGTTTAAATATAATTGTCCTCACCTAGATTATCACGAAGGTCACTGAAGCCTTTATTTCTCTTTAGAAATGATGTAATTAATACTAATTGCTCAACTTTTTACCTCTATACTTAATGAGTAAAACAATTAGGTAGACTAATTATTCGAACTAGAATTTAAAGTGGTCATTCCTTAAACTTATTGATATTAAATGTTACAATAATTAAACGATAGCCTATCAATATAAACTATGCATAGCAGGGCTCAATTGTACAATAATTTCCCACAATTTGAAACTTGGCGATTTTTCTGAGAAAAGTACATATTATTTGCAGTGTGCTTCTACAATTTCAAGTTTAGGATGTACATGGTTTCTAAGTTATGATTTTTTTAAATTTTAATAGCAGTTATCACTATCTATCATTTCAAATGTAGTTAAAAATGTTAACCATAATATGACATATTTCACAGATAACATCTCTACTAAATCCTGGATGCAATGATTGTCCCATGAACACCACAACCCTGGTGTACGTCAGGGCTGATGGTGACTCTGACACCATTCACCAGATATGGGACTTCACTGGACACTTACCGACAATGGTTATGTCTGTCGGCAGTCTGAACTCCACTTTAAACATTAAGTGGGAAGGAACGGAGCCAAAATACTTCTCTTGGTCTGAACAGCCGAGATATAGTTTTGCTACTGTTATGGACAAGGTATTTTATAAATGTTTAAATTTAAGATAATAACAATATGGTAAAATTACATAATATTCTCTAACGTTTGTTTTTTTCATATAATGTAACATTTATTGAGTAAAATATAAAATATATTAGTTATTCAAACCTATAATATTTGTATTTAAAGTCCGGTCGCGGAGCAGGAAGAATTTCGTACATTAACCTGTTATTACCTGTCACTGTCACTCCCTTGTAAAAATAATGTGTCTTGCTCGCACAGGTGCAATGACCGCCGTCCTTAGGGATTGTAAACCTTTAACCTGAGAGCGTAAGGTTTGTGTTTGCTTGATTGGTGTCAGGTGTTCAATTATGATTTTGTGAATTCAAAATTTATAAGAATAAACCTCAAACTCTTTATGTCCAATCAAAATCCGCCTAAGTCGAAATCGCGTGTTAGACTAACGTATTCTGTAATATTGTACATAGTAAATTATTTTTTGAAAAATAAGGTCATAAAGAAGTTTCACTTCTTATGTGTGTACACGCACACTTTTTTTTATATAATATATCGTGGTTATTGGAAAAGTTAAAATGTAACTAACTAATAAGTATTGTAAATGAATAAAGGACATTAATTTAATAAATTAGTAAAAAACATTTTCTCCTCCAAATATTTCATGTAAACTGCACTTCATTCAAAAATGTTTGTGACCACTGTCAGTAGGTAAAGAGGTCATTGTACGAAATTCTTTCTGCTCCGCGACCGGACTTTAGTAATATGTATTTGGCAAATTTTATGATATTGCTTTATCTGTTAGTTACAATTAAATATGTATTATAGTTTCATTCCTTATCATAGAACATAGAATGCTGTTTACAGTATAACATAATCTCATAAGAATCTCAAAATAACTTTTTCCAAACCATACATATTATGTATAAATAAAATTAACAAAGCAATATTTCTGATAAATAAACTGGCAACTATAACTTAAAAGCGGAAGATATTGCTGTTAACTGGCCATTACAACTTTTAAAATGGAAGAAATCACTATCAACAGTTAAAATGAAAGTATTTAACACGCAACATAATATTATTCTTATAAACTAAATTAACTGTACATAATTGACTATAATCTTATTACAATACCATAAATTTATTGAATGAGTCACATATTCAAGTTTCATTTTTATTTCAATAATGCTATTGTAATATGATTTACTCTAATCAAATACATGAATCACTACCATCTGTGAGTGTCGGCTATAATATGCATATGCAAAGCTGATAGTGTCACATTTAACCCAGTTATTGCTATCAATATGTTCACAGATGGCTAATATTAGTAAACATAGTTGAAATACCTATTAGAAAACGGAGAATTATCATTTAATGACTTCACCCATTATAGTACAATATTATTTGAAAGTTGCTTCGCCAGCATCTTTCTTCTCTTGGGCGTCATTGGGATGCTATTTTTCCCATTTATATAAAAACAAAAGAATACTTTGTAATATGAGTATGAAATATTATGTAATATTTTCACCTTGCTATAAAAATAAGCGTTCTGCTTAGTTGCACCTAATATCATTTGTCAAGAATTATTTGTAAAACACTTTAAAATTTAAATTTACATTTCTTGGAAAATAATGGAAATCTACAATAACATTGTAAAAATGTAATGTCTTTTTGATGTAGTTAATAAGACCTGTATTATATTTTCAGTTAATTGAATATGACGACTTAAACGACAACGGTTACATAAGCCCGAAGTATCCACAAAATGAATACAGTTGCAAACAAATCTTGTGGGCCTTGAAAGAGAGTATTTTGACGGAAAAAGAGGCCATGATACACGTAGTTGGAACGCTACACACAGACAGACATGAACGGGACGGCTTTGTACATATGAAGGTAAGGATATACAATACTTATATAATATTATATATAACCTTCCGACCATCCACGCAATCGCGTTAAAATGTAGAAGCCCCTCTGGCTAACATCTAGAGACACCAGACAAAAAAAAAAGGTAAGGTATCCTTAAGAATGTTATAAATTCGAAAGTGTTTATTTGTGAAGCCATGGGGCGTGATAATTTTTGTGTCTGTAGTTATTCATATATGTTATTAGTAGGATATAAGAACTAAAAATGACAAAAAAATAATTTTCCTTATTGTGATAAAGTATCAACAGGAAATCATTATAAATAATGTTATTTGATACCTACCTTAATTCAACTCAATTTTTACACAAATATTTTAAAGGAAAAACCGGCATGGAATTTTTAATGCTTTTGAGGAAATTTTATGTACAATAGTCTAAATCTAACTTTCGTATTCCAGCTAGATCTATTACCATTTAGGGACTACGCAGTAGAATTACCACATTTGATTCACACTGCCAATTCAACGCTCATAGACCTATCTTTAGTGAACTTGACGACATCTAAAGAGTACAATGCTTCGAGATTCGCGTTACATTTTGTATTGGTCAGTACAGATGACGCGAGCGATACAATGCACTATACTATGCGCAAGAGTCTGGACGATGAACATACTCCGGGCGTTTTTGAGGTTAGTTTTAATCTTATCTTCTTATTGGTCTGAATTGTACATAATATGCATGCTTTCGTTAATTGATAATTGCAAGGTGATTGTTTTAAATTAAGCGTAGAAACAATTAATATTCTGTTTACGGCCGAATGACGCGACGTTGCCACTCCGCACAACTAAGTAATGGCGCGACATTGCCGCTCAGCAGAACCGCGACGAACGCATGACGAGCGGCTAACGCAGCGTTGCCACTCAGCACAATTAACTTATTACGCGACGCGACGTTGCCGCTCCGCACAACGAACGTATGACGCCGACGTAAACGCACCGTGAACATAGTTTTTTTCTATTTCAGTTGCATCTTTCAGCTTATCATTCTTATATTATAAACATACATGTTTGTGATTTTTTATGGATATTTTATTACTCTTTAATCAAAAAAAGTTGATCAGATTAAATATTATGATATATGAATGTGGTACTTAAGCCTGGTTTATGTCTGTTGTTATGTTATGCCTGTCTATACTGATAATTAAATAAATTTCACAGATAATCGAGATCAAAACTCCATCTCTATTTAATGATGAAGAAGGAGGCTATCTTCAGTTCCGACCTGTCGGTTATACTGACAAGGAACGAAATGTTGCCAGCTCTACTATGGCACATGTATCTAATTTTAACAGGTAAGTAATTTTTTTTTGGAAAAATATAACATTTTTTTCATGGAATTATGTTTTCCGCTGGTGAAAAAATGTATCGAAGGGTGTGTAGTTTTTTAGTTTATTCGTCTGCTTATGTTGAAAAATGATTTTTTTTCTGTTTATTACTTTAGAAAACGATTTAATTTGCGAAATATTATTGCATATTCTTTATTTATAGTATGTGATAAGTGAATTGATAAAAAAATATTGTGTGTTATCTAAAAACCTTGAACTTGTAAGAATATAAGTAACAAGACTTATGTAACAACTATTTGTAAACAAAATAATAATAAACTCTTTATTACCAGGTAGGCAATATTAAAATTAACAAAAGTCTGCACAAACAAAATTAAACGCATAAATATTATTAATCTTAATTTTTTTTTAGAGTGTAACTTGTTTAGGCGCGTTGAGAGTAAAATTTCAAGGTCGCGTCATGGTAATACTGTCACGTCATGGAGTAAGGCGTCGGTTTTGGTATCTTGGAATCTTGCCAATTTTACTTCTGATACGTGTACTCGGCACACACACTCTTTTTCCTACACAAAATGTTTTTTAATAAATTTTGTGTTATCTACATATATACGTTTTGAATATGTCTAATACTAAATATACTAAATATAATATTATAAATGCGAAAGTAACTCTGTCTGTCTGTCTGTCTGTTACTCAATCACGCCTTAACTACTGAACCAATTTACATGAAATTTGGTATAGAGATATTTTGATACCCGAGAAAGGACATAGGCTACTTTTTACCCCGGGAAATAGGATAGGTTTTATCCTGGAAAACCCACGGGAACGGGAACTATGCGGGTTTTTCTTTGACTGCGCGGGCGAAGCTGCGGGTGGAAAGCTATTACTAAATATTATTTTTATTTATTTATTTATTTATTGCATGGATGTTTCCAGAACAAGGCTACCTCAACGCAGCACCATAGAACTGTACTTCAAAGACTCCCCCAAGGTACTGGTGCAAGACATGTTCATGTCTTTTGGTGAAGCTAGCGATGGCTTCTATAAGCAGCACAATTATACCGCCTGGTGAGAATTATTTATTAAATTATTCATGTTATCATGTACAGGTTTCACCGCTTGCTGAGGGTTATATAGATTTCCCCACTTGAAAAAAAAAGGGTTTATAATTATCATGCTAATCCCATTCAAACTATTATCCAATAATTATGAAAAGCTGTGACCTGCAGTTTTAACCGCATTGTTTCGCTTCTATTGGTCTTAGCGTGATAATATATAACCTATAATAGACTTCCTCTATAAATCGACTATCTAATAGCGATCGTTTTTAAAATTTGACCCATGGTTCCTGATAAGAGCGGGTTCAAGCAGGCAAACAAACAGAAACTCTTCAGCTCATAATATTTTTTTTTATTTTTTTATTATAGGACATTATTACACAAATATTATTATATTAGTACAGATATATCAATTAAATTATTTTCTCTTTTTCTATTAATTTATTCCACAGGTCATACACAATCGGCTACGGAGTGCCACCAGTTGAGGGCTTTTCCCTATTCGTAATTCTAATAATTTCAATAGGACTCGGTGTCCCCATAGCATTAGCGCTTTCTGGTATTGTGTATGTACTCGCACGGAGATACTCACGAACCAGGACTCGCACCAGACTCACTAATGAGGACTGACTCGCGTATGTGATGCTCGATGATGGACTGTGATTCTGTAGAGGGGGGATAAAAAAAACTCCACAGATAATACATAATAGGCTAAACTACATAACTAACAACATTTTGATAGGACTGCGTGCACCAATCGTACTCGCGCGCGAGGTTTCGCACCCCCTCACTAATGAGGACTTACTTGCGTATGTGATACTTGATGATGGACTGTGATTTTGTGAAGAGGGGGGGGGGGGGTAAAAATAAGGAATTGTGTACCTAATTAAAAAGAATTCCTCAGGTCATACTCGCGTGCGAGGTCTGATATAATAATATGATGCTTGATGATGGACTGTGATTTTGTGGGGGTCGGGGAATAAAAATATATACATATGTGGAAGTTGTTTAGGAATATATGGGATTGTGATTGGATGGTGAAAATAATTCCACAGGTCATATACATTATTCACTAGGCTATTCGTAATTTCGATATAACTCGGTGCACGGGTGATTTTGGATTCAAATGAATGTGGCACGTTATTTAGTTATTATATGAGATGTTGATTGATTAAATGTAATTCTATGATATGCTTGTATGCTGATATTTTGAATTTATAGGAATTTAATTGGATGTTAAAAAATGTATAGGATTTAATTGGACACTGAGAAAATATCTTAGGCCCTTCTCTCATGGAGCTACTCAAAAAGAACTAGTCACAAACTCAAATTACTAACGAGTTGCCTGAGTGTCACAGCCCATACATGTTCTATGGAGATTCGCACACGACGCGACTAGTTACTAACTGGTGAGTAACGCGTTAGCAACCAATCACGCGCGACGCGTCGTGCCGGTCTCCACGCTACTGGTTTCCCGAGTTTCTTTGTTTTTTATGATAAAAATGAACGAGCAAACATTGACAAGTGACTGAAACCTTATAACTTGAGTAGCGTTGTATGCGAGATACAATTTGTAACTGGTTTGTAATCGTAATTACTGATTAGTTCAGTCATTTTTGAGTAGCTCCATGAGCGAAGGGCCTTAGGAATATGGAACAAAGAAATGCAGGCAAACTAGGTACCTATATGACATATGATATAAAAAATTGTTGGGCACTAAAAATGGTAAAAGAAAACTTTGCTTGAGCACAGAAATGTATACAAAATTTGGCAGTTTTGACACTAAATATTATGTAAAAATAAAACTTTTACTAGACTTTATTGAACACACATGTTAAATTTTTTTTATATAAGAAAGAAAAAGAAAAAAAAAATTGTATAATATTATGTATTCGAGTAAGATGTACTTAGTTGAATCCTAATATGTTAAGGCTGCAGTCTAGCAAAATTGCGTTTTCAACAAGTTATTTGACAATTTTTTCCCGGCTAATAAAATGATAAACTGAATTTTTTTTTCTTGTTTATCAATTAGTGTTATATACGCAATGCGCGTGAATTTTTTCACATTTATAAAGTTACTTTATGTTACCTTAATCAGGCCTTCAAGATAAGTCTCTTTCCCCCAAAATCATTTCGAGCTAAGTTTGTGCACTCACTACGTTGCAACCGATTACAATTTACATAATCTGATCAGCGCATTATTATCCTTATATAGTCGTTATTAAAAACTGCTGAATACAATTGCCGAAAAACTTATGATTTTCTTAATTAGAGCGTTATAAATTCATTAAATTTCCCATTTTTTGCCTTACAAAATCGATTGATAAATACTGCTAAAAGTTATTTTTTCCATTAATTTATTCGAGTTGGTTGAAGACCAATGAGTAATAATCCTTTAAAAAAATTTTTTTTTGAATTTTGATAATTCTTTAAATATTAAAAAAATATTTAAAATAATAAGGAAAAATCCTAGCGAATTTCTTTAGTCGCGCTCCTTGGGCCGGAGCGTTCTGACGTGTGCTCCACGCTCGATTTTCCTTCATACCGAAGTGAAAGTTGCTCTACTTCATTAAATTTAATATTTTTGTTAATTGATTATTTTTATCTTAGTTTTGTGCAAATATTCGTATTTTTAAACATTTGATTTCGATATGGAAAATAAACGAAAAAAATACGCGTGTAACTAGTAACTACTAGAAAAAAAATTATCTTCGAACATAAAGTTAATGAAACCAAATAGATTGCAAAGGTGATTGGCAACAATTTCTTTATTTTACGGGGTGTCAGTAAAGGGATGTATATTTCTTTAAAACTAAAGTAAGCTCATAAATTTTCTTATAATATAATTTTTTTGAAGTTCCAAAAATGTTTATTTTTCGTTTGAGAAATACGAAATATAATATAAACTTGTATTGAGAACTTGAACTTCCCAAGTTCATCCGGGGAAATCCCCATACGGGGAAAATGATTTGTTTACTCCAAAATTGATCCGAGGTGTTTTAATTTTTTCTTCTAGTCATTTTCAACGTAGCGGCATGTTGTTTGATTATTAATTTTGTAACTTAAATACAGGATGTTGGTTTTATATTCTGATCTTACAGACGCGCTGACAAATTTAGTCCACCATTTCTAGTTTAGTCTAACTACAAAACTACCAAAAAACTCTAAGTACCAATATTAAAACGAATGGATTATCATCACATCATCAAAATTCAGTGGGGTTGAGAACTAAACAAACAGAAGTAACAGAGACGCGAAGAATAAAAAAAAAGGACGAAAACGATAATTCGTTGATGCTTTCCCTTTTCGACGTATTGTTAGGGTACATCACCAATCTGCAAAAAACAAAACTGATGATTCCCAATTGCTGATTAAAAATGAAAAACAAATAATCGACAACAGTGGTGAAAATTTGCTGATCACAATGAAACACCCTTCAGTGGTAGCAGATTTACTCATTTAAAATGTATCGGTGAACAGCGTAAAGGAGAGGAGGACAGGAAAACATTATGAATGTTGATGGTGGATTGTATACCTACAGGGTGTAATCGATAAGTATGTGCAGGCGATTATGACGTTATTATTGCAGGTATCAAAAAACTTAAAACTGATATCGAAATTACTTTACCTAATGAGCAAAATGACAATAATAACTTTTTAAAAGTATAACGAGAAATATCTAAAAAATTTACTTTATACACTCCCATATCAAAAAGGGAAAATGGGACTAGTAGAAGTTAAATGTCTAATTCCGGCAAAAGACATGAATGCGGAAGATGCGGTTAAAAAAAAATTTAATATTTGAAATACAATGCAAAAAATAACACTTTTGAAATACAAATAAGCAGACTTCTGCTTCTGCAACTAAACGTTGCAGAAGCAGAAGTCTGCTTATTTGCTGTTTGGACTGGAGTGAATCATTCGTTAAAAATAGAATATATAAAAAATTATGTAACGTTTAGGCAAAATAAAATGATGGACCATTATCAAGATTTTACATAAATTGCCTACTGTCAGAATTGATTGATTCGAGACTTCAGCATTCGATGCCCATCAAGGACCCATCCTATATCATTCAAGCGATTGAAAAAAAAAAGAGATAAATCCAGTGCAACTAAACGTTGCAGAAGCAGAAGTCTGCTTATTTGCTGTTTGGACTGGAGTGAATCATTCGTTAAAAATAGAATATATAAAAAATTATGTAACGTTTAGGCAAAATAAAATGATGGACCATTATCAAGATTTTACATAAATTGCCTACTGTCAGAATTGATTGATTCGAGACTTCAGCATTCGATGCCCATCAAGGACCCATCCTATATCATTCAAGCGATTGAAAAAAAAAAAGAGATAAATCCAGTGCAACCGATAAAGCATCAGAATGCTAGCAAAAGATTTATTAGGTTTATCAATATAAATCTATATATTATACATTATATAATAAATCTGTAGAAGACGCGAAGACCGACATCCGCGCGGACGGAGTCGCGGGCGGAAGCTAGTCAGAAATAAATATCTTTTGTTTTCATTTGCGTATTTTTCTATTTTATAATTTTTTAACACAAACATTACATTTTTTTTTATATACAAAATTTGTTTATCCGTTTTATTAGTTAAACTGTACAACTTTCACTAAGAAACTTAGGTCGAAAAAAATGTATAGAGTTATGCATTTTGTATGGAAAGCTTATTTTTTTTTATATTTCGTCCAAATTTCTTTGTAAAAGTTGATCAGTTATATAAACATGAAGATGAAGATATCAATAGAAAGTATTCGCAAATTTTGTGTACTGATAAAAAAAAATCACCCGGTGTAATTTTCACGAAAATTGTTTCAAATTGTCATTTTTGGTACTTATTACGAATATTAAATTATGCATACGAATGATTTAATTTTTAAAAATTAAGTGGAGCAACTTTCCCTTAGTACATTTGTATTATTTACATATAGGATGACAGGATGCATTTGTTTGCACTACTAGACCAAGCCCTTAAGAAAGGTATTATAACAATTATTATGCATTGTTGAAGCATTTCATATAAAAAAAATTAGCTATTGACCATATTTAAAATTCGAACATTTAATACATACAACTATTAGTTGAACAACTGTTTTGTTGTGTCTCATAAGTATATAATAGCAATATATACGCGCGCATACTGTCAACTCGATAGTTGATCGATAAATAAGTCGCAAAGCCGTATCGATTTGTTTTTGAGTAAAAAGTTGGACAACTTTCGATCACGCGATAGTGATGGAACGTATTGAAGTGCGCGTCATCGACTAATTTATCACGGATTCAAGAATTGCCTATAGAAGATTGTTAGATTTGTTCGGGATATAAATTAACCCATTGAGCCCCGAACGGCCCGATCTGTCCACGACACAATAGATTTTCTATTGTGTCTGTGATTCCGGGGCCTGAGTTATAAAGACTGAAATCTACCTCCATCGACTAAACAGTTTAGTCGTGTGGAATTCAAGAGGAGAACACAACTCGACAGAACAGTTTAGTCGATGCAAAAGTTGTATGCATGCGCGGGCTCTAACTATTGGAGTGTAAAATATAAAAAAAAAGTTATCCCATAAAATATTGTAATTGTTCGTTTTATGATGAGACCACAGATTATGCTGCGAAATGTATGAATCAATCGAAATCGTACTTTCTATGATTGACCATGCATTCATTATTTTTCAGTGATGTTTAAACACTAATACCCTAAAAGTACTACTGTACTAGATATAAATTATGTGATATTATTAAGTTAAAAATAGTTATTAGTTAGTTATTAGTTAATTTATTTCCATGCTGAGTTATGATTTGTGTAATCTTCTTTAACTTTATTCCATATTATAGGTATTATTTTATTACAATCTTTTTATTTACGATGTTCCTTATCCTAAAGTTTAAAATTTCAAATTGAAAGTGGTATTGTTATATTTTCAATACTTTTTAGGACTAGATCACGTATTGATAACTTTTCATCAATTTGGCTTGATTTTTTTTTACTTTTTTTGACTATTTTAATGAAAAGATCTAATTAATTTAAGACGTGTGAAGCTTACGGGCTTTTGTATATTTTAGACCAATTTGTATATTTATAAGATTGTTTTATTTTGTGATGTCATGTTTATGTGTACTTTGCAAATAAAGTTGATGTTATAGCTATTAACTTGTTTCTCTTTTACATTTCTTTCGAGCCTCACATAAATATTATATACTCACCCGACACATACTCTATAGTATAGTAAATATTATAATCAGACATTTACATGTTTCTGCTTCCATCCTTACCAATCTAGAGGAAGGCTTACCTTTACAGTTTACACATTACTTCTGGAAATGTCATAATAAAGCAGAATACATTTACTTATTGAAATAAAATAATTCAAATAACTTTTAACTGTTGAATAAACTTTTGAGATGGCAGTTGCATTTCATGTTCTGTTCAATATTAATTATTAAAGCATAATTTTATAGACGATAGTGATGCAATGTATAAATTTGAATAAAACAATTATCAGTCTTAAAATTTTATTTCGTCCACGGAAATATCACTACGTAATAAAAGTTCTTGAGATCAAATCCAACATCTCTCGTTCAATTTAAACTTTCTATAATTGCACGTGTGTCGAATTTAAAATTCGCCCAAGAAGGCGCAACGAAGTTGATATATTTACTGTAATAATTATCAAAATCATCTTTTGCGCTTTCTTCATTTTTCACTGGCGAGATTCTGTTTGTGTCATTGTTGACATTCTGTGGTGTAAACAGTTGACGTTTCGTCGATTTCCCGCCTTTTCTGTTGCCATTACTGTTGACCTTCGATCCACTGCTTGAGTGGCCATTACTTTTCGATTCTTGCACAGAATTCTGTTGATACTCTTGTATTTCATTTTGCAAGCCTTGCGATATGGATTTCGGTTTGCCCTTGCAAGATTCGAGTTCTCCCATGGATTTGTGTCTCGTTCTTCGCGAGAACACTTTAGGATTTCTTTCGGAGACCCAACGCCTGATGCGTTTAACGAACGGTAGAACCATGAAGAATGCGTTAGGGCTGACGCCCATTTTGACTTTGGGCGTCATATCTTTTCTATTGGCTGGTAGGTCAGCGATAGGGAACCATTCGCACGCTTTAATTTCATTTCGGGTTCTAGGCTGAAACTTGGTGTCGCGCGGCACGTAAGCTACTATGTAGAGGCGGACTATTTGATCGTGAATTGTAGCTTCTATGAAGTCTTGTTTGTTCATGAGATTGGTGATATCAAAACCAGTCTCTTCAAGTACCTGTAATTTTAAATAAATATGTTTAAAGTCTTGTATGGTAATTGGTAAACTATTTTAGTCGAAACAATTCAAACAAAAACGTAAATACATATGTAGTGTATTTTATGTAATATGTATGCACTTATTATACAACCAGATTATCATTATACTGAAAAAAACAAACAATTACACAAAAGTTAAAAAGGGGAGTAAATAAAATTTTCTATCCTCATAATGCATCAACAAACAACATTTACAACAAACATTAAAATCCTAAAAAGAACAAAGCTGAACCCACAAACATATTTTTTTTTAATATCTATAAGCTGGCAAACAACCTTGTGAGTCACCGATACTTAGTAATCAAAAATAAAATCACCTCTCTAGCCGCACACTTCCACGGCTCTTCATCCTCATTAACCTTGCCCTTCGGGAAGCCCCAGGACGCCTTCGTCCAGTACGACTGCACTAGCAACACATGCGACAGATCAGTGTCGAGTATAATAGCGCCGTACGTTGGCACGCTTTGCTTGTACACTCTCCAGTTGTCCAACACTGCGTCTAGACTGCTCACGTGCTCACGGAGTGTGGGAACATGCTGGTAAACACAATGATATAATTAAAAAATATGTGTGTGTACTTGTGTACACACGTAAGAAGTGAAACTTCTTTATGACCTTATTTTTAAACAAAAATTACTATATGCAACTTTACAGAAATATGTCGAATCACGCGTAGTAGGGATAAGAAAAAGATGGCGCGTAACGGAAAAATGTCACGCGTAACGAAAAAATGTTACACTAAATTTTTTTCCAACCCCCAATAAAGAAGTTTCACTTCAAAAATCAGGCCGAATTGATAAACTGCTCCTTTTTTTGAAGTGGGTTAAAAAGATGTAGGTAGGTTACCACTGCAATATTTGAGTCAAAGTGAGATTGCATGATTAACTATTGTTTTCTCTAAAAGTTTTATTTACATTAAAGATTTATTAAAAAAAAAGTTGTAACCAATTTTGTAATCCTCAATGCAATAAGAATTTTTCTTTAGCATCAATGTTTCGTTTTTTATTTAGCTTTGATAAAACTATTTCAATTTAATTACTGCTGTCATATTCAACTCTACTTTAATAACACAAAATCCACTTGGAATCAAAGTAGAAATAACTGTACTGTTTAAAATACTATACCTGAAAAATATGTGCTGCAAATTCCCTTATCCCACATGGATTAAGTCTGGTGCTATCATCTGTGCAATAATAATCCAAATAGAACCAATGTGCTAATTCTATTTGGAAACATATTCGTACCAAATTGCCTCTGTCTTCTGGCGGTAAATTTATGATGAAACGACTAGATAAAAAAAGAAACGATTAAACATATTAAAATCGATATTCACGTTCATAATATAAAATGAAAAAACGTATTTAAATACCATCACATTATTATATTTCTACCTGCATAAATCGTCGAGGATATCGATCGGTATTGAATGTTTATTTACTTTTGAACTTGTGCTTTGAAAAGCCATTTCTTTGTGTACACAAAAGTAAATATAAGTCTAAAAAACACTGTAACTCAGCTTATTTGTTTTGTTAGTAAACAAGAAACTAATAATAAATATAAACATTTATTTCTACGCAACAAAACTGTTTGCAATTTGCATGACATGAAACAAACAAATGACAATTTCGGCTTCGCATGTCACGTACGTCAGCTGTCAAAGATCACATGTGCATAACAGACCATATTAGAATATAGATTAAATAAATTAATATAAGGAATGCTACGTAAATGAAATGAAATGAAATGAAATGAAAATGATAAATAGTGGCTGTTTTCCAATTACAGAGCATAATGCGACTCAGTGCCGCACAATGCCGAATTATGCTGATGCTTAATTGGAACGTGAAACGCACCAGCAGGTTGCGCTAAGTTCAGTGTTGAAAAAAAAATATTCATATAGTTAAGCAATAACCCTAAGCAATAACCTCATTAAATGTGTAAATAAAGTGGTATACATAATAATTGGTTGAAAAATATTTACGGTTATTTTAAGTAATTTGGATTTTGATTATTTCATTAACATTTTTTTCAATGTTTGTACCTTCATCCATACTTATATTTATTTTTTTTAACACAATTTGAATTAACTTTGATTATTTCGAAAAAACTACAATGAAACGAAAGCTTTAAAATTTTTTCCAACAATTAATAATTACTAATGATAAATCGATTGCACGCATCAATTCACGCGCATTACTTTTTCTAGAGCCCGATTGTGCGAAGCGTTGCTGTAGTTGGAACATTCAACGTTAAGCATTATGCCGCATATTGCGCTCTAGTGCTGTATTATAATTGGAAAACGGGGAGTAGGTAAAAAGTTGTGGGACGTGTTAGGGCCGGCGCCCACTGCCGGCACGGCATGGCATGGCAGGGCAGAGGTTTTTATTACTAATGAAGTTATTTTGAATCTTATTTCAATCAGTTTAGAATTCAAGTTACTTTATTTCGATGCCACGATGCCGCGACGTGTTGCAGGATGCTGCAGCATGACGCGGCACGCCGCGGGATGCGGTGGCATGACGTGTCTTGCTGTTTTATTCCAAGGGATGCCGCGGCGCACCATTGCATCCCGCGAGGCGTATGCGTCACTTTGGGGTCGAGTAATTATGATTTCTAGTTAGTTGAAATAAGGTTGAAACTTATGCAGCATTAGCGCGGAGCAAAACTGATGGATGCCAGAGTGGCTGGGCTTTTAGCAGGATGCTACGGCATGCCACTGAATGCCGCGGGATGTCACTGCACGCCGCGGGATGCCATTGCACGCCGCGGGATGCTCTGCCGTGCCATGCCGTGCCGTGCTGGCAGTGGGCGCCGGCCCTAAAAAATACCGTACTGTAGATCTGGCTGTGGATGTGTCAATAACCTGTCCACTGTCATAATATGTCTTCTCCAAAATATGTCAACGTCAAATATCTAAATATTGACGAACAGGAGTGAAAATTGAAAAATCTTTTTATTTATTAAATTTCTTGCAATTTTGCAGTACATGATTCTTATGTTTTACCCAATAACAAAGTAAAAAGTTAATAATTGATATTCAAGGGTTTATTAAACATTAAACTGGTTTAAAATCTACTTTTGCATAAACGTTTACTAGGAACATATTTTTGAAAGAAATATGGATATCACGCCTCTGTTTAAGGCTTGTATTAAAACAGTGAAGACCCGCAATAAAACTTTTGGTATACTGAGTCCCATACCTGAAGAGAAGAAGACAATATTGCGAACAAAATCAAAAAATGGTTTTATGCTAGCAGCTAAAGACATAACGTCTCAAATTACGAAACTGAGAGATTTTTTGTTAGAGCACCGAGAGAGGTACTTAAACGTGTTAAATGTTCTATCGGAAGACGAAATGTCGGAATATGAACGCGATCAAATCGACACAGGCGCTCAAAGGATCATAAATACTTGTTCCCATCTTTTGAAAGAATTTCGAAATGATAATCGCAAGCTATCTGTTTCACAACAGACACGGGAGTACATGGATGCTGTTATAGATCTTGTTGATGCCTATTTGAAAGCGGTATGTAAGATACACAGTGAGTTAAAAGCGTTCAGGGTAAAGAGAGCTCTGGATATGCGGAAACTGTCTCGTTTGGAGCTGCCGCAGAAGAAATCTTCCATTCCAAATCCATTTGTTGATAATATTATTGAGCCTATTGAGAAAGACAATGTAGATAATGAAATAGTTAATGAAGAAACTGATAGTCCAAGGAAAAAAATAGAGTTATCAGAAAATGAAGTGGCCGTGATGTCTGATGAAGGCGAACTAAGTGCAGAGGAGTTACAAATGTTTGAATCAGAAAATGTGCAACTGCTGAATGAACTAAATAGTATGACAGAGGAAGTTAGACAGATTGAAAGCAAAGTACTTCACATAGCTGAGTTACAGGAGATATTCACTGAAAAGGTGCGTTGGATGACTTGAATACTCTATTGCAATCAAAAACTTAACAATAATGTGAAACTTTTTTTTTCATTATTTTCAAAATTATGAAACTTAATAACAGTGGAGATATCTTATTGGATTATAAGTTATCTCTTGTTTTTATTATATTTATCTACTGCAAAGATAAAATGCATGCATTATAAATTCCAAATAATACACTGATTATGATGCCATAAAACATAATTTACAAAATTACTCAGATACTAAAGAATTTGATTTTTTCAGGTATTGCAACAGGAGCAAGATATAGATAGAATAGCCAACACAGTAGTGGGTACAACAGAAACTATGAAGGATGCAAACGATCAAATAAAGCAAGCCATTCAAAGGAATGCTGGGCTGCGAGTCTATATGCTATTTTTCTTCCTTGTCATGTCATTCACTTTACTTTTCCTTGATTGGTATAATGATTAAAATGTTTGCGAAATGTATAAATTAACTTATTGAAAATATATTGAAATAAAATATCTTAGCAGATCTTTATTGTATGATATTACATAGCATCGAGATATATTACTAGAGGGGTTATTCCAAACAAAAACATTGCGCGCGGCCGATGTGGTGGGGTACGTGTGGAACGAGCGAGGCGTGGCTTCAAGTTCAAAGATTAAGCAATGCGTGCAGATGCGACACATTGTGCAATCTGTTTACTCGGTACTATCTGGTGGTACTGATACTAGGGAATTAATAAAACGAGGATTTTATATTAAACTATGTATTTTAATTTCCTTTAAATAATATCAATTTATTAAACTTTTGTCGTTTTGTGTAGTAATCAATAGTTTTATCAGTTTTTGCTTCATGATGTAATTTAAATGGATACGATGATTCAATGTTGATGGCGTTTACGTATAAGAAACTCACATTTTGAAAAATCTCACGCGAGATTCGAGGATGGGGGAGGGGTTGAATAAATTCTCACGACATCTCACCAGGGGGGGAGGGAGGTGCAGAAAATTTTAAAAAACACCTCACGTAATTTATGGACGCCCCCTTACTCGATCACAATTTTTGTAACTTTACTATAAACGGAACTACATTTAAAAATATACTTTATTTATTGAGTTATAAGGTTGCTTCCATTCTGTTTATTTACATTCTCAAAAACATCAATCGCTGCAGAGGTGGCTTGCGACAAAGGCGGCTTGTGTCAAAGGCCTCGGCGATATCATTTAAGAACATAATATTATGTACTTTAGGCAAACTTGTTATAAGATCTATTTTACTTTCTTATTAGTCCATTTGACAAGGATATTGGGTAAGATACCTATTGGAATAATTTTATTATTATGTATGTACTTATTAAATCCGCGAATAAAAAAAATTTTTAGTCGTGAATATAGAAATTGGGTCGCATTTTTTTAATCCGCGAATAGTGAAAACACGAATAAAGGAAGCGCGATTAAGGAACTTTTACTGTATTAGTTTCTGTGAATGTTGTGTTTATTTGTAATTGTTGTGCATAATAATTTATAAATCCTATTGGAACAACTATTGATTAGGCTTTTTTTAATAAATAAAAATAGGTAAATAAATAAATATTACTTAATATAACCTACCGTTTTACTTTGCGTAGTCGGGTAAAAGTATAAATATTTAGGTACTACACCACGGTAATCTTTCCTAGTAGATATTGTATATACATAGTTAAAAAAATCCAGTTACATTTTTTTAACAGACTCATCGATAGTGTCACGTCTGTGCTGTTAGTCTATGAAAAATGGCGCGAAACGCAGAACGCGTGGTGATTTTTCGCAAAATGATAACAATATTAATAAAATGCATGACTTACTCATAATAAGGAAACTTACTGGTGAAAAGTCACTCCTCGGGCTTTGTTTGTATTATGGGAACTGTTAAAACAATATCTAAGCAAACACGAAGGCATTTTGAACAGAGCAATAACACGTGTTGACGCGGCAAGCGGGGGGCACAGTCCGACACAGACTAAAGAGACTTGTGATTCTTACCTCTAGCTCGTGTTAAAGAGAGTGTAGTAGCGATCGCCTCTCTAGTACGTAGTACATTCTATCTCGATGTTACATAGTCATTATCTCATGTGGTAATATAACATTTAATTAATGTATGTACTTGGATTATTTTTTTCTGTTAAGTGGCGAAATAAAAAAATTGTTTTTGTGATTTATTTTATTTTTACTACAATCTTCGAAAACATGATTCAGGTTACAGTGAGTTATAGTAATTCCAAATTCCCTCCTTCCTCCGAGGTCTATCATTAGAGGACCAACAAATGTCATTATTGTGAACATGACAATTGACAGTGACACTAATGATAAAAGTTCACAGAATAGTGATAACAAAATATTTATTTTTTCAATGAATTACTTGAAACATCCTTGTGCTAGTGCATGTGATGTTTAAAAAATTACTATCCAAGTTTAGTCGATTGTTAGGTTCGCAGGCTAGGACTTTCGTCACACAGGAAAGGACACCAATTAAAACGATGCAAGAGCTTGGCTACGGTTTCAACGCCGGTAACTATAATAAATTGTTGTTGATATTCCTATTTACCACGCGGTTGCTAAGTTTTTATAAATCGATTTCCAGATGGGCAATTGAGAAAGCTCGGTCCGGATGGTATTTTAGGCGATGAACCGTTTGAATTCAATATCAGTAACGATCACCAAGAATGTCAATCTCACTACGAAGTTCTTGGTGCTGCGGTAACTGAACACATTTACCAGCTTTTGGAGACTACAGAGAATCTATCTAGGTTACCCGTACCTAAAGGTACAACTTCAGAAAATGGTACATTTATTTTTGTATCAAAAGACTATGATCAAAAGGACACTCTTTTAGTATTGATACAAGGCACAGGCGCTGTTCGCGCTGGTCAATGGGCAAGATCGTAAGTATTTTTTACGTTAAGTATTGTATAATAAAATAACTAGGGAAATTAGTCATGGAGAATACTTGGCAATAGAAACATGAAGTCTACTTGATAACTTTTTATTTAATTCATTGCTTTTAAACATTTAAACTGGTAAGTTATTGAATTTGATTAAAAATTGAATTAATTTATTACATGTTGCACTCTTACAATTGTTTTAACTTTACAGGCTTATAATCAATGAAAATTTAGACAAAGGAACTCAAATTCCGTACATCCAGGAAGCCGTCAATCGTGATTTTGGTATATTGGTCATGAATCCAAACGACACTCACAGAGGTGGCAAGAAAATTCCAAATAGCAGTTCTAGTGAAGAACATGCTACTTATGTTTGGAAGACATACATATCTGATTCAAAAGCTAAAAATATTGTGATAATAGCCCATAGTTATGGGGGTTTATTAACTGTTATGTTGTCTCAGAAGTTTAAAAGTGACTTTGAGAACAGAGTTAAAGCTGTGGCCTTTACAGATTCTGTACATTCCTTTTCTGGTGCTAAAATAACAGATGCTTTGAAAAAGGTAAATATAATTAAAAAAAAAATCTTTTTGAAATATTGCATAAAACATAATGAAATTTATCTACATATCATAGTATCTTTGTGTATAATGTACATATAAAATTGATTTAGATGGCAGTTTATATACTCAAATATTTATTCCGGGAGTGAGTTGGGATTTTGAGACATGAGTTAATCCTAAAAATTTACAAAATATCCCTCTAAAATATTCTGAATTATACATTAATAGTTAAACTTTTTTTAGGTTGCAATAAATTGGATAGCTACTTCATCACCATTAGACACACCAATGAAGACTCCTGAGTTTGATATAACAAGATTATCTGCAGGTAATTTCATTGCTATAAAACTTATTATGTCCTAAAAAGACATTTCTTGCACTTGCATATTTAAAATAATTGCATTTATTAGAAATCAAATATCTATTTAATACTTTTTGAAAATTTCTGTGTACCCTCATCAATTTTTTTCTTTTTTTATAAATAAATTGCATTTTTTTTACAGGTCATCCTCAACATGAAATGACGTCATATGCGTGTATGAGTTCTGTGTTCAAATTTATTGATAAGAAGTTAAAAAGTTAGCTAAAAAGTATTATTTATCTATATTACAAGCGCATAAAAATATATTAAACAAATTTCATTAATCTCACTGCAAAGGAACGGAATACCTTCACAGAGGAATACAGTGATAGTATAGAGTGAATGGCCGCAATCTAGACAAGCATGCTTTTGCATCAATATTCAATGCTAACCATCATATATTATTACTTCTACTTTATGCCATAGTCTATTGACTGACTATTTAATGCAAAAAAATATAATACATAAGGCGCACACAAAGACAATAATAAATCATATAAGATTTAAATTTTTATTAAGTATGTACAATAAACATAAATAATGTTTTTTCAATAAACCAGTATATTTCACAAGCTTGTTTTATTTCTTCTTTCCCTTGGAGTAATTCTTCATCCAGTACTTAATATCTTGTTTATTGGCTCTCACACCTAGAACGGCAGATTTTGAATTAACGTCTTTCATTGCAAACGGTGAGAATCCAGCGATATAGTCAGGGTCTAATGCGTTAGTCTTGTTTCTAGCGAGTTTGCTCGCAAATCGTTTATGTATATGTTGATCTTCAGTGAGTATGGGATATTGGAAGTGTTGGCCACCTCTTGGTGTCGGCAAGCTAAATCGTTTGCCTCTAGCTGTGAGTGGTTTACGTCCGTTAATATGAATATGTTGGTTGCCATCATCGTCAACACTGACGGATACTTTTTTTAGAGTAGCATGACCACATTTAGGACAGAATAGCTTAGTCATAACACTGGTTGTTTTGAAGCAAGTAGTACAGCGGAAAATAAATGTGCGTAGGTACCTGATGATTCTCCCATCAACTGCTGTAACCTTTAAACCTATTTGTTTCAGGACATTTTGCATGGCAAAGTCAGATGTTATACAAGCAACGTCTACATTCTTTTCCTCACATTCACCAAACTCAATTTCTTTTTTCTTCTCCTTTAGATTGCTCGGTGTTATCCATTCACTTCCATCATCATCATCATCATCACTTTCACTTTCATATTCTTCACTCTCTTCTTCACTTTCTTCTACCTGTAAAATAAAGTTCAAATATAATTTATGTCAAGTTATAAATAAATTTGAAAAGCAAGCTGCATTTCTTTGAGACCTATTTTTCACCAGCAGAAATTACACTGAAATTCTGGTTCATATGTTTTGGTCAGAAAAAATGCACAAAGACATGCATTTTCATTTTGAGACTGGCTAAGATTTATATAATTTTTTATATCCTGCTTTACTGTTTTACCTTAACTAGTAAAATAATATGTAAGTATACCTTAATAATGAGATCAGCTGTCTCCTTATCATCCCTTAATTCCATATTCTTAATTTGTTCAGCAATTTCATCTGCCAATTTCTTTTCTTCATCATCTTCCTTATTTTCTTCAGCTGTCTCATGTGTAGGAATGGAACTGTCATCAATGGTATCAGCAACTATTGTGTCAGATTTCTCTATATTTGTTGTCTCTTCTGTTTTTTCATTTTTGCTTTTATCATCTGTACCAGCGTTATAACCCGGTAACCCAGTTACTTTAACAGTTTTCTGCATCGTTGGTTCAGTTTTAAGATGTTCAATTCCAACCATTTCTTTTTCCATTTGATAAGTTAGAGCCATTACTTTTATGTCAGTGGCAGAGAGACTCGTATAATCACCAGTCTTTTTCGAAAACTCTGTGATGAATTTGATGCTTTCAGTGAATACATCTTTAACTTTTAAGTCGTACGGTAAAACAACAAGTTTTCTTCGCTGACGATCGTTGGTTATTTCATCAACTACTTCTTGGACTGTGTATATGTTTTCCGCAATATTTTGTAGATTCTCAGCTTTAATAAACGCTGTCGTATCGACGACTAGATGTTTAATTAACTTCGACATATTCGCTGCATAAATAAAGTTTTTGCAATTTAATGTACAGTAGGTATAACACGTGCACTGGAAATAACAAAACGTGACAATGACAATTGACATTTGTGAATTGCCATGCCATTTGGCCAAGAAGCTCATATCTAAAGCCGGGTATCCACTTAGGTTCGCCGTGGATTGCGAACACTGTGTGCTCCGCGAACGTGAACGTGTACAGTGTACACACTGCAACATCAGTGCTCCTGTCGGAGCACTAACATTCCGCTCTCCGGTCTCTAATCGACACACGACAGACGGTCGGTGCAAACATGCCGCCTCCAGAATTAGTGGGAAGTGCAGCTTATCCCCGTTTTCCAATTACAGCACTAGAGCGCATTGTGCGGCATAATGCTTATGGTTGAATGTTCCAACTACAGCAACGCTTCGCACAATCGAGCACTAGAAAAAGTAATGCGCGTGAATTGATGCGTGCAATCGATTTATCGTTAGTAAATAATAATTGTTGGAAAAATTTTAAAGCTTTCGTTTCATTACTACAATTTTTCGAAATAATCAAAGTTAATTCAAATTGTGTTAAAAAAATAAATATAAGTATGGATGAAATAATCAAAATCCAAATTACTTAAAATAACCGTAAATATTTTTCAAAATTATTATGTATACCACTTTATTTACACATTAATGAGGTTATTGCTAACTCTATGAATATTTTTTTTTCAAGACTGAACTTTAGCGCAACCTGCTGGTGCGTTTCATGTTCTAATTAAGCATCAGCATAATTCGGCATTGTGCGGCACTGAGTCGCATTATGCTCTGTAATTGGAAAACAGCCAAGTAGATACCCGGCTTTATACACTGGAGATTTCAGTATGAACATTAACTTGTAATAAGAAAATATGACGTTGAATGACGCCTGTATGTTTTTTTATCCCTTTCACACCTAGGTAGTTAGTTAGGTGTGAAAAGGATAAAAAAACATACAGGCGTCATTCAAGGTCATATTTTCTTGTTACAAGTTAGGCCCTTCGCTCATGGAGCTACTCAAAAATGACTGAACTAATCAGTAATTACGATTACAAACCAGTTACAAATTGTATCTCGCATACAACGCTACTCAAGTTATAAGGTTTCAGTCACTTCTGTTATTTCTTCGTTCATTTTTATCATATAAAACAAAGAAACTCGGGAAACCAGTAGCGTGGAGACCGGCACGACGCGTCGCGCGTGATTGGTTGCTAACGCGTTACTCACCAGTTAGTAACTAGTCGCGTCGTGTGCGAATCTCCATAGAACATGTATGGGCTGTGACGCTCAGGCAACTCGTTATTAATTTGAGTTTGTGACTAGTTCTTTTTGAGTAGCTCCATGAGCGAAGGGCTTTAATGTTCATACTGAAATCTCCAGTGTATTAGATATAAACTTCTTGATTGGCACAGAACATATTATAATATACTCAGGGGAGGTCATGAACGTCATTTTTAACCACAGTTTTTAACGTTCATGATATTTTTTTTTTCATAAATACGAGTGGCAACTGGCAACTCTCTTAGTGTGACGTTAAATGTCTGTTGCATTTTGTCAAAAATCTCGGAGCAATTAACAAGCCTGGAGAAGTAACAATTAATTGAACGTTTCTTATATAGTGGCTCTCTTTTATTCAATACCCTTATTAATGCGATAGAAAGAGACAACACACTGTTATCTGCTTGGCATTCAAATCCACGTGTAGCCACTTTTTGTTCTAAAAAGGTAGTGCTTGACACTTTATCGAATACTAAAATATCGATAAATAAAAAAATTAAGATATAAAATTGCTTGAAGATAATTTAAGATTCGTTTAATTTGGAATTATTCATTTACGATGCGTATTGACTGCCTTGCATTGTATGGTAGTGGTATTTATAAAAAATATTATTAGGTATTTCGGTTTAGGTTGTTTTTATGGTTTCGTAAAAAGGTACGTATTTTTTCCTGTTTTCATAGATTCATTCATAGAATTATACCTACGGAACCCTTCGTGCGCGAATCTGACTTCCAATTGGTTGATCTTTTTACAAATCAATAGTCGTATCCTACTAATATTATAAAAGCAAAAATATATAAGAACTAGAGGTCCGCCCAGGCTTCGCCCGTGGTACATATTTTGCAATAAAAGGTAGCCTATGTCCTTTCTCGGGTATCAAAATATCTCCATACCAAATTTCATGCAAATTGGTTCAGTAGTTTAGGCGTGATTGAGTAACAGACAGACAGACAGAGTTACTTTCCCATTTATAATATTAGTATGGATGGACATTTGATACTCTTTCACGTAAAAACTACTGAATGAGTTTTTATGGAACTTTACAATTATATAGTTTAAACATCAGAATAACATTTAGGCTACAATTTAATTTACCGCGGGAAAATAACTCATTCCCACAGGAAAAAATTGGTAAAAGCTTAAAATAAATTGCTTCAAATAAAACAAATAAACATTTATTTTTATAACAACATTTTATTTCGATACTTAATTAAGTACCAAATTACAATATTTATTATTTAAAATAGATGCCACCTTAAACTTGTCGCACAGCATCTCTGCAAAGCACTTTACTTTTCTTCCCGTCTGATTAGAAATGATTTGAACAAGGCCGAGAATGTTTTGAAGGCTTCCAATTTTCCCTGTGCTATAGCTTTAACCCAAACATCTTTTAATTGTTCTCAAGCCAGAAACCTGCAAATAACAATAAAATCCATACTTAAATAACTTTTTTCTCCTAACCTATTTGATTTAAAGCAGTCATTGTCAAAGTACCTTAGCAAATTACGTATATTTCGTTTCTATTAAAGTATCGATAATTGCACAACACTATGGAAGTAATATTTTGCATTTTCTCTCAAAAATAAGCTAATTATGATTTCATTTCAATGATCAAGGGTAGATAAAACATAGATGATTTAGATAATAACGTAAATTCACTGATTTATAATACAATTAGCCAAAAATTGATCAAAATCACTAACCTGTGAAATGACAAATTTCTATCTTCGTGATTCGTCCGATTTCACATTACTACGGCTTTTACAGCCGTAAGCAACACAAGCCATGTTATCTTTAGTCAATTGTCTTTTCATAAAATAACAAATTAAACTAAAACACTCGTTTTTCACTTCAAAAAAAATAATTAAAATAACCAAGCGATGATCACCAGACTGGTGATCAAAACAAATTGAAATGATTACATGTCATTTCAAACTGTCGAACTGACATATATCTGTCCTCTTTTTTCGCATGACATTTTGCCATAAGCTAAAAAGGCCAAACTAGTGCGTTATTGTTCAATTAATTGTTACTTCTCCAGGCTAGTTAATTGCTCCGAGTCAAAAATAGAAATAGAATTATTATAGAAACAAAATTTTCCAGTTTCTGTTTTTAACAGTTTTAATGCCTGTACTTTCATAAAAACAATTTAGTATTTGTTTAAATTATTTATTTTTCTCTTCAAATGTTTTGTTGTTATTATTTTAGCCTAAGTTAAAATAAAAATGAATTCTAAAAGGGGTAAGCGTAATAAAGGGAGTAAGGTTTTTCCAATTGCTGAATCCGTCAGCATAGCTTTGAAGATACAACTGGATAAGTTTCTCAGTGACGAAAATGAGACGGAACTCGATTTGCCCTCGTTTTTATCTGCTCAAGAACGGGCTTTCATGCATAGGACAGTGTACAAATTGGGGCTGAAATCAAAGTCGCGCGGGAAAGGTAAATTAATATTTGAGTACTTTGTTCTTCTAATCGTTTTTATTGATTACAAGCAATTTACTAGTTACAGCTGCTGTCTTTTAGTGCAAATTATTTAATAAAACTCGTTTGTTTGTGTGTAAACTTGTGTATGTTTTTATGGACTTTTATTATGATTCTTAGTAATTAATAAATAATGAGCATTGAATAATCTACATACACAAATACCAACAAAATTTCTGTTCTTAAGTTTGTCACATGTTTGTCAATCTATAAATGAAAATATATTTAGCTGTGCGAAAAAATATCTTCTACCTAGCAATACTAGCGAACAATTTTTACATTGTATTTGTTCCTCAGTATGATTGGAGAGCAAATTTCTTGGATTTTGTTAAAAGTAGCTGTGCCTTAATATTTATCTACATGACCATTGATTACATTAAGTTGTTCTCTAACTCATAATTATAAAATTTTATACATAAAATTGCCTTGATTAATTTCATGTCCTGTTGCTATTTTTTTGTTGTTTGATGTTGTATTAGAATGTTAAATGTACTGATTATTAAAATATTTTTTAATTTAATTCAAAAGTCTTGAGATTAGCATGTAGCAAAAAGATACTTTTTAAATATAATCATGTGGGTAGATCACACCTGTAATCAAATCATATGGATTTTGAATGTTATCTTTATATGGATCCATTAAAACCTGCTGTGTCTGAATTCCTGATCAGGAAGCCAAATATGTGTGGCAAGGCTTGTTGAATATACCCATTCTATAACCATTTCAGGTGTAAACCGATACATGACGATCTACAAAAGGATTGGATCGACAATAATCCAAAATGACGCAAAGCTTATACTTGACTCAAACATGCGATGCACAATTACGGAACTGTTCAATGCATTTCCCATAACTAGTAAAGAGAAGGAGGACCTTAGCTGTTGTCCAGAGAAAGAAAGGAGCCCACAATTGGCCCATAAGAGTATGGGACAATTGAACAATGGTGTGGCCCAGGTGAGATATAAACTGTCTTACCATAAAAAACTTTAGACAGGGTTTAACTATTATTATTATATTACGTACTAGCTTTCCACCCACAGCTTCGCCTGCGCAGTCAAAGAAAAACCCGCATAGTTCCCGTTCCCGTGGGATTTCCGGGATAAAACCTATCCTATTTCCCAGGGTAAAAAGTAGCCTATGCCTTTCTCGGGTATCAAAATATCTCTATACCAAATTTCATGCAAATTGGTTCAGTAGTTAAGGCGTGATTGAGTAACAGACAGACAGACAGAGTTACTTTCGCATTTATAATGTTAGTATGGATTTCACATAGACAACTATTAAAGTGACAGATCCCTGGTTTAAAGTTAGACTGTGTTTAAATTGTTTTGTGGTAAGACCATTATTGTTTCTTATTTTTTTACACACACGCAAAGTGGTGTTAAATTATTATTAGTTGTTAGAGCTGCTCAGAACATGCTTCTTTGCAGCTGTTAAGAACTTTCTACTTTTTAGCTATTTGCTGAAAAAAAATAGGATACAATTTATAAATGTCTTTCAGATTCCAAACACTTCATACAACCCAGAATTAATCAAATTCAGAGAGAAGTTACCTGTGTATGAGCAGCGACATGAATTAATGAACGCTATCAATTCTAACCAGGTTTGTCAGCTTTTTGTCTTTCTATACTTACTGTAGAAATAATCTATGTATTTAATACTATAACACCTAGTTATTTCAGACACTTTTTTATTTCGTTTCTCTTTGCATTTCCGTGTTTAGCAGTATATCCATAATATATGCTGAAAGTTAGTTTCTTTTAGTTTTAAATGTATGCTCTTATATTTAAAATTCCTTATAAATAACACGATTTACTAACTTTAATAACTCAGGCCCCGGAATCACAGACACAATAGAAAATCTATTGTGTCATGGACAGATCGGGCCGTTCGGGGCTCAATGGGTTAACTAACTTTAACTTTAATTCATAAAAACTATCCAAATTTTAATTAAAAAAATTTATATTTATTAACAAACAATAAAAATGATCACTCGCTTTAGGTGATCATAGTGGCCGGCGCTACAGGGTGCGGCAAAACGACGCAGTTACCACAACTCGTGCTCGAACACTGTCAAGAGCACAAACAGCCCGTGCGGATATATTGCACACAGCCCAGACGGATATCGGCTGTATCTGTAGCCGAGAGGGTAATTGATTACTATCAAGCTAATTTTTCGTGAGTAGCTTTATTTTGATGAGGGTAATCTATACTGATATTATAAAGCTGAAGTATTTTTTGACGGTTTTTTTTCGGCCTGCGGTGGTGTAAGTGTATACACGTGCTTTGTGTTTAAAGTGTTTATATTTTCATATTTCTTAGTTTAATCTTGATTTTTACTATATTAAGTCTATCAAACCTGATATATTTGTGTGTTGGTGGCGGTTTATGTGAGGTTTGTTTTAATTTCTAATAGATAATAGATATTATTTAAGTCATGGAGGTATCACCTCCTGATCCACCTGATCCCCCTCCCCCTCCTGAGACTATGAGCGATAATGTGCCCCGTCCAAGGCCAAAACGTCATCTTGACCAGGATGTTGGTGAGGATATTAGAAGTAAAACAAAGAAATCTTCGCTAATCGATTGTCCTAACTCCATTTCCATAGATACCGTATATAAGCATCCGCTTCTAGAAGGCCCTATTCGACAGTATTCTGCAACTGACTCGGGACCATTCATTGTTCACTGCAGTAAGATGGAAAATGACCCTGCATCAGGCACCTCGATCCGTGCCATCAAAATCGGTCAACTTCTTGTTAGTAACGGCATCAAAAATATTTGTAGAGATGGTATTAAGAAAATCGGCCGCAATAGGGTGGCTATTGAATTCTCAAGCGGTGAAGATGCCAATGTATTTATTGGTCATCCAATATTGGCACAGCACAACCTTAGTGCAATTATCCCCTTATACAATTATTCTCGAATGGGCATAGTGAGAGGAGTGCCCACTGACATTTCTATGCAGGAATTTGCTGCCAATTTGGAAATCCCTGCGGGCTTTGGGTATATCTTAAAAGCACGTAGGTTAAATAGGAAAAATCGTACGACAGAGAGCACTGAATGGATCCCCACAAACTCCCTAGTCCTAACATTCCAAGGGCAGAAGCTTCCTGACAGGGTCTTCCTGTACAAATCATCCTTAACAGTAGAGCTTTATAGACTGCCAACAATCCAGTGCCTGAAATGCTGTAGGTTTGGCCACATTAAAAACCAATGTAGGTCAAAGCCACGATGTTTTAAATGCTCAAAAGACCACCCCGGTGATGAATGTGAGGTGAGGGAATCAGATGCACATTGCATTAATTGCTCAGGCTCACACTTTGCATCTTACAATTCATGCCCTGAACAAATCCGGCAGAAGAATATTAAATCTGTTATGTCCGAGGAAAGTATATCCTATCAGGAAGCTTCACTCCGATTCTCGACCTCCAAAAAGTCCTATGCTGATGCTTCCCGGTCCGTTCCGTCCTTCAGAGGCCAAGCCCCTGAAACATCCTTCCCAAGTATGACACCAAATACCATTTCCTATAAAAAAACTGTCTTCCGTGCTCCCCGCCCTCGCCCTCTTCTGGGTAAAACATACGACAAAGCGGCTCACTCTGAGATAACGCAGGCTCCTCAATCCGTGTTCGGCAATGGATGTGCTTTATCTGGGGCTATCCCCTCCTCCCATTCTTCTATCTCTCCTCTCCCCTCTCCCTCCTCTTCTCCTTCATCTAACAACGACTCCAATGTGGTTGTATCTTGCCTTTCATTTGTTTATGACATCTTGAGAATGTACAATGATACTGAATTACCGTCCAACGTGAGATCTGTGCTATGCAAAATTTTTGAAACGGTTCAAGTAAACAATGGCTCCACTGAATTTAATACAATGGAATGCCAGGAGCTTGCGGCCGAAAAAGCATGAACTAATTCGATTAATTAATGATTATGAACCTTTAATTATTGCTATATCGGAGACCTGGTTTATTCCAGAGTCTCGATTTCATATTTCCACCTACTCTTGTTTACGGGACGACAGAAGTGATGGATACGCTGGATCTGCACTTTTTGTCAAAAGAAATATCCCCTTCTCTAGAATCCCTATCCCATCCCATCATGAAGACATTAATGCTGTAGCAGCAAAAGTCTTAGACTTCACTGTTATATCCCTCTATATCTCAAATCCTAACTCTTCCCTAATCCCAGATTTGTATTATATCTTCTCCTCTCTCCCTGCCCCGATACTTATTTTAGGAGACTTCAACGCCCACCATTCGTGCTGGGGCTCAAACAAAACAGATGCTTTCTCCTTGTCCTTACTAGAATTAATTGATGACCTTAACCTCTGTATTCTTAATACCGGCTCTCCCACTCATCGTGTTACTCCCTCTCAAAACCCTAATAGTGCTGTAGACCTTTCCCTCTGCTCCCCCTCTATATCTTTACTAAGTTCATGGACTGTTCTCCCTGACTCACGCGGCAGCGATCACTATCCTATTCTTCTGTCCATTAATAAACATTTTTCCAGCTCAAATCCTCCTCCCTTACTTAGGTTTAGATTATCCAAGGCCAAATGGAGCGAATTTTCTCAATCATTGGTTTTGAAAATGAGTTCCGCTCCTTTTATTAATGACATGGACAATGCTCTGAATACCTACTCCTGGTTAGTTGATTCCCTTATCTCTAGTGCCGAACAACATATCCCCTTAAAACCTTTGCATAATTACAAACCCTCAACACCTTGGTGGGATGCAGATTGTTCAGAAATAATCCGTAAAAGAGCCGATGCTGAAAAATTATATACAGCCAACATGTCAAATGAAAATTATATTAACTTTAAAAAAATTTCTGCGGAAGCAAGAAGGCTACTCAGTTCAAAAAAGAGAACAGGTTGGTCAAGGTTCTGCCAATCTCTCTCACCAAGAACTCCCTTATCTCTCATTTGGAAACAAGTCAAAATATTTAGAAATTCACTGAATCCCAACAATATATCATCATCTGATACATCCCAGTGGCTAAACTCTTTCATGAACAAACTTGCTCCCCCAATGGCTCCCAGTTTCGATTCTCTGCCCACAAATCCTTCTTTTATCCCCTCCAGTAACTGCTTTGATGCTCCTTTCTCCATGGACGAGCTATACTGTGCTTTATCTGGGCTTGTTGATTCAACTCCAGGTATTGATGGTATTCCCTACTCCTTCCTTAAGAATTCGCCCCCAGAAATCCTATCTTTATACCTAAACCTAATTAACTCCTTTTTTGCCTACGGATTAATCCCTGAACCCTGGCGAGTCCAAATAATTATACCCATCCTCAAACCTGCAAAGGATCCTTCAGATTTCAACTCTTACAGGCCTATAGCACTGTCATCCTGCTTATTGAAGGTTATGGAGATTTTAATAAAAAACCGATTAGAATGGTTCGTCGAAAATCAAAATTTACTCCCCAAAACCCAATTTGGCTTCAGAAAAGGGGTGAGCACACTAGATAGTGTTGCTATTTTAACAACAGATATCCAGATAGCTCTCCAAAAAGGACAGTTCCTTGTGGGGGCCTTTCTCGACATTCACTCAGCATACGATAACGTCTTACTTCCTGTGCTCAGGCAGAAAATGCAAAATCTGAGTATTCCAGCGAGGATAACACGCTACGTTTGCAACCTCTTTATGTCCAGGTCAATTTGCGTACGTCAAGGGGACTCTCTATCTGCTCCCAGGTATGTATGGAAAGGTCTGCCACAGGGATCTGTCCTTAGCCCTCTTCTGTTTAGTTTGTATACCCACGATTTAGAATGCTCTGTTCAAAATTTTTGTGAAATCTTGCAATACGCGGATGATATTGCTTTATATGTTAGTTGCCCAAACATCAACGAGGCTGAAGTGAGATTAAACACTGCTTTGTTCTATCTCCACCAATGGTTGGATGAACATGGCCTCTCTCTTTCAGTCACCAAAAGCTCATCGGTCATATTTTCTCGTAAGAGGAACATTCCTCCTCTGCACCTAAAATATGAATCAGAAACGTTTCCCACTAGTAGTTCCATTAAATTTTTAGGCATACATTTAGATTCTAAATTATCAGGCAAATCTCACTCGAAGTACGTTATGGATAAGTGTGAAAAAGGCATTAATGTAATGCGTGCTCTATCAGGGGTAAGTTGGGGTTCTCATCCTTTCTGTCAAAAAATTTTGTATAACGCCATAGTCCGGAGTCATTTTGACTACGGTTCTTTCCTGTTAGAACCATGCAATAAATCTTGCAATACGAGTTGGGATAAGGTCCAGGCTAAGTGTTTACGCATTATCATAGGTGCGATGAAGTCCACCGCGATTAATGCGCTACAGGTAGAATGTGGAGAGCCCCCGCTCAAACTAAGAAAACAATATCTTTGTGATAGATTCCTATGTAAAGTCCTGCAAATCTCTGACCATCCTCTTATCTCCAAACTTCATACACTATACAGCCTGGTTGGAAACAACAGCTCCTATCCTCTATTAAACTCACTCTGCTATTTCTTAAACCTCCCTTCTCCCTCTTATCAAATTACCTGCAATCCCCTATTCACTATCCCGTTTCAGGCAATTGTTTTTCGCCCTAATATCCATTGCTTCAGTATTAAGAAAGGACCTGGTGCTAATGAGAACTTCAACCGAATCATAGCTGAGGAGTTCCATGGTTGGACAACTGTTTTTACGGACGCCTCAAAGCTATCGAATACTGACAATGTAGGAATCGCCGTCTGGATCCCAAAATTCTCCATAATGCTATGTCGCAAATGCCCACCGCTGACATCCTCTTACACGGGAGAGGCATTGGCTATCCTGGAAGCTGTCTCATATATTCTCTCTCATGACATGGATCAATCTATCATCTGCTCCGACTCCCAAAGCTGCTTAAATTCTTTATGTTCTAACCTATTCCGAGCCAAAATTAAACATCCTATTATCCTCAAAATAAAAGAACTCCTATTTGAATGTCATGAGAGAAATATTCGTGTGACATTGACCTGGATCCCCAGTCATTGTGGTATCCTCGGCAATGAGTCAGCAGACTGGTGTGCCAAGACTGCCTCCAGGATAGCATCTGAGTCCCACAATCTAGTATATTCCCAAGATCTTTTATCGCTTGCTCAACTGCGCCTCACTGAATCATGGAAAGCCTCTTGGAAATCATCCCAATTAATGAAAGGTAAGTTTTATGCCTCAATCCAGGGTGATATTCCATCCAAACCTTGGTTCTCAAAATTCAAAAAGGTAAGTAAGCCAGTTACTTCTGTGATCTGTCGAATAAGGCTTGGTCATTCATGTACCCCTGTCCATTTGGCTAAGATTCGGGTAAGGGATAGCTCACTATGTGAATGTGGCATAGACGAGGGCACATTAGACCATATCTTCCTCAACTGTCCTAATCACTCCCCTTCCCTGTATGATTTCCTTCCTCCAGATATCCCTAGACCCACTAACATGAACACTCTTTTAGCAATGTTAAACTCACCTATAATTGAAATTCTTACCAACTTTATCACAACTAATAAACTAAAATTATAATTTACACCTAGATTAATTTACTATAAATATTTATTATATATTAACAATATTGAGTAGCCCTATTTTGTTTGTTTTTAATTAACTCTCATATCATTTATTATCTGTCTGAAATAACAGTACTAATTTTTATGTTGTGTATCTATATATATTGTGTTTGTCTCTTTTTGTTTTAGGTATATCTGTGTTTTGATTGACATCGGTTTATTATTGTTAGTTTCTCAAGCGTGTATTATCTTCCCAACGTGACATTGGCAGAATTGTACTCAAACAAAATTGCCACCCTTCGAAAAAATTGAATTGAATTATTTTTTGACGTGACAACGTCTTATAATTCGATAGCCGGCTGCACGCACGAAAAAACATGACTCATGCGGCGTTACCTCGCTCTGAGGCGTTCCATGTAAGGCTTGTAGTCCGGGATACATCGCCCATTTTTGCAAGTGATTACTATCAAGCTAATTTTTCGTGAGTAGCTTTATTTTGATGAGATGCCCAATAATTTCATGTATGAAACTCTCGATTGTGGTAGCTACCAGAGGAAACAAGGATAAAATATTTTGATTTGATGGTTCTCAAATATTAATTACTAACTGAATGTTTTTTTTTTGTTCAATCTCAAGATAATTATCTAAATTATTCGAAAAAATATTTGTCCTACAAAATCTATGGTTTGATCAAAGAGTCCCCCTTTCCAATTTGTATCGATAACGAAGTCATCATAAATGATTACTAACAAGCTGATTTTTTTATTTTCACTTATTTAATACTTATATAATTCAACAGACATATTGTCCTACAAATTGCGTAATAAATATTTGAGAACCGTCAAATCAAAAATTTTTATCCTTGTTACCTCTGTAAGCTACCACAATCGAGAGTTTCGTACATGAAATTATTGGGCATCTCATCAAAATAAAGCTACTCACGAAAAATTAGCTTGATAGTAATCACTTGCAAAAATGGGCGATGTATCCCGGACTATTGAAGTGCAAGCGAGAGCGCGGAACGAGCGACATAGAAGCACAATCGGCCGTTGTCACGTTCAACTATCGTCAGTAAACCGACTTTACAGACAACCAATTTTTTTGTTTGTTTGTTTGAACACGCTAATCTCAAGAACTATTGGTCCAATTTGAAAAATTATTTCGGTGTTAGATAGTCTTATTATCGAGGAAGGCTATAGGCTATAGAACATCACGCTATAACCAACAGGAGCGGAGCCACGCGGGTGAAACCGCGGGGCGCAGCTAGTGTTTCATATTGGCGGGTTATATAGGTTGTGCTAAATTGATCTAGTTACCACAACTTGTGCTCGAACACTGTCAAGAGCACAAACAGCCCGTGAGGATATACTGCACACAACCGAGACGGATATCGGCCGTTTCTGTTGCAGAACGGGTAATCATCATAAATTGCATTGAGATTAAGAAATGCGTTGTTTTTTTAATTATGTATAATACTTGTCTTATTTTGCGCCTTAAATTTACGAAAGAAAGTATATACTGGGACAGGGATTAGCCTGATAAATTTTAAAATTGACAAATGTTTCAAGTCCGTATAGATTAATTCACTTTAATCGATGTTTTTAAGCAAGTTACCTCTCTTTGAAGATAAAATTGATAGACGTCAAGTGTTGCCTATTAAATTGGCTCGACTATAAATGCGTTGGTAAGCGCAAATCTCGAGAATGGCGGAACCGATTTTGTTAATTCTTTTTTTATAATCTGTTATTTTAATACCTTTCTGTTCATAACTCATTATATAACTAAAAACAATAAATACAGGTAGCCTACGAGCGTATGGAGAAGATAGGCCAATCCGTTGGCTATCAAATAAGACTAGAGTCGCGCGTGAGTCCGCGCACAGTACTGCACTACTGCACTAACGGCGTGCTTCTGCGAACACTAATGGCTGGTGACGATGCGCTAACTGGTGAGACAATACACTACACTACACGATATTACACTACATAATTCTACACTACACGACACTACACGATATTACACTACATAATTCTACACTACACGACATTACACGATACTTTACTACAATACACTACACGACACTGCACCACACTAAACTCTCCACTATACTACACGACAAAACAGCACAAAACACCACGCCACACACCCTTGTTCTTGTTCCTTCTGGAAGATTACCCTATTAGTTTTTTTGTCCGAGTCCTTTGAGGCGGATATAGACTAGCAAGCTACTTCTTTACTAGTTCTTTATCTTCTACTAGCTTCCGCCCACGACTTTGTACGTGCATCCCCGTTTTTCCCCGTTCCCGCAAGAATTTCGGGAAATCCTTTCTTAGCGGATGCCTACGTCCTAACATCTACCTGCATGCCAAATTTCAGCCCGATACGTCCAGTGGTTTGGGCTGTGCGTTGATAGATCACTATATCAGTCACCTTTGAGTTTTATCTATAACAAAATACAAACACAGTATAATATTGTCTAAACTGTGTATTAAATATTGACATTTCCCCTTCCCAGGTGTTACACACGTGTTCGTGGACGAAGTGCACGAACGCGATAAGTTCAGCGACTTTTTGCTAATAGCGTTGCGTGATGCACTCGCTCGCATCAAGGACCTGAAAGTTATACTCATGTCCGCTACCATGGATACGCAGATATTTTCAAGGTAAGGGTCAAGGACATTTTGGCGGTAAAAAGGGTTATGTAGATATAGAATTGCTTGATTTTTAGTTGTTCAGATTTTCATTAATTGTTCGTTTTTGGTTCTCTTTTTTTAAGTATCAAAGTAACTATTAAATGTTTCTAGGGTTCCGTACCTAAAGGGTAAAACGGGACCCTATTACTAAGACCTCGTTGTCTGTCTGTCTGTATGTTGGTCTCCAGGCTGTATCTCATAAACCGTAATAGCTAGAAAGCTGAAATTTCACAAATTATGTATTTCCGTTGCCGCTATAACGACAAATTAATACTAAAAATAAAAAATATATATATTAAGCGGGGTCCCCATAGTACGGAACCATTCGTGCGCGAGTTCGATTCGCACATTAAAACTACGAAAACTTATTACTCACATAAAAACAAAATTGCAGATTTTTGCTCACCCACCTCTTTTTAACGTCTCTCCTTACATATTACTTACGGTGGCCTGGAAGAGATCGCTACCTAGGTAGCGATCTCTTCCTCTCGCTAGCGATAAGGCCACCGTTTGTACACATTGTTTTCCTCTTATCTGTACTTTATGTGTCTCTATTTCCTTAGTGTGTGCAATATATAAATAATTAAATAAATTAAATAAATAAAACAAAATTGCAGATACTTCAACAGTTGTCCCGTGATCACGATTCCGGGCCGACTTCACGATGTACAACGCCATTATTTAGAGGACGTGCTAAAGTTGACGAAGTATAGTAACAAGAAAATGGCGAAGGTGGAACGCGAGTTGAAAGCTAGTATCAAGCCGGGCCACGGTTATTGGTCGCAGTCGCAGCTTGAAGGTGAGGCATTTTTCATAATATTTCTTAATTAAAGGCCGGTTTCTTAATTGAGAATTTAAATTTATAAAAAATGGAAAAAAATCGATCACTCAGCGGGACTCGAACCCGCATCCTTTCACGCCATTCCGGGGCGGATGCCTGACCAACTCAGCCACTCGTGACCCGCCAGAGCAATCGAATTTATTCTATTCTTTCAGTTTTATGTGTCTAAGGGACACACCACGCGATCGAATTTTTTCTATTCTTTATAAATTTTTATTTATATCGAACAGAGAATTGCTTTAAAAAGCTTAGGTCACACACAAGAAAATATTTAAGCAGCATTTATGCATATTTTCACACGTTCGTCTTGTCAAATATTTAATGCAGAAACCTTAATTCGGATATATTATTAAAATTTAAATGCAATGACTTTAAAAGTTGATGACATTGGATTCTTTATATCTTTATTCCAATGTCCTTGTTACCTAAGTATCCATAGAATCCACGTGCTGAGTGCAGAAACCGAATATTGTTTCAAATTCTTGCAAAATATGCTAGCTAAATAGACCGATTATTTATTTGAATCTTAAGATACACGTTTTAAGATTCAAATAATCGGTCTATTTAGCTAGCATATTTTGCAAGAATTTGAAACAATATTCGGTTTCTGCATTCAGCACGTAATATTCAATGCCATGGATACTTAGGTAACAAGGATCGATACAACGTGTATCTGACGATAAATTAAAACTAATATAAATACTCAATAACAGGACAGAAACAAGCTGAAATAATAGAAGAGAAAGATAGTCTAGACCCCGCTATGCAGGCGGACATGGACGAATTCCTGGACGAGTGCTTCAATGAGGGTAGTTTGGTAAGTGATATCTTCTTCTTAATTAATGGCGAAGTAAAAACTTAACAAAGTAATATTATAAGTGACACTTTATTAATGACACAATATGCAAGATTGTAAACTGTCGAAAAACTGTGATTCGATTCGTAACTGTGATTAAAGTTTAGTGAATTATTTATCAGGTGATTATAAATTTATAATCTATCCGATAAATTGTGAAATTGTACACGACGAACAATACCTCGCGCGCTATTGGTTTAACGGATAATATGGTCTTAATTAACCCAGGCTAGAATTTAAAAACTATATAGAAATAAGAGTATTGTAACTCCATCGACTAGTAACCTGTCGTAAACTGCACTTGACGTACTCTTGGTGAAAGTAAATACTCGATATAAAACCTAACTGTGAGCTTTTGTAAAGTGACGAGAGAACTGAGCTTTTATAAAGTGACGATGTAACTGAGCTTTTGTAACTGAGCTTTTATAACTGAGCTTTTATAAAGTGACGAGAGAACAGAGCTTTTATAAAGTGACGATGTAACTGAGCTTTTGTAACTGAGCTTTTATAACTGAGCTTTTATAAAGTGACGAGAGAACAGAGCTTTTATAAAGTGACGATGTAACTGAGCTTTTGTAACTGAGCTTTTATAAAGTGACGAGAGAACAGAGCTTTTATAAAGTGACGATGTAACTGAGCTTTTGTAACTGAGCTTTTATAACTGAGCTTTTATAAAGTGACGAGAGAACAGAGCTTTTATAAAGTGACGATGTAACTGAGCTTTTGTAACTGAGCTTTTATAACTGAGCTTTTATAAAGTGACGAGAGAACAGAGCTTTTATAAAGTGACGATGTAACTGAGCTTTTATAACTGAGCTTTTATAAAGTGACGAGAGAACAGAGCTTTTATAAAGTGACGATGTAACTGAGCTTTTGTAACTGAGCTTTTATAACTGAGCTTTTATAAAGTGACGAGAGAACAGAGCTTTTATAAAGTGACGATGTAACTGAGCTTTTATAACTGAGCTTTTATAAAGTGACGAGAGAACAGAGCTTTTATAAAGTGACGATGTAACTGAGCTTTTGTAACTGAGCTTTTATAAAGTGACGAGAGAACAGAGCTTTTATAAAGTGACGATGTAACTGAGCTTTTATAACTGAGCTTTTATAAAGTGACGAGAGAACAGAGCTTTTATAAAGTGACGATGTAACTGAGCTTTTATAACTGAGCTTTTATAAAGTGACGAGAGAACAGAGCTTTTATAAAGTGACGATGTAACTGAGCTTTTGTAACTGAGCTTTTATAACTGAGCTTTTATAAAGTGACGAGAGAACAGAGCTTTTATAAAGTGACGATGTAACTGAGCTTTTATAACTGAGCTTTTATAAAGTGACGAGAGAACAGAGCTTTTATAAAGTGACGATGTAACTGAGCTTTTATAACTGAGCTTTTATAAAGTGACGAGAGAACAGAGCTTTTATAAAGTGACGATGTAACTGAGCTTTTGTAACTGAGCTTTTATAACTGAGCTTTTATAAAGTGACGAGAGAACAGAGCTTTTATAAAGTGACGATGTAACTGAGCTTTTATAACTGAGCTTTTATAAAGTGACGAGAGAACAGAGCTTTTATAAAGTGACGATGTAACTGAGCTTTTGTAACTGAGCTTTTATAACTGAGCTTTTATAAAGTGACGAGAGAACAGAGCTTTTATAAAGTGACGATGTAACTGAGCTTTTATAACTGAGCTTTTATAAAGTGACGAGAGAACAGAGCTTTTATAAAGTGACGATGTAACTGAGCTTTTGTAACTGAGCTTTTATAACTGAGCTTTTATTAAGTGACGAGAGAACAGAGCTTTTATAAAGTGACGATGTAACTGAGCTTTTGTAACTGAGCTTTTATAACTGAGCTTTTATAAAGTGACGAGAGAACTGAGCTTTTATAAAGTGACGAGAGAACTGAGCTTTTATAAAGTGACGATGTAACTGAGCTTTTGTAACTGAGCTTTTATAACTGAGCTTTTATAAAGTGACGAGAGAACAGAGCTTTTATAAAGTGACGATGTAACTGAGCTTTTGTAACTGAGCTTTTATAACTGAGCTTTTATAAAGTGACGAGAGAACAGAGCTTTTATAAAGTGACGATGTAACTGAGCTTTTGTAACTGAGCTTTTATAACTGAGCTTTTATAAAGTGACGAGAGAACAGAGCTTTTATAAAGTGACGATGTAACTGAGCTTTTGTAACTGAGCTTTTATAAAGTGACGATGTAACTGAGCTTTTGTAACTGAGCTTTTATAAAGTGACGAGAGAACAGAGCTTTTATAAAGTGACGATGTAACTGAGCTTTTGTAACTGAGCTTTTATAACTGAGCTTTTATAAAGTGACGAGAGAACAGAGCTTTTATAAAGTGACGATGTAACTGAGCTTTTGTAACTGAGCTTTTATAACTGAGCCTTTATAAAGTGACGAGAGAACAGAGCTTTTATAAAGTGACGATGTAACTGAGCTTTTGTAACTGAGCTTTTATAACTGAGCTTTTATAAAGTGACGAGAGAACAGAGCTTTTATAAAGTGACGATGTAACTGAGCTTTTATAACTGAGCTTTTATAAAGTGACGAGAGAACAGAGCTTTTATAAAGTGACGATGTAACTGAGCTTTTGTAACTGAGCTTTTATAACTGAGCTTTTATAAAGTGACGAGAGAACAGAGCTTTTATAAAGTGACGATGTAACTGAGCTTTTGTAACTGAGCTTTTATAACTGAGCTTTTATAAAGTGACGAGAGAACAGAGCTTTTATAAAGTGACGATGTAACTGAGCTTTTGTAACTGAGCTTTTATAACTGAGCTTTTATAAAGTGACGAGAGAACAGAGCTTTTATAAAGTGACGATGTAACTGAGCTTTTGTAACTGAGCTTTTATAACTGAGCTTTTATAAAGTGACGAGAGAACAGAGCTTTTATAAAGTGACGATGTAACTGAGCTTTTATAACTGAGCTTTTATAAAGTGACGAGAGAACAGAGCTTTTATAAAGTGACGATGTAACTGAGCTTTTGTAACTGAGCTTTTATAACTGAGCTTTTATAAAGTGACGAGAGAACAGAGCTTTTATAAAGTGACGATGTAACTGAGCTTTTGTAACTGAGCTTTTATAACTGAGCTTTTATAAAGTGACGAGAGAACAGAGCTTTTATAAAGTGACGATGTAACTGAGCTTTTATAACTGAGCTTTTATAAAGTGACGAGAGAACAGAGCTTTTATAAAGTGACGATGTAACTGAGCTTTTGTAACTGAGCTTTTATAACTGAGCTTTTATAAAGTGACGAGAGAACAGAGCTTTTATAAAGTGACGATGTAACTGAGCTTTTATAACTGAGCTTTTATAAAGTGACGAGAGAACAGAGCTTTTATAAAGTGACGATGTAACTGAGCTTTTGTAACTGAGCTTTTATAACTGAGCTTTTATAAAGTGACGAGAGAACAGAGCTTTTATAAAGTGACGATGTAACTGAGCTTTTGTAACTGAGCTTTTATAACTGAGCTTTTATAAAGTGACGAGAGAACAGAGCTTTTATAAAGTGACGATGTAACTGAGCTTTTATAACTGAGCTTTTATAAAGTGACGAGAGAACAGAGCTTTTATAAAGTGACGATGTAACTGAGCTTTTGTAACTGAGCTTTTATAACTGAGCTTTTATAAAGTGACGAGAGAACAGAGCTTTTATAAAGTGACGATGTAACTGAGCTTTTGTAACTGAGCTTTTATAACTGAGCTTTTATAAAGTGACGAGAGAACAGAACTTTTATAAAGTGACGATGTAACTGAGCTTTTGTAACTGAGCTTTTATAAAGTGACGATGTAACTGAGCTTTTGTAAACTGACGATGTAACTGAGCTTTTGTAAACTGACGATAGAATTGAGCTTTTGTAATCTGACGATGTAACTGAGCTTTTGTAAACTGACGATGTAACTGAGCTTTTGTAAAGTGCCGATGTAACTGAGCTTTTGTAAACTCACGATGAAATAGCGAGCGTTTGTATGCAGAAAGTTCACACGGTTTTTGTTGGACAAGTTGACACATTGTTACGAAGCGCATTTTTCCGACAGTTTGCAATATCGCGATATAGATAACAATCTACCGGTGAATCCAATTTTACTGCGACAGGCACAAATAATGAACAAGTTTTTTTTTCTATTATCTTAAATGTGTATGTGTGCGGCTGCTCGGTATCTTCGTGGACTGCGGTAGCTGTCTTCGTGGACAGATGGGACAGCAATGTCTTGAGACATTGGACTAAAATCCATGTCTCAAGCAGGTTGTGAATGGGAATAAGATTGTTTTTAATAGTAGGATAGAATTATAATACTAACATAGTTTTTAAGGCCATTTTACTAGCAACTATATGGATATTAAATTTATCTGAAATAAATGAAATAAATAAATAAAAAATAAAATAAATAATGTATAGTGTGTGTGTGTGTGCAGGACTCGTTCAGCCAGGTGCTGTACATGTTCCTGTCGGAGGGCGTGAGTGTGGACGCGCGGTGTAATGTATAGTGTGTGCGTGTGTGCAGGACTCGTTCAGCCAGGTGCTGTACATGTTCCTGTCGGAGGGCGTGAGTGTGGACGCGCG
This sequence comes from Colias philodice, assembly GCF_061535455.1. Classification (NCBI taxonomy): domain Eukaryota; kingdom Metazoa; phylum Arthropoda; class Insecta; order Lepidoptera; family Pieridae; genus Colias; species Colias philodice. The sequence goes on from NC_143104.1 coordinate 1,540,455, forward strand.
GTGTAATGTATAGTGTGTGCGTGTGTGCAGGACTCGTTCAGCCAGGTGCTGTACATGTTCCTGTCGGAGGGCGTGAGTGTGGACGCGCGGTGTAATGTATAGTGTGTGCGTGTGTGCAGGACTCGTTCAGCCAGGTGCTGTACATGTTCCTGTCGGAGGGCGTGAGTGTGGACGCGCGGTGTAATGTATAGTGTGTGCGTGTGTGCAGGACTCGTTCAGCCAGGTGCTGTACATGTTCCTGTCGGAGGGCGTGAGTGTGGACGCGCGGTGTAATGTATAGTGTGTGCGTGTGTGCAGGACTCGTTCAGCCAGGTGCTGTACATGTTCCTGTCGGAGGGCGTGAGTGTGGACGCGCGGTGTAATGTATAGTGTGTGCGTGTGTGCAGGACTCGTTCAGCCAGGTGCTGTACATGTTCCTGTCGGAGGGCGTGAGTGTGGACGCGCAGCACTCGGCGTGCGGCCGCACCGCGCTGCACGCGGCCGCCGCCAGGGGACTGACGCAGACGGCTCAGCAGATACTGCGCATTGGTACGTAGCTCCTGTGTCCATAAAAAATATATTTCTATTTAAAAAAAAATTCTGCGTCACATATTAATTTGGATTCTTTGACAATACTTTAACCTAAAATTGTTTTGGGTAATTACTGAGTTTTTGCATTAAACGTTCTGAACTTGTTCTATTTGAAATAACCTAATTTTTGGTTTTTAGGGGCCGACCCGTCAATAAAAGATAAAAATGGTAAAACTGCGTACGATTACGCCGTCGATGGGGGTCACACGGAATGCGCTAAAGTCCTCGCTACATTTAATCATATCGAAGAGCCCAAAAATAATGTAGAAGAAGACATTGCAGCTGATAACTTCCTGCTAGATGTTTATCATCACTCGTTCTCAGAAGAGTTGATAGATCACGATCTCATGTTAGCTTTAGTGAAGCATATACATTTAAATATGGCTAAAGGCAGCATTCTCATATTCCTTCCTGGATACGATGATATAGTGAGCTTAAGAGATATGATTCAGGCGTGCCCTGAAATGAACACACTGAAGTACCAAATATTCACATTACATAGTAATATGCAAACACTAGATCAAAAGAAAGTGTTTAACCCACTGCCAAATGCTAGAAAAATTATCATATCGACAAATATAGCTGAAACTTCTATCACCATTGATGATGTGGTCTACGTTGTGGATTCGTGTAAAGTTAAAGAGAAGTATTATGAGTCAAATGGTGGAGTTTGTTCTTTGCAATGCGTTTGGACGTCCAGAGCCTGTTGCCAACAGAGAGCCGGTCGCGCGGGACGAACGCAACCGGGACATTGCTTCCACATGTGTTCCAAGAGACGTTTCAATTCCCTGCCACTGAATTCCGTGCCAGAAATACTTCGTGTTCCATTACAAGAACTATGCCTTCATACAAAACTTTTAGCGCCAGGAAACACTCCGATAGCAGATTTCCTTTCTAAAGCTCTCGAGCCGCCATCATTCCTGGCCGTCAGAAATGCAGTTACACTGCTCAAGACGATCGGAGCGTTGACTCCAATGGAAGATTTGACGGAAATCGGACAAAATTTACTGGATCTTACAGTTGAGCCAAAATTAGGCAAAATGTTGCTTTACGCTTGCGTCATGAAGTGTCTAGATCCAATACTAACAATAGTGTGCAGCTTATCAAATAAAGAGCCGTTCCAAATATCAATGAAACCAGAAAATAGGAAGAAAGGCAGCTTGGCGAGGAAAGAATTCGCAGCTTGTAGTTATTCTGATCACATGGCTCTGCTTAGAGCTTTCCAAGCGTGGCAGATAGCTAGATCAAATGGCAAAGAGAAAGCATTTTGCGCCAAAAATCTTATTTGTGGTGCCACAATGGAAATGATCGTCGGATATCGTTCACAGTTATTGGCTCAGTTGAGAGCCTTATGCTTAGTGAAGGCAAGAGGATCCGGTGATATAAAAGACGTCAACTTGAACTCTGAGAAATGGCACGTCGTTAAAGCGGTGCTCGTCAGTGGATTATATCCGTCCATAGCTCGTGTAGACCGAGATTCTTGTTCATTGCGAACATCAAAGGAAGTGAAAGTTGCATTTCATCCTAGTTCGACCTTACATGTGGGTGGAGGTTTGAATGGCTCCAAAAAATCAGTGCCAGGCTTGCCTACAGATTGGGTTGTGTTCGAAGAAATATCGCGCGTTGGAAGATTTTGTTTTATCCGGTGTAACACTTTGGTCACACCGTTAACAGTGGCGTTGTTCGGTGGGCCGTTAAGATTACCAGCTGGAGCTTTAACGCAACGAGCCAATCCTCCAGGATTATCAAGTGATTCAGACAGTGAAGCAGACGAGAATAACTCTTCCCCCGACACAGCAATTTTAACGTTGGACGACTGGATAGCGTTCACTGCGGATGCCTCAGATGCGATAAGCGTTTATTATTTGCGACAAAAATTGTGCGCCCTAGTCATACGTCGAATGTCCAACCCGGGCAAGGCGATGACGCCACTCGACGAACAAATTCTCAATACCGTCGTTCACGTATTAGGAGCTGAAGAGAAAAACATTGGTCTGAACCAACCCGCTGGTATTGGACAACGACCGAAACCCCTAACAGTGGACTCGCCTCTCTGGCGGACGAGAGAGGAAGAACAGTACCGCCATGAAAATAAATACTACCCACAGAACAGTCAAAACGACTTCGCCAATAGTTTTTACCAAGGATACGGATACAGAAATGGCCAGAGACCGTGGAGGAACGATGGTATGCCGCAAGGATTCTCTCCACAGTCCTATAGTGGACCGAAGAGTCCAATGTCGCCAAACGGAAAGACGTTATTAGCGAATATAGAGAAATACGCAGAGAACGGGGAGAGCAACACGCGGTATTTTATCGTGAAGGCGGACGACTTGCACACCGTGGACATGGCTCAAGCGAGCGGCAGCTACCCCTTCACACAGAACACTCTTAAGAAAATGCAGAGAGCTAAACAGGTGAGAATTTTGATTAGATTTTTTACATTTCGTAATTTAAACGTCATAACTTTTTTTAGTACAATTAATTTAAGAAACGGCAATTTTTTTTGACTGTAATGTTCTTCTTCGCCTTAAAGAAAATGTAAAAAAAAAACAGGTGAATTGATCGAATCGTTACGCTTAGCAACATAATATTTGGCGATTCATTTTAAGACGATACACAAAAAAAAATCCACTGCTTGGCGGGCGGAGTCTAATAGCTCGCTATCGCGAACGCCGGTGTACGCGAAGTCATTCATTGCAAACTCGCCGCGCTGCCGCTGGCCGACTCGGGACAAACATGTATGGAGTCGTCATACAGTTATAATATTGTTATACATTTATTCAATTGTTGATTTATTGGTTTTATTTTCTTGCTTATAAACAAATAATCTTCTTTCCAACAACTACTTAGACATTATTAATAATTATTATTATTTCGTAATGTTTACTTTATTACAAAATAATACAGGTTATAAATAATCTTTAAAATAACAAAAAATATTGTTACTCTGAAAAAATGAAATGGTACTCAATAACGCGGACTACTGAATTGATTTAGATAGAATTTGATGCTGACGTAGATATTACATCATGCCCAGAAATGAAAGGTACTATTTCTGAAAGAAGTTATAAACCCTAATTCTTCTCAGTCAAAGTCAAGAGTGGAAGATATCACTAATACAGTAAAACTGATGCGAAACTTTGGATGTTAATTTGTATATTTTTTTGTTAGTTGTTACTTAATCACGTCAAGACTACATTACCAATTTTGATAAAATATAGCTAATTGCCTGGATTTACACATAGGATACTTTTTATCCGAACTGAACACTTCTGTGGGATAAAACAGGATTCACGATATAACCTAATTCCACGCGGGCAAAGCCGCGGTCGGAATGATATTTTTTTAAATAAAAAAATTGTTTAAAAAAAAACACAAAATATATTGACGCATGTATTTATTTTTTGCACTCTATTATAATTGTAATTATTCATTACAAATAATCAAAATAAAATAGCCAGAACAAAGTTAGGCCCTGGTAGGGTAGGTAGGCAGGTACAGCAATGTGAGACGAACACTGGCTTATTTATACCAATAATAATGTATTATAAACATTAAATTAAGTTTACTTTCTAACAACAAAAATGCATAATATTAGCTAATGTGAAAGCGAATCAACCAATCATCCCACAAAAATGAAATGTGCACACAAATATTCATCCAAATCGGTTCATGTCATTAGGAGGAGTGACTGCAGCGCCATCTTCCGGGCCCAATTGTGTTTCCAGATCACCCAGGAACTCAATTTAATATACTTATACAAAATTTTTCGAAATGAAAACTCACATTACTATGTAAATATGAATATAAACCTGTTTTATTACTAAGCAATTTCCCGCACAGGTGTAGTAAGTATAAATGAAATAAATATCAACATCAAATTCTTTATACAACATACTTATCTACCACCTTCTAAGAAATGTAATTCTTGAAATTATTTCGTATTTTTTTAAATATAATACTACTCCAATGAGCTCCTGTTCCATATTATGTCCGCCATACTTCCACTAAGTTCACCATGATTTTTTATTTCTTTGCACTTTGTTGCTTTTTGCTAAAAATGGAATCATGCGATAAAACCAGTAGAACGTTGATAACATACATTTTTGACTGAATAAAGGTACTTACGAAGGAGTGGGTTCACATTGTGAACAATCAGTGGGTTTATTTTCCTTCTGGATTCCGGATTTCTGAAAAGATTATCTATGCTATAAATGAAAAAATCTTACACATTCGTTATGTACTTAAAACAGGGGTACATATCAAACATCGTTTATAATACAATTATCATCAAATTTAAAATAAAACCAACTTACTTCATTAATTTGTTCCAATTGTAAGCATTCTTTTTCCTCCAACCTTTATGTTTCTTCTTCTTATTTTCTTTATTGTCCCCATTTGTCTCATTTTGTCTTATCGTGTTGTCACCCTTTTTTACGATTGCGCGAGCGACACAAGTTCCCCGTGTGACGGCCGTAGCGGGAATGACTCGTGCAGCGATCGGGGTAGGAAGGTACAGGGCGGCTCTCGCTATATTGGCTGGTCGCGCGCTAATTTCAAGTATTTCTTGTTTATTTCAAAACCATCGCATATTTCAAAATTCTAAATCGATAGACGTATAGGTTGTATATTTTATAGTTAATATCCAAAAAGTCGTAACTTTACGTTTGTTATTTTGAAGATGCCAGAGATTATAAAAAAATAACAATGAGAACTTTGTATTTTTTTTCTATCGAGAAAATATCATGGAATCATGTTTCTAAAACGGTAGACGTATTGTGTTACTATTGAACTTTCTTGTCAAGAATTTTCATCACGACAACTTTAATAATATAAAAATTACGAAGGTTTAAAAAGGGCCGTAAATGTTAGAAAAATTAATTCATCACCTTAATAAAATGTTTTTATTAGCTTCATCTGTATGTGTGTGTAGGTACATGAGATGAAGATCCACTTTGACAGGTTTAGTTCAAACTTTGTACACTTAACAAGGAATTGTGACACTACAATATACTACGCTGTAATGGGCTCGACTGGTAAATTCAACCTTCTTAAATATCGTATTAAGGAGGTATCAACCGGACCATTTATTATTAACTTCGTTTTTAAAGAGAAACTTCTTTAGGCGCGCTAAAATTAAAATTTCAAATTCGCGTTCTAGCAATACCGTCACGTCATAAAGTAAGGCGACGATTTTGGTATCTTTGAATTTTGCCAAAATAGTTTCACTTCACTTTTCAGCACTTTAATACACACTGTCTTACTGTACACTAACATTACAGTTTTCCTACTCGATAGTGGTTTAGCCATTAGCTACTCCATTTTTGACACACTTTTTAAGCTATATTATGACACGGGCACAGGAGGGCAGTCGCGTGGTGGCGATATTCTCGTGCGGGGCGGAGTGCCGCGTGACGGGCGCCGCCGCGCTCGCTGACGGGGCTGCTCTAGAGTGGACGCACAACGCGCACGTGCCCTTCCACATGCTGCGGTGAGCTTATATTTTATGATGATAGTTTGCCACCCGTGGTTCGCCTACGTTGTCTAAAACCTAATAAACTATGTACTTAAATCTACCTCTCCAATCCCTATCTATTAAAAAAAACCGCATCAAAAATTGCGTAGATTAACTGACTGAAAGATTTAACTTTTATTTTATCTATAAAAAATACTGTAACTTATTTTCAACATTTTATAACCATTTATTTGTTTTATAACCAGGTATATTTTAGTTATTAATAATCAACTTCCTTTCCAGCCACGTTACCAACTCGCTAGCCGGTAACGCACGAGTTACTGGCGCTAGAGACGGCACTGAAATCTGTTCGAACTCGGGCCGAGCTCTCCTCTCGGCACTGGCCCAACGCCGCAGACACACACACACACCCCGCCCCATACAAAAACACCCTACAGATCAATAACGACCAGCCACCCGTACACACGATCTCAACATAGCGTGTACAGACCTCACACTAGATTACCCATTACACTCACTGTATACAGACTTCGAAACACAATACTTTGATTTCGAAAGAAAACAAACGCAAGATGTAGATTTTCAACTCGCCCGCGCGCAGGATATCGCGCAAGGGTACTTCGACTTCACGGAACAATATACGGGGCTGGTTAACGCGGAATTTCCGCTAGATGTCGATTCGTACGCTCACTACTATTCGAGCCCGTGTAAAACTAAACCGTCCACAGATAAATATTTTAGTGATACGCAAGTGCAATCGCCTCCTTATGCCGCGACGCAATCTAACTTACCCGATACACAAATGTCCTTTCAAAGCCGTGCAAACGATCAGCTTGTTTTCGATCGTCAACATAATGAAAACGTCAAGAAAACGTTTGCGACGGAACGATACCGTTCAAAAACTAAGAAGAATATTAATGATATTTATTACGGAGAAACAACCTCACAATCGCTTTTTTATGACAATACCCGGAAGCAATACGGCTCATTCGATGACATTAAAGATATTGCTACTGTAAATTTACACCGCTCCGAACTCGGTAGAAGATTATCGATGCAGAGTAATAATACATTACCGGAGCATTATCCGAACATTTATCAGAGCGCTTTCGAATATCCAATTTCTGAACGCCCTTCCGATTGCTACAGCTTATTCGAATGTAGTAGCCATTTCCTTCAACAGACCTTACCAAAATCAGACGATTTAGATTTCACCTTGGATGTAGGTGAAGATAAATATCAAGACAGTTTTTTGCCAAGTCTTACAATATTTAATCAAAAATTTATTGAAAAACCCTCGATTGAGGAAGATACGCTTATGAAAGCAAAAATAATAGAGTTGCCTCCGGATAGCCCGCCCGATAAAAACGCAGTAGGTTTAACTTGTAAGACTGGTTATAAAAAAGATATTTATCCAGTGGTTGAGCAGTTTTTGCAGAATTTTAAACTCGGTAACGATACGGATAAATCGTCACACAACAATGACGAATTGAATAAAATGGATACGGATAGAAATTTCTTTAACTATTCTACCTCTATTGGAGAAAAATTATTAAAAATTTTTGAAAAAAGCAAGCCAGGTCCTATTGAAAATAAAGAAGATGAACCTAATGATCAAGTAGTAAAACAAAATTTAGAAGCTGAAGCTAATAGTACGCAAAACGTTTCTCACGATGAAGGAGATCTTAAAGTGTCAGATATATTAGAAAATAAAAATAAATCTGAGACTGACAGCATTGCTACTGATAATATTAATGAAAATAAAGAGAATTTGCCAAAATGTGAAGTTCAAAAGGAAGAGCTCAAACACCATGCTAAAAGAGAGGACAAAGTAAATAGTTTCATAGTAGTCGATTTACCGCGACATGATACATGTAGTACAAAAGATAAAATTTCTACTGTCCAAAAAACTATTAAGAAATCCGGGATTAAATCAAAAATAACTATGAGACATTGTTCTGATACTGTAAGAAGTATGAATAAATGTGAAACCTACTATGATGACATGTTTGACCATAAAAAACTAAATTTGACGCCCAGATCTTTTAAACTACGTACTAGAAAAAACTATTCTCTTTTATTCGACAATATAATTAACAGTGAATTTGGTACACAAAAACAACCGAGGTTAGAATCTGAGGCAGTAAATAAAAAAGTTGATACACGCTCATTTAATGAAAAATATGATAACGAAGAGCAACCTGCAGCTGAAATGGCCAAAGTTAATAATGAAAACAACAGTGATTTAAAAGACTCAAAGCATACTCAAAAAAATATCGATAGCTCAGATAATAACAACGAAGATTTTTATATTCGCAAAATAGAAAAAGAAAGATACAATATCACTAGACCATATATCCCTCTTGAAATAACAAAACATAGACATAATAAAACACTTCAACTCAAGGAAATTCACGTGGCGCCAATATTAGATAATAATGATCAGATGATTAAAAAGAGTAAGAGTGAAAGTGTAAATATAGATAAAGTCGATGATCCACAAAAAGAGGAACATACGATTGAGACAAGAAAGGAAATAGAATCTGAAATGGAAACTGTGATAATTAAAGTGAAGACAGATGTAAAAGAGAACCAATCTAAAAATTCAGATTTAAATAATATCACTAAAAATAGCGCAGAAAATGAAAGGGATCAATTGATAAAGATGAGTGGGACCACCAAAAAGAGGAACATTATGAGCTTGAATAATCCAGTTGGATCGTGTAAACATGATAGCAAGAAGCAAAACATTAAAGAAGAGAAACACGATTTGCAACAAGCCAGCAATAGTAACGCCCAAACATGCGAAAAACAAAATTTGGAAGCTCAACGAAGTCAAATTAAGTTCGGTAAAAATGACAATAAAAGAGATAGTCAGAGACACGCGCGGCAATCTGAAGCTTATAGGAAATATAGTCTGAATATAGACAGCGAGGATAAAAAAGAAGACCCTATAGATAAAGTATCAAAACAAGAAGATCCCAATTCTGATTCCAGTTCGTCTGACGATAACCAGCGACATAAACGTAAGCTAAGGAAGAACCGAGCGTATAAACATCGTCACCAATACCAAAAACGATTGAAATGGAAAACTCGCAAGCAAAATAAACACAGCAAAAGTAATTCGGAGAAAGAATAAACTCTTAACTACATAAAGAAATAAATAAAATGAAAGACGCAAGTAAAGTTCGAAGGACGCAATATTTTTAAAACTCGTTAATAATGACTAGTTTATTAATAATTATAAGTGAGTTTATTTATAGTTATGATGGCATTTTTATTTGTAGATTTTAATTGTTTTACCTTCAATTTTATAACGGCTGTTACGATTCACCTTTGGGCGGCCGTACACGGACCGCTTCAAGCAGTTGAGACCGACGGCTTGAAGCCGCGACCGCGCGTTGAATTATGGAAATTCATTCACTGCCGTACACGGACTGCTCGAGCAGTCGCGACCGCTTCAAGCCGTCAACTGCGCGGTTGGTAGCGACTGCTCGAGCAGTCCGTGTACGTCGCTCAGCCGTTAACTGCTCGAGCTGCCCGTGTACGGCCGCTTTTAAAAGAGTCAACACTACAAGTACATAGAATAATTTATAAGTATTAATACTACTACTTACATATTATGGAAGTTTTTGTAACTGGGGATCAAAATACAATACATTAGTACAAGTTACAACGATGCCAGCGTACAGTTGGTGCTCTTTATAACGAAATACCCAAGTGAATGTTAGTTCGTTCGGCATTTAGTAGAAGTTTCAATACAAATAGCTTCGAACTTAAAATATGTGGTGTTTTTAGATGTTGAATAATGTATAATTTATTTAAATTGTGATTATACTCAGTGTTGTGTCAACTGAATAGTAGAACTATTTCAGAAAAAATAATTCTATGGAAAACGTCTTTTCTATATAAATACATTTACTTATTTTTCTTCAGTTGTGTTTCTTTAGTTTATGGTTATTAAAGTTTTGTTTATCTAAATAAAATGTCTTAAATATAATATAATGAATATAAATTTCTAAATTTATTATTATTTGTATAAAATTCGGTCGATTTTATGAGACATGCCTTAAAAGTACTTTTAACTTTTTAAAACTATATTATTGTTTTTGTTATAAATTAAAATGTCCTTATCATCTATATAATTTTAAGTTTAAGATGAATTTTGCCCCAATAATTTAAACGTCGTATGTTTGTATTTTTAACACGCTTTTATTATCTGTACCCGAATCTTTGTATGTTACCGTCTCTGTTAGATTCGATTTTGCCCACTTTAAATGGACGTATTTAATTCAAACGATAATTAAAATACTATACTTTCAAAAGAGGAAAAATCATAAGATTTTCGTGCATTATCTAAGCGTGTTCTTTTTATAGTATTTTTTTTAATATTAACACCATAATTTAAGTAATATTGTAAATGTAAAGAATGTCTATCAACACAACACTATGGTATGTGTACACATTGACTACAACAATGAATCAAATGTTCAGTAAGGTTATGTAAGGTTCCTTCAGTATTACAAACTATCGGCCTCACTAATAAAAAGTTAAACAATGGATAAATTTCTACTATTTTCTACCATAGCTGTGTCCTGCTCTTGCTCACATGAAACGTCAATCATAAAAACAAGACAGTTTATTGCAATAACTAATCCATTGCAAAGCGAATGGGTAACATTTTATTAGTAAGACCGTTTGTTTATAACCCGAAATATCTGGTTACGGTTATGACCTGTATTATAATAGCGTGTCACGTTTTTGTTAAAAATAATATACATATACTACTACTACTTAATGAAGATTTTATGTTTGTCTACTACAATAAGAGCCTAGTGTGTCTGTTATAAAAAGTAACTCTTGGCAGTTGTTTTAAGTCGTAAGCTAATAGTAATAAGAATTTTCGGTTACAAGTCGTTAGTCGATGCAATGTGGATTCTGTAACATGTTTTTAAGCACTGTTACTGAAATATATAAAATGGATGTGTATACATACAGTGTTTTATTTGAACCCCTCTTTCATCCTGATTCCTTTTTTGCAGTAATGTTATAGGAATAGTAATAAATACGTACTCTTTTAGGAATGCAAAAATAATACTAATAAAAGCGAAAGTAAATATGTCTGTCTGTCTTCTTCTTCGTCTTAACTTCTGAATCGATTGGGATGAAATTTTGTACTACTAAACCGAAGCTACTAAAGAGTTCATGGATGTGGAGTCATAAATCAGTCCAATATAGTGAATTAAAAAAAAATCAAACTTTAGCAGACGGTTTCTGAATTTAGAATTGACTAAGGTTTGATAAAGCAAGATCTTACAATTTACATACAAGAAAGGCATCAACAAAGAAGGTCCTGTTTTTATGTAAAATTCTCTTGTAACGGAACATCGACCAATGAAAGGCATTTCTAATATGTACGAATGCTTTGTTTTGATTTTAGCTCATCTTTCAGATCGTGTGTGAAAATTGTCCTAAAATATTTATTTATTTTTAAATCAAAGAGCGTACTGGTGTAAATTTGATGCAAAAGTAGATGTACTTACTCATTCGATAACGCAAATTATGTCTCTTACAAAGTATTTAGATTAAGGCTTGGTTGTATCATATTTTAGTTAAGATTAAAGTCAAATTTAACAATAACAGTAATGTTTAAGTAATGAGGATCGCTACTAATGCTACTATTGATCAATTTTAACCTACATTTAACAAAATTATGTACTTGAATAATAATAAAGCACGAATAAATAAAACTATGTCATTTCAAAGTATTCATTTATTAACGAATCACTTTACAAACACGTTGCTTTGCAACACATACAGTTGAATATAAAATAAATCAGTCATTTTATGGTTTCTTATCAGATTTCTAATTCTGCCAGCTTTACATTTTAAGAATATCACAATAATATTCTGAATTAATGATGTTATAAAACAAGATATTTCTGTTACATTTATGTATTTTGATTCAAACTCTTTCAAAACATATTCCAGCACTAAAAACCGCTATTTAATCGTTCCAATTTCACTTGTTCCACGCGATTCTGGCGTGTTCCACTATATTCCACACACTCCAAACCCGATCACTTCTGTAGAACTTGTTTTTCGATCTTTTCCTGTTGTTCCTTAGACTGAAGCTGTTGTAATGTTAGTAGAGAGACTCCAAGTTGGTCTTCTCTCGTAAACGGCTGCGCCATTTGTCGTAACCAACGCTTGCATATCTGTGGAACATTATAGAACAAATTACACTCATTGTACAACGAAATGTTATAGCATAAAAACTATTGGTCTTACCACAAAACAATTTAAACACAGTCTAACTTTAAATCAGGGATCTGTCACTTTAATAGTTGTCTATGTGAAATACGACAAAACCAGATTAAAGAGAACCCGCGCTTGAAGATAAACCCTTTCTAAAGTTTTTTGTGGTAAGACAGTATAGTTTTTGCCAGTCTATTTAAATAAGAACACATCGGCGAAGTCCAGGGATATTTGGTATTGTATCAAATATCTAGAAATCTATGAAAAATTCTGTGATATTATAAATGGATCAACTATAGCTCATTTTAATTTTTAAATTGTTTAATAAAAAATGAAAATATCTCATGATTAAGTAAGTAGCGATAAGTAATACTAATACTATCCGTATTGGCGTAAAGGTAAGTATCGATTAGTAGGATAGGATTGGCATAAAGGTAAGTAGCGATTAGTTCCTATCCTACTATTCTTAGTATTGGAATAAATTTTGCGTCAGTTATTAGGTAAGTCAGTTAGTATGTAAGTAGCTTACCTGTACGGCTTCTTCCGTAGAAAGTGCGGTGAGTGAGTCCTTCAAATGAGCCTGTATCCAGCGAGGCAACTTGCCGCGTTTATCCGCTCTACTGAACCGTTTGTCCGCGAATATCATCACGCCGTAATCCGTCTTACCCCTGAAAATATAACCAACTCTATAAGAAAGATTACGAAGGTAGTTTGGGATAGGCCCCTGGAACTACGAACACATTCCTCGTAACACACCCTAATAATATTGGTCCCTTTCATCATCATCTGTACTAATATTATAAAGCTGAAGAGTTTGTTTGTTTGTTTGAACGCGCTAATCTCGGGAACTACTGGTCCGATTTGAAAAATTCTTTCGGTGTTAGATAGCTCATTTATCGAGGAAGGCTATAGGCTATATATCATCACGCTACGACCAACAGGAGAGGAGCCACGGGGGTGAAACCGCGCGGAGCAGCTAGTCTATACGCTCTAACTGCACGAAAACTGCATCTGATCACCTGATATCTGGAAATTGTCCCATTGACCAAGCAAGCGGGTAGTTGTATGATGGTAGCACATACTAACACTAGCCATTCGTAGGCACACATTTCATCCGTCAGAAAATAGGTGAGGTCTGGCGGCTTTGGGATCTTACTCTTGTTTATATTATAAATTAAATAATATATGTATATGTAACATACCGCAAAGCTCGTCCCACACACTGGGCCGCGTGCCGCATAGCGTCGAACGTTAGGAAGTCATTCTCGCGAATCTGGAAAATAAAATAATTATATTAAAAGTAGACCTGGCCTTGGGCCGTATTGAACTGACTGACAAATTCATATTGCTGGTTATTGCGATCACAATAATATGAATTTGCCAGACAGTTCAATTCACAGCGTAAACTGTCTGGAAATAAGGAGTCATAATACGGCCCAAGATAATTGAATTGAGCGTGTTTTAAAACTGAAGGTTGAAGTTGTATGATAAACATATACCTAAAAAATAATACGAAACCAACTTTATTTTAAAGTTAAACTTCTTTAGGTGCGTTGAGAGTAAAATTTCAAGGTCGAGTCATGGCAATACCTTCACGTCAACGTAAGGCAACGATTTTAGTATCTTGCCCAAGAAGTTGCACGCTCACGCTCTTTTTAAGTAAATAGGTCGGTTACTCCTTAGGATATACAGGGTGTAATTGTTAAATGTGAGCAGGCGATTATTCCGTAACTATAACAGATATCAAAAGACTTTAAATTGATATTGAAGGTATTATACCTAATGAGTAAAATGACAATAATAACTTTTTAAATTAAAACGAGATATGTATATCCAAAAAAATTACGTCAAACATTCCCATACATTTAGTATGAAATGTGACTATTCTAAACATTTAATATGAAAGGTTTTGCCTTTTTATTTGATTTTGTGCTTTAATTACTTTGCAAATTTTAATTAAATTTCATTTAGAAACCGTAAATAGAGCTAGATGTGGAACAATGGTGTTTCAAAACGAGGATGTCATTTCGAACATTTAGCTTTGAATACAAAATGTATGAGAAATAAAATGTTTGGGAGTGTTTTCGTTTTTGGATATTTCACGTTTTATTTTTAAAAAGTTATTAATGCCATTTTACTCATTAGGTAAAGTGCTTTCGATATCAATTTAAAATTTTGAATGATCGCCAGTGCACACGATTACACCCTGTATAACACAAGAAATGGTGAAATAAATAAATAATTCTTGTAGATCGTTCACCTGAAACTGATCCCTCAGGTACTCGAGCCGAGCCTTCAATATCCTGCTCTGTGTGAACACATAGGGAATCCCGAACATGAGCACGGCCCGCCCCAGGTGGTGGTCGAAGTCCACGCCCTCCGACACTTTGCCGCGCGCTACCGACAGGAGCACTGCCCCGCGACCGCTCTCACACGCCTGGAACATCATTTTTATTTATCTATACTAATATTATAAAGCGGAAGAGTTTGTTTGTTTGTTTGTTTGTTTGAACGCGCTAATCTCGAGAACTACTGGTCCGATTTGAAAAATTCTTTTTTTCGTTATTGTTTAAGTATTTTTAACGTAATCAGTGTGTACAGAACTGGTACAAAACTATAAGTCCCATCAAACTCAAACTCAAACATTTATTTATTCAATTAGACTTCTTATAGAAGCACTTTCGAAACGTCATTACATATTTTTAACATTTACCACCGATTCAACTTAGTACAAGTTTGAAGCTGCTTTCCGATGGTGTCCCTATATAAGGAAAAAAACTCGTTGAAACGTGACTAATTAGCCGGACTTTACATCAGATGTCTGTTTTTAACTCACTATAATTAAATCATGCCATCTCACTCTGACGTCTAATAGATTGTGCGTTAGTGTGCCTTTTTATAAGACCTAATGCAATCTTATTGATAACCTATCTACCTTTTTACTTATAAATTATAATATCATTGGATGGACTATTCAATCATCACCTCGTTTAGACTGGACTGTTTGAATTCGAATATTTTTTTTGTTTTAAAAATAATTAAATATTCAGGGTTACTTGTAAAACACCAGCAACCTCGCAGGACAAGATAGCTAACAACATAAGCAACAACATTTGTTTTACGACTTTTGATAATTTGTTAGATTTTATTTTCATACAAAAATAAATATTTAATTTTCCGTTTGAATATAATAAACTCTACGCGCATCCCAAAAATGACGTAAACAAGAAGCGAACGAGAGGGGAAAAGGGGCGTCGCGTCGTCCTTTCGTTTAATGAATAGAACATAGACTTACAAATGTTAAGTGAGTACAATAAAAGCTTAAAAAATTATAAGAATAAATTATGCCAAAAGTCGTAGAACAAATATTGTTACTTATGATGTTAGCTATCTTGTCCTGCGAGGTTGCTGGTGTTTTACAAGTAACCCTGTATACTCAGGTTGAATACAAACTTACCTTAATATAATTGATGAGTGCAAAACTAGTTTCCGCCGAGTCTTGCGTTTCGATGAACAGCAGTTTATGCCTTTGTAAGCTAGCGACCACACCTGGAAATTAAACATTTTTTAAGCTATTGCAAAGCTTCTATCGCGGGCCTTGAGCGCGGGCACCGAATCCAGAAATTCCGTAACGAAAAAACCTCACGCTCCCCACTCCGACGGGCTCGGAGGTGTGGCTTGAAGGCATAGCATGCAATAGCTTTACCGCGGCAGTCCCCGAGTGCTACACGTCTTTTTTATATTTATTTTTTATTTATCGTACTAGCGGAACGACTAGGCTTCGCCCGTGGTACATAATATTTACGTTTTCTCTCCATAAGAACCATCTTTGCACTTCAAGGAATATTAAAAAAATAACCAAATCGGTTCAGCCGTTCTCAAGTTTTGCGCTTAGCAACATTTGGTGATTAATTTTAAGTATATAAATTTAATTTTCAGTTATATAGCATTACTTAATTGAAATATATCGTTGTAATAAATTTGGGAAATCAAATCAAACAAAAATAAATTTTGAATCTAAATAAAGTTATAAATTTATAAAGAATAGAAAAAATTCGATCACTCAGCGGGACTCGAACCCGCATCCTTTCGCGCCATTCCGGGGCGGATGCCTGACCAACTCAGCCACTCGTGACCCGCCAGAGCGATCGAATTTATTCTATTCTTTCAGTTTTATGTGTCTAAGGGCCGATTTTTCAATGCTTGGATAAAACTTATCCGTCCAATAAAGTATAACACGATAATATTAAAATGTCACGTAAACTGTCAAATACGGGCAATTAGAATACGTTTTTAAAATGGTAGTTTTATACATTATTCGACGAATAAGTCTGATCCAAGCATTGAAAAATCTGGCCCTAAGGGACACACCGCGCGCCATCCATTGAGATGATTCATGTTGGTTGTGATGGTTGTTAATTCTATTCTTTATAAATTTATATTTATAAAGCATCTAAATAAAGTTGTTATTAATAAAATAATTAAAAAATACCTTGATCATACCAAGCTCCGACCACGCTTTCCAAATATAGATATGAGGTGAAAAAGCAAACGACTCCATCTGGCACACATGCTGATATCTAAAATTAATTAATAAGAAAATTAATAAATCACTACACAGTATAAAACAAAGCCGCTTTCTCTGTCCCTATATCCCTGTGTATGCTTAAATCTTTAAAAACTACGCAACGGATTTTGATGCGGTTTTTTTAATAGATAGAGTGATTCAAGAAGAAGTTCTATAATTTATTAGGTTTTAGAAGCGGGCAAAGCCGCGTGCGGAAAGCTAGTAAAAAATATGATTCTTCTACATTAACTCAATTCACTGCGTCCGCCCCGGCTTCGCCCGTGGTACATATTTACGTTTTCTCTTCATAAGAACCATCCTTGGACTTCCACAAACATTAAAAAAAAAGAATTATCGAAATCGGTTCAGCCGTTCACACGTGATGCCGTGACAACGCGAAACGGGTTTCATTTTTATATATATAGATTTAAAAAAATACATAATTCACCATTTCCACTTTTATTTAGATTTTTATTACAAAAAATAGTAAAAATTAATAAAAATAAGTGTAACAATTGTGTATTTCTTTAAAAAAATCTAGACTATGATATTTTTGGTTTATGGATTGGTCAGGCATTCGCCCCGGTTTGGCGCGAAAGGATGCGGGTTCGAGTCCCGCCTCGTGATCGAATTTTTTCTATTCTTTTTAAATTTATATTTTTAAATTTATATAAATCTAGACTATTTAACAAACCTCAACCAGCAGCTGTCCATAGTTCCGTATAACTGCGACATCTTCTCTCGATTCATATTTACTAGATATCGCAACTTGATCGCTGCCTTTTGACACTATCTGAAAGCAAAATAAATAAAATCTATACTAATACTAGCGGTCCGCCCCGGCTTCGCCCGTGGTACATATGAAAAATAGATGTTGGCCGATTCTCAGACTTACCCGATATGCACAGAAAATTTCATGAGAATCGGTCCACCCGTTTCGGAGGAGTATGCAGACTAACATTGTGACACGAGAATTTTATATATAAGATTATAAAGCTGAAGAGTTTGCTTGTTTGTTTGAACGCGCTAATCTCGAGAACTACTGGTCCGATTTGAAAAATTCTTTCGGTGTTAGATAGCCCATTTATCGAGGAAGGCTATAGGCTATAATATATATTATCATGCTAATCTATCAAGCATGCTATTTAACACCGAAATAATTTTTCAAATCGGACCAGTAGTTCCCGAGATTATCACGTTCAAACAAACAAACTCTTCAGCTTTATAATATTAGTATAGATATAGTATAGTTACCATAGGCAATATACAGGGTCTGGCGAGCGTCATGGTGAAGGAACTCATCACTACTGGGTTGAAGTCCAATATTTTCGGGTACATGTCTAATGGCGACAATGTACCTGTAATTATTCCAATTAATTATTTATTTATCAATTTTTATTTCAAACTCAAACATTTTTTTCATTTTCATATAACTAAAATATCAAATTCTATTAGCTTTTTTTATGCGAAAGTTCACTACATAGTTTTTTTTTTACTTTGTATACTTAGATCTTTAAAACCGATTTTGATGCGGTTTTCATAAGAGATACAGTGGATCTCGAGGAAGGTTTTAGTATTTACTTAGTTAAGTTTTAGACAAAGAGGCGAAGCCGCGGTCTGATATAAAAAATACGTCTCATCTGGTTATCAGATCGGTGAAGGACGATTTCCACGGGCTCTTAGACCAATTATTATAATAAAATAATAATAATAAAAATCGTTTATTTCGAAACAATACATAAATACAAAATTTATTATTATGTCAATAAATATTTTATTTGTTACTAGCTTCGCGGCTTCGCCCGCGTGGTGTTTTGATAATAGGTAGCCTCTGTTTGTTCTCAGGGTCTAAAGATTGTCTGTGCCAAATTTCATCAAAATCGGTTGAGAGGTTTAAGCGGGAAAGCGTAACAGACAGACAGACAGACAGAGTTACTTTCAGAGTTTATTTATAATATTATACTTTCAGAGTTAATATATGTACTTTCAGAGTTTATTTATAATATTATAGTAGGGATTATTTATTTAAATATCAACTTTAACACAAAGGAGTAAGTATCAAACGTACCTGAAGTGATTATAACACTTTGAAATCTTGCAAAAACTGGCCGCATCGCTATTGACGAATCCATACATCTGCAATTAAAAAC
Source organism: Colias philodice (assembly GCF_061535455.1). Taxonomy (NCBI): domain Eukaryota; kingdom Metazoa; phylum Arthropoda; class Insecta; order Lepidoptera; family Pieridae; genus Colias; species Colias philodice. The sequence goes on from NC_143104.1 coordinate 1,559,479, forward strand.
GACAGTTACAATATACAAAAAAATAATGTATTAAATGCAATTTTAAATGTATTAAAAATTTACAACCTATTTTCAGATCTACAAATTGAAAAAAAAATTTTTAAATAATTACAATAAAAATCAGTTTAAGCCACTGGTTATAGGCAACTAGCACTATGACAAGAAAACTTGACAACAAAAAAAAATTATATAATTATTAATAGTACGAGATCCGGCTGCAGGATCAGTGCGTTCATCGGTTTTTTGCTGAAAACCGAATTTTTATGTATATTTATAATTAGGAGAATATATATCGACTAGGTTGCCAGACAAAATTTGGCCGCAAGCATGTTTAATTAAAATTTTTCTAATCGATTTTTGGGAAAAAAAATCGTTCACTTGTTTTTTGAATAAAATGTAGTCTACATCACGTCAAATGATATAAAAATACTAAAAAATCACGGTTGCCGCTTTTCACCTGGCCGCAACATCTTGGCAGCCTGGTGCAAACAGGTATGATTTCGATTTATTTTAACGTTCATAACGCACATTTATGAATCATATATCAAATTAAAGCTAATTTTCTATTTATTATCATATATGGTTGCCTAATTAAATCCGCCCGCAAATAAGGGTTGCTGGCTTATAAAAATTATAAATATAGGATTAGTGCGTTCATCGGTTTTTTGCTGAAAACCGAATTTTTATGTAACTATATGTATTTATAATTAGGAGAATATATATCAACTAGGTTGCCAGTCAAAATTTGGCCGCAAGCATGTTTACACTCAACCTTAAATATTCAACATCTTTAACAGCCGGCAACCCTTATTTGCGGCCGGATTTAATTAGGCAACCATATATGACAATAAATAGAAAAAAATTAGCTTTAATTTGATATATGATTCATAAATGTGCGTTATGAACGTAAAAATAAATCGAAATCATACCTGTTTGCACCAGGCTGCCAAGATGTTGCGGCCAGGTGAAAAGCGGCAACCGTGATTTTTTAGAATTTTTATATCATTTAACGTGATGAAGACTACATTTTATTCAAAAAACAAGTGAACGAATTTTTTTCCCAAAAACCGATTAGAAAAATTTTAATTAAACATGCTTGCGGCCAAATTTTGACTGGCAACCTAGTCGGGTTTTCAGCAAAAAACCGATGAACGCACTGATCCTGCGGTGGGATCTTAGACTAAAACTTTAACTTTTTTAAGTGAAACTTCTTTAGGCGCGTTGAGGGTAAAATTTAAAGGTCGCGTCATGGCCATACCGTCACGTCATGGAGGAAAGCGACGATTTTGTTATCTTTAAATCTTGCCAACGAAGTTTCACTCTTGACACGTGTGCTCGGCACACTCGCTCTTTAACCGACTTCAAAAAAAGGGTATTAATTCGGCCGGTATTTTTTTATTTAAATAAGAATACTCACGAAAAATGCAATATCGGGTTGGACACAGTGGGTGTTTTGTCATCGAACGGCTCTATTATAATCACGAATCCCTTAGTATACGTGGAGACGAGTGTAGCCAGGTGTGTGTTTTGGGGTTTGGCGGCGTCACTCGCGTCCGTAGGTTTTAACCACCTAATTATAATAGGCTTGCCCTACACGTGCCCCCCGGGTGGTGCCAACCGAGTGACAACTGGCCGGAGGGCTGCTAAATAATACTCCTAGGTGATGGTATGTGCGCAGCATCACCTAGTACTGGGGTTGGGGCCGATGAGGCCGCTGTGGAGCCGAAAGGGCCCAGCCCCAGATAGCGGCTGGCGGGTTTTATCCCGGCAGGCGTACTGCAAACTGGAGGGGAGAGGAGGAGAAGAATGGAAGCAGGTTTTAAAAATGAACTACCCCAGGAGGGTACCACCAAGGGTGGAGAATCCCTCCCTGAGTCGAACTCAGGCAGCCCCACGTATTCTGGGGGGGGCAAAAACTTGCTTAAAGAAACTGTCACTGAGGAGGTGGGATCCCAGGCCTCCTCGGTGTCAAATACTACTGGACCGAGAAACACTATTAGTGCTTTAGGCGCTGGGCCCCCGGGGAAACCCAAGGGACCAAAGCCTGCAAATTTGGGGCGGGGCTCTGCTTCGGCCAAGGTGACGCGACCACCCCCGGGCTTGTGTTGCCGACCTACGGCTGAGGCGGGGCCTCGTTCTAAACACGGCCATCCTAAGGGAAAACCCAAAAAGTTGGCCAGCTCAGCGTGCGCTTCTCCGCCGAGCTACACTGAAGCCTCGGCTGACGTGGTGAACGAGTTGAGTAGCGCATCAAACCAAAAAACACAAAAACCGACAGCGGAACGAGTTGTTGCGTCAAAGTCGCGACCAGCCGGTGCACCGACGACCATGAACAGAGGGACCTCAGAATACCTGACGGGACCGAAGGAATTGGTTGAAGGAAATCCGGCTTTGGGTGTGACCGAGATGCAATCGTACTCCCGCCACCCTACAACATTACAAAATCCTACAGCGGAACAAGCTGCTGCGTCAAAGTCGCGACCAGATGGTGCACCGACGACCGCGCACGGAGGGACCTCAGAATGCCTGATGGGCCCGATGGAACTGGTTGAAGGGAATCCGTTAGTGGGTGTGACTGAGAAGCAATCATGCTCCCGCCCCCCTACTAATTTGGTTGTCCCCACTGCGCCGAAGGTTGGGCTGTGGGGGACCCTCGACCCTGCAGGGGAGAAATCTCCTGCGGGGTCTGAGTCGTGTCGCCCACAGTCATCGGTCGGTGGTGATCTGTCCTCGGACTGGACCGTTGTTCCCCAACAGAGTCGCAAAGCAAAGAATGCACCAGTTGGGAAACACCAGGAAAGCGACCCATCAGGGAAGCGGACCTCCAACTCGAGCGACGGAACGACAAAAAACCGATTGAGCAGAAAACGACGACGCAAATTAATGGCTCGTGATCAACTACAATCTGAAGTAGATAAAACTACCGGCCCAAATCCGCATGTGCCCGCGGCTATGAGCGGTTCAGCTGCCGCTGCTACGGGTTCCGGACCAGGGCCAAATCGGCATTCAAAACCCGTTCAGACAAGCTCGAGAGACCATGCTGGCTCTAAAAGATCGCGTCTCGATGACACTATATCACCGAGAGGGGCGAAAAAGAAGCCATGCCTTAATGAGTCCCGGGCAGTCCATTCCGCGAGCTATGCGGATGCAGTTAAAGGTGATCTAATTGTGGCGATAACGTCTGACACACCAACTGGTCACCTCAACCAAGAACAAGCCGACCACATCCTGGCATCACTCCAACCCTTGCTTCATCAGGAAGCATTGAACTATAGGGAAGGAGACGCTCGCATCCTATTTAAGGGCAAACCCATGTTTAAAGGGGGCGTCCTTAAGCTATGGTGCGACGATGCGAGGACGGTGGATTGGCTCAAAGCAGCCACCAAGAAGGTTACACTGCCCTCTGGTGACAAAATCTGCGTCAGAAGACTTGCGGACGTGCCGCGTAGAGTGCGCTGTGGCATCCTGCTCCCAGGTGTATGGAAGGATATGAAGGTTGTCGGCCTTCAACTCCAGTACCACAATGACTGGGCGCAGGTACACCGCTGGTTGCTCCTTCGGGCTGAGGTACAGGAAGCGGAAACGTTTGTTGTCGTCAGCATACCGGAGGATTTGGTCTCTACGGTCATGGAGCATAACCGATGCCTAGGATTCTTCTTTGGCTCGGTCTATATTAAGTTCCAGGGGCCAAAGGGTAGATTTACCGAACGGCCCCCCGTATGGAACAAACCAACGGTGGAAAACGTGACCACGTCTGCAAAGTCGGATTCTGACTTAAACAAGGCTGCAATACCGCCTAGTTTAACAACAGAAAGTGAGGAGCAAGCCACAGCTCCCTCCACATCGCGCGACACAACTGATGCGCCTATGGAGGTGACGCCTGACGATGAACTCATCCTGCTCTCAGTAGATTCGGGCGACCTAGAGTCGGCTGATTCGGAGAGCAGTGATGAGTACACCAGAAGGTTCGGTGGCTTGGCCCTTGGTCAGGAAGAAGGGGGGATGCTATCTGATGATGGCGAACCCCTCATCTGAATGCCACTTTCTTCAGGCAAACCTCCAGCACAGTCAGAGCGCTACGGCTCAGCTCAGGAAATGGCTGGAGGTAACCACTACGGCCATTGTGCTTATCCAAGAGCCGTGGGTAAGCAACTCTGGCAAAATCAACGGCCTCACTAACACCGGAGGTAAGATTATTTCCATAACAGGTTCTAATAAACCCAGATCCTGTATTTATGTCTCTAATAATCTACAAGTGCATCCACTAACAGAATTCTGTTCTAGGGATGTATGCGCCATCCTACTACTAGGGGATAACAACTACAGGCCCAACATTGTGATCGCCTCGACGTACATGCCGGCAGACGAAGACCCACCACCGCGAGAATTTGCCAGGCTGGTGGAGTACTGCGCGGGAGAGGGTCTGGAGCTTATCGCTGGTACAGACTGCAATGCACACCACCCCCTATGGGGGATGCCTACAGGTAACAACAGAGGCAGAGACCTTGTTGAATACTTATTTACAACTAGTCTTAATTTAGTAAATACAGGTGCTGAACCAACCTTCGTTACTCGCCGATGTAGAACTATCATTGATCTCACACTGGCGACCCCTGGCATCATAGACAGCATTAACAACTGGCACGTGTCAAAGGAGGCTTCTTGCTCCGATCACAGGTGGCTACGTTTTAACCTACAGGTTAACACTATTACACCCATTCCTACAAGGAATCCCAGGAAAACTGATAGGACACTCTATCGGGCCCATCTTGAAAACCTCCTCGCGAATTCATGCTTTCCAGACAGAATAATGCTTATACAGGATTTAGAACGTCTGGCAGAGCAACTAACTACAAATATTATTTCCAGCTATAACACTGCCTGCCCACTGCGGGTAACGAAAGCAACAGGTGCCAAACAGCAATCCTGGTGGGGACCGGAACTTGCCAAACAAAGACAATTGGTCAGAAGATCACTGAACCGTGCAATGAACACTAACTGCGACCACGATTGGAACAATTACAAAGTAAACAAAGCTGAATACAAAAGACAAATAAGATTCAGAAGCAGTGCAGGATGGAAGAAATTCTGTGATGGCATTGAATCCTGTAATCAAGCAAACAGAGTGCGCAAAGTCATCTCCTGCTGCAATACGTCCAAGCTGGGATCGATCAAAAAATGCGACAACACTCTTACAAAAACACCAGCTGAGACGGAAGCTGTTCTGATGCAGACACACTTCCCCGGCTGCAAATTCATACAACGACATGAAAGGAAAGACACAGCAACCCACACACCATGTGAGGAAAACTGGAGTACTGCTGAGCTCATAGTCAGTAAGGAAAAAGTACAATGGGCAATCGACAGCTTTCAAGCATACAAGGCACCTGGTCCAGATGGTATATACCCGGCTTTACTACAATGGGGGGGGCCGATACTCACGTCTCACCTATCTGCCATTCTGACATCCAGCCTCGCTCACGGCTATATACCGACCAGCTGGAGGACTGTTGATGTTATTTTCATTCCTAAACCAGGGAAAACAGACTACACGGATGCGAAAGCCCACAGACCTATCAGCCTCACATCCTTTTTACTCAAAACATTAGAACGGCTCTGTGACAGACACATTAGGGATACTGCCCTCGTGCGTATTCCATTACATCGGAACCAACATGCTTACAGCCACGGTAAATCTACCGATTCGGCCTTACACTGTGTAGTGTCCAAAATAGAAGAAGCCCTACAAGAAAAATCAATGTGCTTGGGCACTTTCGTAGACATTGAGGGAGCTTTCGATAAGACACACTACTCAAGTGTACAAAATGCCCTATCACAGCATGAGGTTAACCCCACAGTAGTCTCATGGATTATAAACATGCTAGGCAGTAGAGAGATACAACTTAGCAAGGATAAAACAAAGAAAGTGCTGGTCACCAGAGGCTGCCCACAAGGGGGAGTTCTCTCACCGCTCCTGTGGAACCTAGTTGTGAACGACTTGATCAGCACACTAAACAAAAACAAATTCCATACCATTGGATATGCAGATGACCTAGTAATACTTATCTCTGGTAAGTTCACGAGTGTTGTCTGTGAAATTACACAGAGAGCTCTATCAATAGTTGAGCGCTGGTGCAACAAATATGACCTTTCAGTGAACCCGCGCAAGACGGAACTTGTTCTATTCACTAACCGACGCCTTCTAGGAAGCTACCAGCTACCAAAGCTATTTGGCTCCGTACTTCAGTTATCGAAAGAGGTTAAGTACCTCGGGATTACCTTAGACGATAAACTCAACTGGAACAAACACCTTGAGAATAAGATCGAAAAAACAAGCATTTCTTTCTGGCAGTGCCACAAAATGATTGGTAATAAATGGGGGCTCTCCCCGAAAGTCACAATGTGGCTCTACAAAACTGTCATAAGACCAATGCTAACTTACGGCTCTGTGGTTTGGTGGCCAAAGACACAACAATCGGCGGCTATAAGCAAACTGCAGAGATTTCAAAGACTCGCCTGTCTGGCAATCACTGGCAGCATGAGCACAACACCGACTGCTGCGATTGAGGCAATGCTCGACCTGCCACCCCTACATCTTTTTGTAAGACAAGAAGCTCTAGCGACAGCTGTAAGGTTAAAGACACAAAACCTATGGAGAATGGTGCCTACAGCACACAGTAAGATCTTAACTATGGCAGCTGAGAAGGAGTCCTCACTCCTTGCCATAAGTGATAAGATCCCAAAACAATTCATCTTTGACAAGAAATATAAGATACAGCTACGTGAATACACGTCAGAACACAACAGCGTTGAAGACCTACTAATCTTCACGGACGGGTCTAAGACTGGAAATGGCACGGGTGCTGGGGTCTTCTCTGAGGACCTAAACATTAACATCTCGCACCCCTTGGGACCCCATAATACAGTCTTTCAGGCTGAATGCCTAGGACTTCTATTTGCAGCTTCGGCCATAATTAGGAGAAATGTAACAAACTATTCGATTCGGATCTTATCGGATAGTAAAGCAGCACTCATGGCAATCAAAAGCCATGAATTCACTTCAGGGTTGACCCTTGAGTGTCACTTAGTCCTCACTAAGGTATGTGACCTGGGAAATTCTCTAGTATTACAATGGATAAAAGGACACAGTAGCTCACGTGGAAACGATGCTGCTGATATACTAGCCAGAAGGGCATCTGAAACACCGGTCATGGGACCTTTTCCCATTATACCGCTACCTGCTAGCTGGACCCGGATGATGATTACCCAGCTCACTAGCACTGCTCAGAGAGCGGAATGGTCATGCAGATCTGACTGCAAGCAAGCCAGAGAAGCCCTACCGGACATTGACTCGAGACTTGCACGTCGGCTTCTCAACCTACGTAGAGTGCAACTACGCGTAATAACAGGGACCCTCACAGGGCACGGCCCCTTTAACAAACATCTCTTCAATCTAGGGATCACAGACAGTCCGCTATGCAGAGCATGCATGGAGACCGAGGAAACGGCAGCCCACGTCATCATGGAATGTAAGGGGGTTGCGGAGTACAGGGCAAGACACCTGGGGTCTCCCGGGTCCCTCCCCGAAGCCTTTGGCAGCCCTCACAAGCTGCTTGGCTTCATGGAGGAGCTCGGGTGGTTTCAATTTTAGCTGGTTTCCCCCACCTCCCTCTCTCACGCAAAATAGGCGCTTGACGTCGAGTTGCGGAGAAATGCCCGTATTATTATTATTATTTATGACAATAAATAGAAAAAAATTAGCTTTAATTTGATATATGATTCATAAATGTGCGTTATGAACGTAAAAATAAATCGAAATCATACCTGTTTGCACCAGGCTGCCAAGATGTTGCGGCCAGGTGAAAAGCGGCAACCGTGATTTTTTAGAATTTTTATATCATTTAACGTGATGAAGACTACATTTTATTCAAAAAACAAGTGAACGAATTTTTTTCCCAAAAACCGATTAGAAAAATTTTAATTAAACATGCTTGCGGCCAAATTTTGACTGGCAACCTAGTCGGGTTTTCAGCAAAAAACCGATGAACGCACTGATCCTGCGGTGGGATCTTAGACTAAAACTTTAACTTTTTTAAGTGAAACTTCTTTAGGCGCGTTGAGGGTAAAATTTAAAGGTCGCGTCATGGCCATACCGTCACGTCATGGAGGAAAGCGACGATTTTGTTATCTTTAAATCTTGCCAACGAAGTTTCACTCTTGACACGTGTGCTCGGCACACTCGCTCTTTAACCGACTTCAAAAAAAGGGTATTAATTCGGCCGGTATTTTTTTATTTAAATAAGAATACTCACGAAAAATGCAATATCGGGTTGGACACAGTGGGTGTTTTGTCATCGAACGGCTCTATTATAATCACGAATCCCTTAGTATACGTGGAGACGAGTGTAGCCAGGTGTGTGACTAGTGTTAGAGACCCCAATTGTGAAGGATCCGGTATTTCCAAAGTACGCAGTAGAGATTGCAGTCGGGTTGCGCAGAAACGCAGCGGTTTGCGTTCTATACACACGCGGGATGCGACGTCTTTGAGAAAACCTGCAAATTCATTATATAAATAAATAATTCATTGTAAAATATACTTAAAAAACCGGCCAAGTGCGAGTCGGAGTCGCGCACGAAGTGTTCGGTCCTATGGAGTTATATAAATACCCCCTATATACATATAGGGGGATATATAAATACCCCTTATAAATATATTTCCGTTGTAAAAATTTAAAAAGTCTTTATATAAATACTTTTTCAATTTTTACAACGGTAATACACAATTTGTGAAAATTTCAGCTTTCTAGCTATCACGGTTTATGAGATACAGCCTGGAGACAGACAGACAGACAAAAAAGTCTTAGTAATAGGGCCCTGTTTGACCGTTTCGGTACGGAACCCTAAAAATTACAAAAACGGCTGCATATTATCACAAGTTACAGTTAAAAATTATTTTTAACAAATACTACGACTATACCATAATGGGACCGCATGGGATATTAGATTTTAAAGAAAAAAATACAATAAAATTAATAAATCGCGTTTAAAATCCGTTAAAATCTTTAATTTCTAAACATATACTTACCAGCTGGTGACTCTTGTACCACATGTTGTATTCGCAGTCTAGTTTTTAGGTATTCTATGAATCTCTTCAGGAATCCTAGGAAATGTTCTGCGTTACGTATATTGCCTGGAACCACCTCTGTGAAAATATTGGTTGTCTGTAAAGTCGGTTTACTGACGATACTTGAACGTGACAACGCTTGCACTTCAAGCCTTACATGGAACGCCTCAGAGCGAGGTAACGCCGCATGAGTCATGCTTTTTCGTGCGTGCAGCCGGCTATATCGAATAATAAGACGTTGTCACGTCAAAAAACAGATTAATCTATACTAATATTATAAAGCTGAAGAGTTTGTTTGTTTGAACGCCCTAATCTCAGGAACTACTGGTACAATTTGAATAATTCTTTCGGTGTTAGATAGCCCATTTATCGAGGAAGGCTATAGGCTATATCATCACGCCAAGACCAACAGAAGCGGTGTAATGCGGGTAAAACCGCGGGGCACAGCTAGTAAGCTATTATAATAATAAAATAATAATAGCTAATATTTTTTTTTAATAAATATTTATTAATTATTATTTTTGTTTATTTAATAACAATTAAACCACATCGAATCAGACCCTGAAAAATGAAAGGGTTCTATTCCTGAGCATACTCAAGCGTAAGAGAAAAAAAAGACTCGATTAGTAAAGTATTTCGGTCGCTATCGTGTTAACAAGAAAAAGGATCCGCACATACAGACACACGGACGTCCAAGACAGAACTTTTTTAAACTGTTTTTTAACTAGTTTAAATAACAAAAATGACATCAAAAATATCATGAACGTTAAAAATAGTGTTTTTTCTTAATATGTGTGTGTATGTATTATCTTACAAGTGCAATGTATGATACATAAAGACATTTTAAGTTTGAAAAATCAGATGTTTTGCGCGAAGTGACAGTAGTACCCACCTCAACGCTTCGCTTATGAGGCGTGCAATAAGCTATTACATATATGTATATATAAAACCGGCCAAGTGCGAGTCGGGCTCGCGCACAAAGGGTTCCGTAGCAGCAAATATAATAAATTACAGTTAAATCAACCTATCTCAAAAACTATAAGAGATACTTTGATCAAACCAAAAATCGTTGAAAGAGTTAATTAGCATGCATCACCTCTATTTTTTTTAGAATTTTATACCCCGTAGTTATAAAAATAGAGGGGGGGGGACATACTTTTTACGACTTTGAGAGCTGATATCTCAAAAACCGTTCACTTTAAGAAAAATGTTTTTTAGAAAACTTTATATCATTTTAAAAGACCTTTCCATTGATACCCCACACGGGTATGTACATCGAAAAAAAAAATTTCATCCCTCAGTTACATGTATGGGGGGCCCCACCCCCAATTCTTTTTTTTACTATTTAGTGTCATATTTTTGTAGCGGTTCATACAACACATATTCCCATCAAATTTCATCACTGTAGTACTTATAGTTTCCGAGTAAATCGGCTGTGACAGACGGACAGACGGACAGACGGACAGACGGACATGACGAAACTATAAGGGTTCCGTTTTTGCCATTTTGGCTACGGAACCCTAAAAACTACTTCATACATTTCCTTTCCATCAGGTTGCCTGGTATAGATTGCTGCTTAGCAATAAGGCCGCCTCTTGTACAAACTATGCCTTTCTTTTGTATTAATGCACAGAACAATAAAAACAAATAGAAGTGCGATAATGTCATAATTAGTATGAAAACCAGTGTCGCCAAACCCACACATTTAAACCGATAGTTATACAGTACACTACAAGTAAACTATGCCTTTGATTGGACAGCTTAATTTGAGTAAAAACTGACTTAGGTTATAAATTCAGCATTTCAATATGTACCCTAACGCACCATGTTACGGTTTATTTTAGTATAACATCTCTAGGTATATTAGCTGTTTTGTTTCTCATTGCACAGAAATTCCAAATTCGAAAAACATTCAGCTACTCCACAACAGAGGGCGTTAGTTTTCGATAGATATAACTTTGAACCTCAACACATAGAGATAAGGTTGAAATTTGTGTCACTCAACATTAATGACATTAACTTGATATTTATCTGATGCTATGCCCTGAGGGATGTCAGCCTTGTTATCGATATCGAGATATCGATAATTCACAAATAAATATTTTTTGTGTATTTTTTTTCTTTCTATTATACGAGTATAGTATAATGTGTCACATTTTGGAGTATGTTTATTACTACTAAGTACGTCTTTTTATATTATTATTATTAAATAAAAAACGGAATAGAATAGTATTAATCTATATTTACAAAATACAAACAGAAAATATGCATTATTTTAAATCTTGGAACTGCCGTAGGTTTGCTGTATCGATGGCCTTTGTTAGACTGCTAAGTGCTGTTCGGCATTCAGTTAACTCGTCACGTTGCATTTATCCATTTCTCTTTTAAATTAGCCTCTTTGGGAAATCTGTAAATAAATTGGACAAATGAAAGCTAAGGAAAAATAAAATAAAATTTAATATTTATAATGTTTGTCTTTTCTAAAGTATCGATACTGTCGATATGCGCCACAAGCATCACTAAAGCGACATTCGTTTGTTTATTGCAATAATATTCCAGAAATTCTTGTTTGCTGTTCAATCTATAATAGTACTAATTTCTTACGGATTAAGGTTCATTTTGACTAGATATTTGTATACAATTTTGACAAATTACAAGCGAAGATATAACATAAAATATTATATGTAAAATAAATAAAAATAAGACTTACCGATGGTATGAAATGCCTCCATTGCTGATATTATTTCGTCTGCTATCATTTTTGCACTCTTATACCGAACAACACGTCCTAATACGGAAAAAAGGTTTGACAGCTGACAACCGACTCGAATATTTTTCTGCGCACAACTGAGAGCAAGTTAGGTGATCTTACCTTACAAGTGACACGTGGGCCACGCCCACATCACACTTCTATCTACTTTACTGTTCTGTGTATTAATGTTTTTTGTCATAATTTAGTTTGTTTAATAAAGTGTTATAAATAAACTAGCTTACCGCCCGCTGCTTCGCCCGCTTTGTCTAAAACCTAATAAATTATACACTAAAACCTTCCTCTTGAATCACTCAATCTATTAAAAAAAACCGCATCAAAATCCGTTGCGTAGTTTTAAAGATTTAAGCATACAAAGGGACATAGGGACAGAGAAAGCGACTTTGTTTTATACTATGTAGTGATAAATAAAACTAACCGTTAAGAACTTCATCGGGCAGTATGGGGTTTCCCAGTATTGTATCAGTATCTCTAGCGAGTGCTGCTTCCCGCAGACCTTCAACCATTTGTTCGTATTCCAACGCCAATCTAGCAGAGTCTTCTTCGCGTATTCTATTATAGTAGAGCCATTTTAATAGGCAACATTTGACAGTTCAACAAAATTCAACAACGTAACCTAGTAACGGCGACATAGAATAATATATTATTTCGTTTTGTTAGAATTGCACATTTGCTTAACTTTTTTCAATTACGATTACATAATTGAAAAAAGTACATACATTTTCTATTCATGATAAATTTATAATAAAAAGCCTTTTATTTCGTCTTCACATATTCTATTTAAACAAATAAATGGAAAAATAACAAAAAAAAAATCTTTATTTCCATAACAACCATTAAAATAAGATAAAAAGCTAGGACAGTGGCTAACGCGTGGGCGTAGAACGGTTCTGGGTTCGATTCCCAAGAGTAGTAAGTAGGAGACCAAGAAAAAAAATGCCTCCGTCAGGCAGGACACAGAAGGCTGATCACGTACTTGTTCTTAAAGAAAATCGATCAGTGAAACATATGTATTATGTATCTGCCCCATACCCCACTAGGGGACACGGGAATTCACTATTAACAGTGGGCCAAAATCGTGTTTATTATTAACCTTATTTAAAATAATTCAATTTGTTCCTAATTATTCTGTACTTTATAAAATACTAGCTTTCCGCCCGCGGCTTCGCTTGCGTTTTCAGAGAAAACCCCGCATAGTTCCCTTTCCCATGGGATTTCCGGGATAAAACCTATCCTCAAGTTGGGTCGAACTGCACATGGTGTGCGAATTTTATTATAATCGGTTAAGTGGTTTAGGAGTCCATTGAGGACAAACATTGTGACACGAGATTTATATATATTAAGATGTAACTAGTATATAAGTTAAACAATACTGGCTAAGTCTGAGAGAGGAAAGCGTCGATCGTCTCTACCACAGGTATATTCCTAGTTGATCGATCGTCGTGTCTAAATTGTTTTTGTATGTATGTTTTGTTTCCTAATGAAATATCTTTATTTATTTAAGTTACATTTACATACAAACTAGATTTCCGTTCGCTTTGCCCGCGTTTTCAAAGAAAAACCCGTATAGTTCCCGTTCCCGTGGGATTTCCGGGATAACACCTATCCTATGTTATTATGTTACTCTCTATATTATGTGTGCTAAATTTCATTGTAATCGGTTGAGTAGTATTTGCGTGAAAGAGTAACAGACACACACACATCCTCACAAACTTTCGCATTTATAATATTAGTAGGATAGTAGGATGCGTGTTATAAATGTGTGTTAAAAATACCTGGCAACAGTTTTCTCCAAAGTTTGCAACGCTAGCGAACTTTTGTCTATGGTCCTCCTCGTTATTCTGACACTAAGCGAGTCGATGCACACATTGTCTATGTTATGTGCCTCGTCAAAGACAACAACCGCCTCCTTGTTCAACTCTTTGGACACAACCTCTGCTATCTTTGGATCTAGCAAATAGTGGTAGGAATAGACAACTATCTCTGCGTGTATAATCTGTGAATAAAAATAACTGCGTTAAAAAAACCGAATTCAAAAACGGAAAAGTAAAAATTAAAAAAGATTTGATATTATTAAGCTATTGCATAGCTTCTATCGCGGGCCTTGAGCGCGGGGACCGAATCCAGAAATTGCGTAACGAAAAACGTGCGTGGCTTGAAGGCATAGCATGCAATAGCTTTACCGCGGCAGTCCCCGAGTGACACAAGTCTTTTTTTTAATTACTATATTTTATTTAGTTATACTATTTACTAAATAGTTTTGATGTTGGTGACAAGCCAATGTAAAATTTATGTAGTAGTAGTTTTGATTTGCCCGGTAATGCCCGGTTTACACGGGTTTAATACCAAATGCTTAGTGCTTGGCACCAACTTCAAATTTATTTAGTAAATAGTACAACTAAATAATATTATGTAGTAATGAATAATAAATAATTCATATGCGCACAAAAAGAAATAATACATAATCTACTAATGATTATTACGTAAATTTAATAATTTTCAGTCACAAATCTAAAAACTTGATAAATTCTTCCTTTTTAATAATATTTAAATATGTAACAATCTATATAAACTGAAATCCGTTTCGCGTTGTCACAGCATCACGTGTGAACGGCTGAACCGATTTCGATAATTCTTTTTTTTTAATGTTTGTGGAAGTCCAAGGATGGTTCTTATGTAGAGAAAACATAAATTTGTACCACTAGTTTAACAATTAATTTTAATTTGTGCTAGTTTAACATAATACATAGTAAGAATCAGTAGTATTTTGGTATTAATATGTTTTTGAATTATGTTTATGCGATAATTCTACACTCACCGGCACGGAATCTTGGCCACTGCAAATTTTTGGGTAAAATAACACTATTTCTTTTCTACTACAAAATTCAATAAAAATTTAATCAAAACTAGTTACTTTAATGTTTTTACTAACTTTTAGTAATAATTGGAAGTTTATAAGAAGTACTACCGCGCAGATATGAATTAAACAAGAATTTACGCTTTTCCTGTGAAATTTAAATGATTTCTTAAAAAATGCACAAAAATTAGAAAGAACGTTTCCATAAAAAAAAATTTAACCTTTTAATATAGGGTGTTTCCTTCTCTTTCCTTAAACACTGTTTGCATCTACTCTGGCATACTCTAGAAGACATTTTTGATGTCCCCTTGAGCTATAGTGTACCAAACGGCCCCAGCTGTATTTCTAAGCTCATCTAACATTGGTGCTGGTTTGGAATCGAACTTTATGTTTCTTTTAAGCATGTCCCAGATGTGTTCTATTGGATTAAGATCCGGGCTACGAGCTGGCCACTCCAATTTTTCAATAATAACCTCTTGAAGGTACTCTTATACGCATCGTACGACACGCGGACGTGCGTTATAGTGTATTAGTAGCAAATTTTCTTCACTGATAAACCTGTAATAGGGCTGAACATGTTCCTGGAGAATTTCCTCAATGTACCTGATCAAATTTAAGGCATTATCTACGATAACTAACTCCGTGCGAGCATCGGAACTTATACCTCCCCATACCATTATTGACCCTCCATGAAAAATCGCAGTTTGAGTGTGGTGATGGGTGAAAACCTCTCTTCTCGTCTCCTCTATACTGACTCTTGGCTATCAGAAGCTCGAAAGTGCCTTAGCAGTCATCTGTGAACACCTCACGAGCGCACTGGCTGTGGGTCCAGTTTTCATGTTCTCGTGAAAAACGAAGACGTGCTTCTCTGTGATGTCTGAGGAGTTCTGTACGGCGTGCTGGTCTGCAAACCTTCAAATTTACTTCCTTCATTAGTCTTCTCACCGATTGCTCACTCACATTTTTTATCCTGGTGTTTTAGAGCCGGTGGCGTATCTCAAAAACTGTCAGAAAGCCATTTCTGAGTATCTCTTGAACAATAAACGGGTCTTCTCGAGCTGATGAGCACCTCACGCCTTCATTTTCTGGTCTGCACGTGTAGCTGTCAGTCTCTTCGTATCTTCTCCATGCATAGTGCACCGCTGAACGTGGTACGTACTCTACATTAGGTACTTTACGTTGCGGCAGTCATTGGTCTAACATTGTGATGGCCTGAGCAGGTTGTTCAGATGTTAACGGCATTTTTTATTGTTTGTTATGATCATTGACTACAGTACAACAATAACAATAACTTAAAACGTCATAAACGATATCGAAAAAAGTTTAAAACGAACAATTCGTAACTTCGGCTTAACCGCACAAATCACAAATTTCGAGTAACTCTTAAAAAGTGGTAAAAGATTATTCTCAAACTTAATGATTTCTTACCATAAAATTAAACAAATAATATGTTAACATATCTGCATACAAAAAAATCGTGAAAAACACTTCAAACTTTTTTTATCGGCAAATTTGTAAGTGGTCAAGATTCCGTGCCGGTGAGTGTATCTTCAGATATTATATTTAATGTATAAAATTTATTTTAAGTGCATAATATATAAACTTACGGCAAATCTTGACAAGAAATAGGGACACCAATTTCTATCGGCTCCATACTGTTTTAGATCGTCCATATTGTACACTCCAAAGGGCAACATGGACTCTTTGCCTTCCCTGTTGAAACCCTCGTAGAACTGGCCTGTGAAGTAATTTATAATAATTTATATTTTTTATTTTTAAATCACTATCACTACATAGTCCATACTAATATTATAAATGCGAAAGTAACTCTGTCTGTCTGTCTGTCTGTTACTCAATCACGCCTAAACAACTGAACCAATTTGCATGAAATTTGGTATGGAGATATTTTGATACTCGAGAAAGGACATAGGCTACATTTTATTGCGAAATATGTACCACGGGCGAAGCCGGGGCGGACCTCTAGTATAAAACAAAGTCGCTTTCCGCTGTCCCTATGTCCCTTTGTATGCTTAAATCTTTAAAACTACGCAACGGATTTTGATGCGGTTTTTTTAATAGATAGAGTGATTCAAGCGAAAGGTTTAAGTATATAATTTACTAGCGGTCCGCCCCGGCTTCGCCCGTGGTACCTACATGTTAAAACTATCCTATCTTTCAAGTTGGATCGAACTGCACATGGTGTGCGAATTTTATTATAATCGGTTAAGTGGTTTAGGAGTCCATTGAGGACAAACATTGTGACACGAGATTTATATATATATATTATAAGATTAGGTTTTAGACAAAGCGGGCGAAGCCGCGGGCGGTAAGCTAGTATAAACTACTATTTTTAATTTTTATAATATTTAAATCTATATATATAAAAATGAAACCCTTGGTTACGGCATCACGCGTGAACAGGTGGACCGATTTCGATAATTCTTTTTTTATAATATTCCTTGAAGTACGAGGATGGTTCTTATGGTAAGAAAACATAAATATGTATCACGGGCGAAGCCGGGGCGGACCGCTACTCTTATATAAAACTAGCTGAGGCCCTGTGGTTTTACCCGCATTGTTCCGCTCCTGTTGGTCTTAGCGTGATAATATATAGCCTATAGCCATCCTCGATAAATGGGCTATCTAACACCGAAATAATTTTTCAAATCGGACCAGTAGTTCCTTAGATTAGCGCGTTCTAACAAACAAACTCTTCAGCTTTATAATATTAGTACAAATTCGCACAGCTAATAGTACATATTAGTAAGAATTGGCGCTTTATCAAGTAAATATATTATGACGAATTATTGCTCTTGGGGATCACTGAAAATCGGTGCTGTGACGTTTTTACGTCACAGATGTTCACCGAGTGATTTCCCCTTTTAATGGCATCATGCTTCACAGACTACACACTTCAATGTGTATTTTTTATTACCATATAAGTATTGTATAAATTGGTTTCATTATGTACTTGCTATGTGCCATTAAATAAACGTTTTCTTTCTTTCTTCTTTAAATGATTGACTCATACTCACAAATTGGTATGGAATTATCCCTCTCATGTCTATCTCTTATGTAGCTTGCGGTGAGAGCATGACATTTACCATCAACAAGTTTACCTTCTCTTTCCTGTGACACCTGAAAAGTAAAAAATAAAACTTACTACTCTGCTTCTATTATAAAAGTAGGTATATATTCATTGGATTGGCGTGAAAGGATGTGGGTTCGAGTCCCGCCTCGTGATCAAATTTTTTCTATTCTTTATTAATAAATTTATAAGTATATATTCAAATTGTAGAATTGTTTGTTTAACAAAAAAGACACCATGGTTCTCATTTCCTAAGATTCATTCGTTTTATACATTTCATTCTTATTATAATTCTCCTGAGATTTTATCCTTATTAGATTCTAATGAATGATGATGATTCAATAATAAATGAATTTATGGAAAATTTTGGACAGTTTTCCTTCTCTTCAAAAATATTGAGTAAACTTCTACAGAAAAGGATTTTTACTTTTCACATGAACTAATAGAAATGCAAAAAATTTGAGCAGGGTGAATCCGTTCCGCACAGCTAGTCACTACATAGTATAAAACAAAGTCACTTTCTCTGTCCCTATGTCCCTTTGTATGCTTAAATCTTTCAAACTACGCAACGGATTTTGATGCGATTTTTTTTAATAGATAGAGTGATTCAAGAGGAAGGTTTTAGTATATAATTAATTAGGTTTAAGTCAAAGCGGGCGAAGCTGCGGGCTAGTATAAATATATAGATGGATGTGTGTACCTCTGGATGTATGCACAAATTCTTGCGTGAACTCAACACCACCCCAGTTAGGCTCGGCTTTTCACCTTGCGACTTCTCATAGTATTTGAACAGATTCTTCAATTCCTCTAAAACTTTTTCAATTTCCGGCACAGTACGAGAGCAGTATATTAATTTTCTGAAAGTAAATTTCATTTCGAAAAGATACTATTTTTAGCTAAATTTATTTGTGATTAATTCATTATATTATCCACCATCCATGAGTTAAGAGTTGACAAAGCTACCATCTATATATATATAAAAATGAAACCCGTTTTCCTTGGTCACAGCATCACGCGTGAACTGGTGGACCAATTTCGATAATTCTTTTATTATTATAATCCTTGAAGTAGGAGGATGGTTCTTATGTAGAGAAATCGAAAATATGTCCCACGGGCAAAAACCGGGGCAGACCGCTAGTTACTAATAATTGTAATTTTGTTTAAAATTTCCTTAATGTAATGTTAGATGTACAATTTTTTTTGTAACAAAGTACATTACCTACTCACTAATAATTAATTTTTAAATTGGTAAATCAGGTTTAAACTTAAATGCAATTTAAAGGATAAATAAAAAAAAAAAAAAATACAAAAATTATATATACCTGATGTGATGGGGATTCTGTATCATGTATGCAACAATGAGTGATAAAAGTGATATTGTTTTGCCCGTTCCTGACGGCATTTCTAGCAGTCCATGACCCTGTAATTATTATAACGATGTGTTCATTCATAAGCTTATTTAAGATCTTGATATAAAGATATAAATTTCATGCAAATTGGTTCAGTAGTTAAGGTGTGACTGAGTAACAGACAGACAGACAGAGTTACTTTCCCATTTATAATAATGGATAAGTAATTAAGAAAAACAAACCATCACACATAGAATCATCTTTATAAAGATATTAATTTTATTTAGTACTTATAGAAGTCACGCAGATCATATTTTATAAGTATTCCGTAGTGATGTGATAGCAAACATACTATCACAGTGATTAGTAGATAAGGATAAAAAACAACTTGTCCACGATAAATATTGAGCATTTTTTTAACTTTTTTATTTTACTTTATAAGCCGTAGCCATACAGTTTTAGTCTTGATGTAGTAATATCCAATTTTTTTTTTCACTCGAAATTACCTTTGCATCTAGAGCCCGCTTTAATTCCAGCATATAGGCGTATTGTTCTGGATAAATATAATCATATGGAAAATACACGAGTAAACCATCTACAGTCAATCTGAAAAATAACAAAATTGTTTCATAACCTGCTTTGAGAAATGTAAAGTATAATTTTGAATAAAGCTTACTTCATGTTTTATTTGAGTTTCTTGAAATAGAACTGAGAAAAATAAATTATCTGCTTTTATATCCGTCTATTGTAAGTACTTTTAATTAAAAATAATCTCTGATTCTGATTTCTGATTCACCCACAGATTCACCGTTTACATTCGGCGGCGATGTTTATTTATCTGTCAATTGTCATTTGTCATAATGACAATTGACATCCTCTAATTCACAGCATTTTCCAGATTCTATGTGGCGTAGACCTCGGGCGTAGACAGAGAATCCAATTGGTTTCTCTGTCTACGTACTGTGGACTGTGGTTCGTGGCCATTGGCCAATGTTTTTCATAATTTTGTGGATGATTAATGAATTTCTACGTTGCCGCTTCGCGCCTATTGCATAGCGCAGCGTGAGCATAGTTAAGTTATAAACAGACGTTCGAATTTGGTACGGACCGCACCGTGACCTTGGTGCGCTCCGGACCATATTCGATCATGTGTACAGTGGTCCGCCGGACATAATTATTATTATTGACGGTACGGTTGGTTCGATGGTTTTTTCATCCGAACTTGGTGCGGACCGTACCAAATTCGCGCGTGTGGACGGGCGATCGCACCGGACAGCGCATTAGTCATAGACTATATACTTATTACAGCTTTAGTCACAGTTCTACCGCCAAACAAAACGGACGTCGGTCGATCGTTATCAATGGCGATGGCGTCGGATGACGTGGCTAATACTGAAAAAAGATTAATAATATAAATTTTAGAACTCTACAAAGATTTATGATATGACTGCATATGTCTGAATGAATCCCTGTCTTTTAAATATAATTTTGCCCATTCTTTTCTCTTCGTTTTTTCTTCTTTTCAATGGTTGTAACTTGTACTTGTACTTGTACCAAAAGAAGCCTTGAACTGAGGTCTACATGTGAAAAAAATACAAAATTCTAACCACGAATTTATTACGAGAAATAGATTTTCAAAGAATTCGGTTTGACTTTTAATGAGATTACTATGATCAATGCTCGAAATATTCACAAAAAAAGGAGATTAATTTGTATTAATTTGATATTATTGAATTGTCTTATAAATCTAAGATATTTTTTTTGTTCAGTTAATTTATTACATATAAAGATTGTAATAAATTAACCTTTTACCTACATATAATAATATATTGAAATATCGACTATAACTAACGACTAAAACATAAACAAAAACTTGGTAATAGATAGTATGATATATATAATTTTATTTACTAGGGACAACCCTGACATTCTTTGAAAATCTATATCTCGTAATAACTTCGTGGCTAGAATGTGGTATTTTTGTCACATGTAGAACTCAGTTCAAGGTTTCTTTTGGTACTAAATAGAGCTTCTACTAACGCCTGCATATAATATAAAAAAATAAAAACGAAAATCAGTAAAAATTACAATACTTTCGCCTCTATCGACAATATCGAAAATTTCAAAAAGGGATAATTTGCGCCTTTAATCACTTCATATATTAGCAACGTAATAAATTATCTAGTCGCTAGTGTATCTATTTTTTATACGAATTTATTTAGCTCAGTCGGCCGCGAAAATTCCAATATTTTAAATGTTTTTTTAAAAATCGTAAATTTAATCGTAATTTTTAAACAAAGAATATTTTCTTTGTGCGGCAATGCCTGGACGGATAGCCGAAACCGATTGAATATTGAAACTGTAAAGGCGAAGCTGCAAATTAATTGTAATTTTAAATTATCGTGCAAAGATTTTTATACATTCGCTTTAGAAAATGAAGAGCTATTAAAAGCTGTTTCTTCCAACAGCAAATATAAATGCCAAAAATAAATTTTCTCTATTTAACATTGCTGTTTTAATTATCTCCCGTAAAAAATAACTAAAACTCGTATTTTTAATGCTGTTAACCCTTAAATCAAATACTGGCAACCCTAGGTGCGGTGCGGTCGTGACTCGTGTGGCGAGTCGATCGCACCGCACGAGTACGGTGGTCCGGTCGCACCAGTTCGAACGTCTGTTTATAATTTAAGATGAGATGAGATTGTCATTTGTCAATGCCCAATGGTGGACTGGCACTGGACGTGGCGTTAGGTGTCTCCTAAGGTGTCTCAGATTTTTCATTTTTGTGTTATTCGTATTACTCTGGTTTCCCTTCAAAACGTAAGTGTTATTCGTATTCGTTTTTCAAATGTATTGTGTTATCAACTTAGCCATAATATTTTAATTAATTGGACATCAATTCCTGTATAAATGTATTTTCAATACAGGTAGTATATTCTGTGAATAAATCAAGGAATTCGTACGGTTCTCAACAAGTCATGGTAGTTATTTCCGTTGAATTCTTCTTCCGTTGAATTGTCCGTTGAATTCTTTTTGGGTCCGTATGTGTTGGTAATAACAAGTGTACACTTTAAAAACGTGTGGCTTTCCACAAAACAATTTAAGCCGGGTCCAGTTGCATGTAATGCGTAACGTGGCCATTTATTTTTTGACTCAAACGGCACATTGGTTTATCTATGTCAAATCAAAAGTAGTCAATGAAACAAACAACACTTTTTTAAAGTTATTTATTCAGAAAATATTAGTTGGCTTAAGAGAGAGTTATGATTAAGAAAGGTACCCAAAATATTTATTTATGGTTATATTTATCAGAAGAACAAATTTGTTTTAATATAGCTAGTGATGATTTCAAGTAAGAATGAAACTCCTGGTAGGTATGTTTTTTTATATTCATCTTAATTATCAACATTGCCCTTAGCACTAAAATTTGTAACTGGGTTTTCTCAGATGTCCACAATTTATTTATAATAGAAAATACTCTTTCTACTGGAGCATTTGTAGCAGGCAAACATAAAATATATTCAATTAAAACATTTTTTATTCCTCCTGCCAACGGAATAGGTGCTTTTGATTTGGTCGAAGCGATCCACACCGCACATCCTTTTCGTGTACTCTTTTACAGCTAATGGACATTCAATTGGCCAATTTCACGCATCCAAATGCACCCTGTTCTAGTTTTTTATTTACAAATTTTATATCACTTTTTTAATTAGTGGTACATTCAAAGTTGTTTCACCTTCACATGCAGATGTTGATAGCTGTCCGCGCTTTCCGTCATCACTGTCCAATGGTAGAATTTTTTCCTTATTTATTGGGTACTGAACATTCGATTCAGAACCAGAAGACGAAGAAAAAATGCTCGACATTTGTTGGTTTTCTGAAGGAAACTTAAGGAGGATGTATTTTGTTGCCTTCATTTGTATTAGTTCGGGCTGTACTAAGTAAAAATGGCTGCAGCTGAGAGTTTATTAATTTGAGTTGTTGTCCAGCAAGTTCGAAAAACTCACAATACTGACTATTCAAATTTGTGAGACTCTCGAGAATTACTTCATTAATGTTGACTAATTTTATTAATGAATTTTTCAAAATATTTTCATTAAATTCATTCTGCATCGCTTCAACAGATAATTTCTTTGTGTTGTCAATACTGTGCTGAACACTGCAGTCAATTTCAATCTTTTTGATTTTCCTTACAGGTTCTCTCATTTGCATAATATAACAGTTTTCGTTTTGACTTTCAAGACGAGTTAATAAACATACTCTACCTGCTGAGTGGGAGTAGCTTTTGCCCAAATAATTCTTCAATATTTGAATCAACTTTTGCGACTTTTCCCGTTTCGTCTTCATTATTTTCTTCATTTGAGTACTCATTACCGACCTCGTTGAAATCCGTTGTGGAATAAGTTATTATAATTTATAAGTAAGTTACCCATTGGTATTTTGCTGATAAGAATACGTAATTTCAATCCCGACAAAAAGTTAGATAAAATCCACATCCTGTTTTTCGCTTTGTGGTATCCCTCTTATCGGAAATTCTAGGAAACAACAATATTTCTGCGTATTGATAAAATAATTCCCAGTAATGCTCAAAATCCAAGGTTAAACCACAACGCTCCCTTAAAATAATAACAAATTGAGTCGTTGTTCTGATTTAATAAATAAAACGTACATTTCAATCAGTTTTGAATTAATTTTTTATTAATCAAAAAATAAAAAATTACATCGACACATTGAAGAGCAAGAGATCAAGTGAACCTATAAAAGAACAAAAATATTTCAGACTTATACAGACAAATAGTGTTTTCCCGCGATTTCGTCCGCATTAGATAGTTTTTTTGGATAGTAGTATGAAAAAACCTGAGCTGTTCTTTTTTGTACGTATGTTTGATTTGTGCCGAGATGGGACGAGGCCATACTAAGTGATTGTCATTGGTTAGGTTATTTTTTTTATTTTTTATTTATTTATAACAGGCAGCATTGCCCATATATGGGCAACAAAATATGGGGTAACCAGTTTGAATTAAATAGCGAGGACTTTTGCTATTTAACCTCTTCTACTTAGTAGGTAGGCTACTCTAAGCAGCAGTTGTGTTTGATATAATTATCTATCGCAGTGGTACGCATACCTCCCGGTGAATGGGAGATGAATTTCGTCGAAGAAGGATCATTAGCGCCAATAACAGCAGTGAACATTCCAGCCATGTTGAAATTATCATTAATGTGGGCTTGCCATCCGGGCGGTATCGCTCCATTAAGCAGTGAAGAAGCATGCCCTAGTAAATTGGGCGTAGGTACCGCTCCAGCCGGTACAAGAACAGCAGGTATAACAGCAGGTACATTGACATGGTTTTGAATTATATTCTATTGAACTCAAAGGTTCAAATAATTTGAGTCCAATGTTAGATTTAGAAAAAGAAAAGATTGACAGCAAATTTGTTTCCAATCTATGAATGTATTCAACAAAATCATCCGGAGGGACTTGTAATCCACCAAAGCGATCACGGCTAATGTCGTAAGCTCTCAGGCGGATGTACAAATTTTTGTCATTTGCTTCGTTTTCGTTTGTTCCGGAATATCGTAATCCTTTGTATGGTTTTCTGAGGTATTGGATGTTTGAGGTGGGTTCTGCACAGAAACTTGTGATGGAGCTGTATCTTTCATAAACTCTATTGCGTAAGGATGCTGTAGAAATCTTCGTTACAGTTCGCAGCGTCTGACATTTTAAGAATCTGATATAAAAAGTTGCTGAAAGTCCTGGTGAATTGAATGCTTGTACGTTCCCTACAATTTCCACCAGCTTGCCTCATGACACCAAAGAAATTTTCTATACAATCATTATTAATTCTGCGTGTTAAAATGTAATCGTATCCCTCAGCTCTGAAATCGTTATAAAACTGCCGAATTGAATTAATTGTTATTATGAAAGCGTTTATAAATTTTATTATTTTAGTGACATCTCAGCCGCTAGTTTTATTTTTAACTCTCATACTATTGAATAAGTATTGCTTTGTCTAGCAACTCTTCTTGCAGTGTCGTACCCCTATATGGTTTATTGTAGGGTTTTGGTGAGCCAATGTTACTTGAATTCAATAAATCAAAGAGGTTGTTCATGGTTTCAATAAAATATATCGTGCCATTAGCAACTTGTAGAGTACCCGACGATTGGTAATTATTTAAAGCTGCTACTACAGTATTGATATTGAATCATTTTTATAAAATATTTCACCCCCTCACTGTTATTGTATTGTGTTTTCTTGTGAGAATAACACGCTTACATTTGCTTATTTGGAAATGCCAGGTTTGCGTTGGTTTAAGGGTTTCTTTGTATGTATCCTTCCAGTCTAATACGGGTATGTCCGAGGCGAGGTGATGAACAGTGGCATGATCAGAGAATATTTTTCTATACTCTTCTGGCTGTAAAATGACTTCCAGCCGCCTGATCTTTCTTATTGGGGTGAACTTCAAATTCGCTATCAAATTCATCATCGTAATTAGAATCTCCACCTTCTTCCTCAAACAGCAATCGACTACGTTCATGATTCATTTTAATTCATAACCTAAAATTTCATATATCGATGTAGTATCCGTAATCTCCACACAATCGTTGTTTTCTTGTGACAAATTTCGTGATGTCTCCCTGCTTTGACTTATCTTTGAAACACAAAAAATCACGTAGCGAATCAATGATGTTAATTGAGTTAACATCATTGATTTGCTACGTGACGTGACGAACAAAAAACAACTGATGTCAAATAACACCGTTGCTGCACTAATATAGCTGCTGTAATGATACAGGTTATAAAAGTTCACGAATAGAAAATAATTTATCTTCTGTTGATTAGAAAATGTACTAATGTACACTAAAATGTACACTTACATGTTAGTCAAATGGTCATGTTAATGACAATATACATTGGGGTTATCGGTGAAATAATGCAGGTTATAAATGTCCTAATGTAAACTAACATGCAATTTTAAGTCGAATGTTTTTTATAAATTAACTGTTAAAGATATGTATAAGAACTATATTACTAAATATTATATTATACACATATTCCAATATTTTACCATGATTTTCAGAATAAATAACTAAGTTTTAGAGTTATTACATTTTTTTTAAAGTTGGGATCTGTAATAAAACTCAAAATATAATATAATATATATATATATATATTAATTCTAGAATTTGAAATCAGCAATGGAAAGATAAAACAATCAAAAGAAAATAAAAAATGAATGACTTTTAAGAAAAGTAGTCAATTTAAAGGTCGATTTCCACTTGATCGTCGTCGTCTTCGCTGGAAATTTCATCAGCCGGTCCAACAGCTTCACTTTTGAGGGACCTGTAGAAATAAAGCTTATTTGGTGGAACGTAGTTCTTTACCAGCTGCATCACATCTTTGTATTTAGCCTTTTTCAATGGCAATGCTTGATCATAACACTGTTTCTGAGGCTGAACGGACAGTTCGGTTTGAGCATTCCTCATTATGGGAAAATAATCGAATACAGGCGTTCCTGTTGTAACACTCACTGCTATATTTTGCGCATGGTCTTTACTGTATTGAAAAATTCGATATTGCGAAATTTTAAAACGAACGCTCTCTGTGTTTGTCACAACTTTTTTGAAATCTTTTTCAAAATGTTGGCTAAAGGTAAGAATCATACTTTGCTCAACATTCACTACTTTAAAGTTCTTAGATGCTTGCTGGATACATTCGGCATATTCTGATGTAGTGAAAACATAATCCTTTTTTCTGTTAAACTTTTCTATTACACCGAAACACCGATCACAGGGTAGGAAGCTGTGTCCTGGTTCAGGAAATCGATGAACAATCATCTCAATAGATGAACACTTTGTAAGAGTAATCATATATTGAACCAAAGTCGAGTTCTTATTTTGCTCTGCTGCATTATCGGAAAATAAATACAGTGTTTTAACTCTTATGATATACTCTATGAGATAAGTTCTGTATATATTAATAGAAAACAAAATCATTAAACTTATCTTTTGAATTCTATAAAAATATGTTTTAATTTTTAAACAGGCATTCAACTTATTTATAAAATAAAATTTACATACTTCTCTTTGATTAAAGACCTCTCATTTGGTGTTTGTGGAAACATTATCCACCTGCTAACCATCCAACTGTGATTAAGTGCGTTCACAACTTCCCTAATGCAGCGACTTGTCGTACGCTGGGTCAAATACTGACCCACACCCACAATTTTTTGGTATGACCCAGTAGCTAAAAAGCTAAGAGCACATAGCACCTGAAAAATATAATGATACTTAAATTATATATACATATACCTACATGGGTCAGTAACTTTTAGGTTTGATTTGTTTTTTTAAGCAAAAGAAGAATACGCTTTAAAGTTGAGTGTTAACTCAAGTGCAACAACATGCAGTAAATACCTAAGTCTTCTTTCTATAGATTAAAATTTCTTACCTTTATTTCTACAGGAATTTCAGGGGCACCTCTCAATCCAGCATGACGGCTTGAATCATTACACAATTTTGCGAACGTCTTTTTATTGAGCCTAAATTTTTTTTATAAAAGGTTCATCTAAATATGCGTCAAGTTTCAAAAACTCCGTTTCTTATCTACAAAAATGTTTACAGTGTTGTCTCCACTTATGAACTGAAATAGCTTCGAATGCTTCTTTGACTAGGCGGGGGATCTCATCATTTTTATGATCGATATTTACATTAACCACATTTCATTGTGCTACATATTAATTCAATCGGATTGAGGTGACAGTGATAGGGTGGTAAATACAAGCACCTATGTCCATTTCATTCCAAAATATTTTCGATTTCATATGCAGGCTGAGGCTTATTTCTTTTAATTATTTCTAGCCGAGGTTTAGTCAAATCCTCTCCACACTCAATGTTATTTTCTGTAAGGACTTTATTCACGCAAATACGGTGATAAGGAGCATTATCCATTACGATAATGGATGGCGCTTGTAGATTAGGCATTAGTTTTTCAATAATCCACTTTTTAAAATTAGTGTTGTTCATGTCGTCATGATAGTCTCCACTTTTTGTATTTGACTTAAATACTAAAAGTGCATTATTAACAAATCCCGTATCCCCGCCAGCTTGAACTATGATATATCTTTGCCCTTCGGATACAGGTTCTAATACTCCATCTACGCCCTCCCCTTGCCAACATTTGCCAGATGTATGTGAAGAGTGAATATACTTACTTACTTAATATCCTAAGGCCCCTAGCTGGGGCAAAGGGCGTCAACAGTACTCCGCCATGCGTGTCGATTTTGGGCAGCTCGTTTTATCTCGCTCCAGCATCTTCCGATTGACTTGGCCTCTGCGATAACAGTACGACGCCAAGTGAGCTTTGGACGGCCACGTTTCCGTTTTCCCTGGGGGTTCCAATCCAAAGCTTGCTTTGGTATGTGTTCCGGGTCTCTACGTAGCGTGTGGCCAATCCAGCCCCACTTACGGCGTTTAATCTGATGGGCGATCGGTGTCTCATCGCAGCATTTCCAAAGGTCGTCGTTGGAGATAGTTTCTGGCCAGTAAATTCCGATGATTCGGCGGAGACAGCGGTTAACAAATACCTGCAGCTGGCGCGTGATGTCCTTTGTGACCTTCCAGAGTGAATATAGGTCTCATCTAAATAAATGAAAGGGCGAGGGTTGGGAGACTTGTTATTTTTATCTACTTCTTGCAAGTATCTTGCTCTCAAAGCTGATATTTCATTACGCTCCATCAGAACTTTACTATTAGACTGAGTTTTTTGAAAAAGAAACCCCAATTTGTTGAGCAGCTTTCGAAGAGTTTATCGTTGACCTGTGTAATTTATTTCTCTTAAAAATTCTAGAAGCTTTTTGATAGTAGGCACCTCCTTCTTGGCAGAATGAAATTCGTGGACTTTACGCCTTATAACTCCCATGTCAAAATCATCGACATGAATAAATCCACTTTTTCGTTTTCTTTCCTTGCCTGGTGAGCGAATTCTGGTACCAGCTTCTTCTGCTTCCCGTCCTTCCTTGTCAATTTTCGAAATTAGTCCTTGGCTTGAAAATTGTACAATTTACTATGTGTGGTAGACAAAAATACATGTAGCAACTTATTTGTAATCCAGCAGGTTAAGTGGATCACTCCGTAAGTAAGCGGCTATTATTATGGTAGTTTATTTTCAACAGCAAAGCATCACATAAAAAATAAAACAAGAAACGAGACATCTCATCGCCATAAGAATGGAGACAAAAAAGTAAACCAGCAAATTCCATATATAATTAAATATAATTTCATATAATTGTATATAATAATGTTTGTAACTTTTGTACTATTCTATAGAGTTATATACAATTACATATGATTATATCTAAGTTATATATAATCATATACAATTATATGCAATTATCTATAATTGTATATACTTATATATGTAGTATCGGTAATTTATAGGATAGGATACTAACTGTTTATTAAGTTGTTATAAGTTAGGAATCACGGGGCGGTTAATTTAAAGTGAGTATTTATTAGAAAATGTTTACAGAGTTAAAGGACAGACGTCTGACTTACATCGAAGTTAAATACGGTCCCTATTCGCCGCCTTAATTTACTCAATGTTATTTTAATTGTATGGGACTCGAAGAGGCGGCCTAGGCGGTTGAAGTTGGCGTCGGCATCGTTGTCGACGTAGATGCTTCCAACTGATAAAGTTGGAATCATTAACCATAATTTATTTGTGTCTAAGACATTCCATGAACTAGCTGGTTTAGTGGACACAAAAGCTTTGTCTTCATCACTAACATCCAACATGACTTGTTATTTCAAATCGACTAGTGCTGGAACTTTTAATGTTCCACCACTACACTTTACAATGCAATCTGTGCCAGATATTGGAGTCTGTAGAAAGATACCCTGAGTGTATAAAGTCATTGTTTTGTTTATTGAGATGGGTATTGGGTTTAGTCCTGTGCAGGAAATCACTGCTAGGGTGTCTTCCTTGCTAGCACTTAATTTTATTTTCATGGTTGCACCACCCATACATGCATAACAACCTTTAATTGATAGTTCCTCACCAGAGCAAGTACTTTTTTCTTTTCTTATACTTATTTCCAGGTTCTTAATGGATACTTGAATTTCATATGTTTCTGCAACTGTATTTTTCATTATAACAGTACCATCTGGAAAACTATCTATCATTGCAGAACCATGTAGACTAGGAAGCCTTTGACCTTGTATAGCTTTCTTTATGTTTATTTGATTGTTTGTGACAATTGCATCCCAATTTATATTTTTAATCCTAACAGTACTTTTTGCTATTAAGCACTTATCAGTTAATCCCAAAGCATCCTCATTTGTTGGAAAACGAATTTCACCAATTGAGCCTGAAAATAGCTCAGTGGATTTTTGACAACTTGAATAATATATAGCCTTATCATCCCTAACCAAGCAAAAATTTTTGACAACTTTAAATTTTCTCCTGAATAGGGCTCTGCTCCTACTAAAGTTGTCTCAAAGTCATTCATACCAGGAAGGTTATGGAATCTAACTTAATAGATAGGTGTATATTTAATTTTAGTTCATATTTTAAAATAAATATATGTAAAAATGATGTGGGCTATAACAGCGGTCACCCATCCAACTACTTATCTCGCTCAAAGCTGCTTACTTTTGGTGATATTCGTGCACCTTTAAGTTCCCGTCTGCTGAGCTGCTATCTTATGTGACAATGACTCTATGAAGTACATAACGTATCAAATCAGTTTATCAAAAATTTGATACAAAAATTAATTTCATAATATATTTTGATGGGCTTTAATTATTTATTTTACCAAATCTCATTATTACATCACATTTATTTGAATAATAACGTCAATAATGATATTAATTTTAGGCAGGAGCAAAAAAGACCAAAACATCCCATAGGAATTGTTTCATGTTGTATGTGACCAGTCTTCCGAATTAAGAGCTTTCGGTAGGTATTTAAATAATATTGGAAGGTATGGAGGAAAAACCAAAATTACTGAATGCTATTTTTTATTGTCTAAAACAAAATTACATGATAGTTAGCTATCATTACAACTGCTTACAGAGAGTCTTACAAAACATCATACTCATTTCCTCTAAACTTGAAAATATCATTAGTGTAAACATGTAATTTTGTAATTCATTAGCATTGCGTTCCGGATTGCTCGAGTTTCAAGTTTTCAACTTTTAATTGATTATCAATGTTGCAGATGAAAGGTGCTTTAACGCTGTGATATTGATTCTTTCCCGAAAAGATGCAACCTTGCCGCGATACGCTTGCAAGATTTCCGAAATCGCGATCCCACAGTATATCGACTGGTTCCAACTTAAGATGCTGACCATTTCCGATAAACATGTCTAATTTTTCCTCCACGTATAGTCCCAGCATTTCATATTTTGACTTATCACCCCCATAGTAGTTCTCGGATGATAAAATAGTAACTCCCAGAGCTTGGAAGTATGATTCGTCGCCAAAGAATCGGTTAGAAATCAAGTTAATTTTTTCCGCATCTATGCGTATAGTCTGATTGTTACCAACAAAGATAGTTCTAAGAAGCTTGACGTGATTCGCAACTAAGTCGAAAACTGCATTGTCCACCGAAATTATACTGTCTTTTATGGTTATATTTTTTGCTCGCAGCTTACAAGACTCTTCCAGTTTCGAAATATTCTGTTGCTCAATAATTATCTCTTTATGAATTAAATTAGAGCAATTTAAAAATTTGCCCTCTCTTTTAGGAGGATCATTTGATAGGGTCTGCGTCGGCATCGTGGTTGATGTTGAAGTCGGCGTCGTCATCGATCTTGAATTCGTTGTCTGCATCATGGTTGATGTTGAAGTCGGCGTCGTCGTCGATGTTGAATTCGTTGTCGGCATCATGGTTGATGTTGAAGTCGGCGTCGGCGTCGATGTTGAATTCGTTGTCGGCATCATGGTTGATGTTGAAGTCGGCGTCGTCGTCGATGTTGAAGTCGGCGTCGACGTTGAAGTTGGCGTCGGCATCGTTGTTGACGTTGAAGTTGGCGTCGGCATCGTTGTCGACGTTGAAGTTGGCGTCGGGATCGTCGTCGACAACTCCTTTTGAACCGGTGGCATTCCAGTCTCTGGAAAAACAAAAAATTCAATAAATTAAATTATGCATATCTCATTTCAAAACAATAATAATCAGTAGAATAAATTTAAAAAAAGCAGTGTTAAAATAATAATCAGAATTATTTCACAATTGTTATTTAATATTCCGTAATAAAATTTTCTAACTTGGCTTGATGTGTCTCATTATAGTTTGATATGTCCATATATAATTTTTGATATGGCTCAATAATTTCCGATTATTATTTCATTTTTCAGCATTATGCGTATTGTGTTGCTGACTCCAACAAACAAGAATCTAAGAAGCTTAACGTGATTGGCAATTAAGTAGAGAGTTTTTTGGTCTATCGAAATTATACTGTCTTCAATTATTATACTTTTTGCTTGCAGCTTACTAGAGATTTCCAGATCCACAGTTATCCGTTCGCTTTTGATTGTATTTTCATAAGTCAAATGAGGGTGTAAAATGTTCATTCCATTAGGAGGAAAAATTGGTAGCATCTTTGACATTGAAGTCAACGCCGGAATTGTCGTTTCAAGCGGTTGCTTTTCAATAACTGGAAAAACAAAAAATTTAATAAATTAAATTAAGCATACTTTAATATCTCATTTCAAAACAATAATAATCAGTAAAATGAATTAAAAAAAGATAGTGTTAAAATAATATTCAGAAATATTTCACAATTGTTATTTAATATCCCGTAGAAAAATTTTCTAACATGGCTTGATGTGTCTAATTATGGCCTAATATGTCCATGTATAATTTTTGATATGGCTCAATATAAAAATTGTCCATACTAAAACTTATGCGATGTCTTGAAGTTCAAACGCCTTCAAGCCCATAATTTCCGATTATTATTTCATTTTTCAGCATGATATAAATTTTACATACTGCATACTACATACTGCCTTTACACTAAGGACATACATTAAAATATTTAAAAAAAATTAACTAATCGATAGTGATCGTTAGAAACAATAAATATTTTGGAAGCGTTTAATAAACACAATTAATACTAAACATGTAATTTTGTAATTCATTAGCATTGCGTTCCGGATTGCTCGAGTTTCAAGTTTTCAACTTTTAATTGATTATCAATGTTGCAGATGAAAGGTGCTTTAACGCTGTGATATTGATTCTTTCCCGAAAAGATGCAACCTTGCCGCGATACGCTTGCAAGATTTCCGAAATCGCGATCCCACAGTATATCGACTGGTTCCAACTTAAGATGCTGACCATTTCCGATAAACATGTCTAATTTTTCCTCCACGTATAGTCCCAGCATTTCATATTTTGACTTATCACCCCCATAGTAGTTCTCGGATGATAAAATAGTAACTCCCAGAGCTTGGAAGTATGATTCGTCGCCAAAGAATCGGTTAGAAATCAAGTTAATTTTTTCCGCATCTATGCGTATAGTCTGATTGTTACCAACAAAGATAGTTCTAAGAAGCTTGACGTGATTCGCAACTAAGTCGAAAACTGCATTGTCCACCGAAATTATATTGTCTTTTATGGTTATATTTTTTGCTCGCAGCTTACAAGACTCTTCCAGTTTCGAAATATTCTGTTGCTCAATAATTATCTCTTTATGAATTAAATTAGAGCAATTTAAAAATTTGCCCTCTCTTTTAGGAGGATCATTTGATAGGGTCTGCGTCGGCATCGTGGTTGATGTTGAAGTCGGCGTCGTCATCGATCTTGAATTCGTTGTCTGCATCATGGTTGATGTTGAAGACGTCGTCGTCGATGTTGAATTCGTTGTCGGCATCATGGTTGATGTTGAAGTCGGCGTCGGCGTCGATGTTGAATTCGTTGTCGGCATCATGGTTGATGTTGAAGTCGGCGTCGTCGTCGATGTTGAAGTCGGCGTCGACGTTGAAGTTGGCGTCGGCATCGTTGTTGACGTTGAAGTTGGCGTCGGCATCGTTGTCGACGTTGAAGTTGGCGTCGGGATCGTCGTCGACAACTCCTTTTGAACCGGTGGCATTCCAGTCTCTGGAAAAACAAAAAATTCAATAAATTAAATTATGCATATCTCATTTCAAAACAATAATAATCAGTAGAATAAATTTAAAAAAGCAGTGTTAAAATAATAATCAGAATTATTTCACAATTGTTATTTAATATTCCGTAATAAAATTTTCTAACTTGGCTTGATGTGTCTCATTATAGTTTGATATGTCCATATATAATTTTTGATATGGCTCAATAATTTCCGATTATTATTTCATTTTTCAGCATTATGCGTATTGTGTTGCTGACTCCAACAAACAAGAATCTAAGAAGCTTAACGTGATTAGCAATTAAGTAGAGAGTTTTTTGGTCTATCGAAATTATACTGTCTTCAATTATTATACTTTTTGCTTGCAGCTTACTAGAGATTTCCAGATCCACAGTTATCCGTTCGCTTTTGATTGTATTTTCATAAGTCAAATGAGGGTGTAAAATGTTCATTCCATTAGGAGGAAAAATTGGTAGCATCTTTGACATTGAAGTCAACGCCGGAATTGTCGTTTCAAGCGGTTGCTTTTCAATAACTGGAAAAACAAAAAATCTAATAAATTAAATTAAGCATACTTTAATATCTCATTTCAAAACAATAATAATCAGTAAAATGAATTAAAAAAAGATAGTGTTAAAATAATATTCAGAAATATTTCACAATTGTTATTTAATATCCCGTAGAAAAATTTTCTAACATGGCTTGATGTGTCTAAATATGGCCTAATATGTCCATGTATAATTTTTGATATGGCTCAATATAAAAATTGTCCATACTAAAACTTATGCGATGTCTTGAAGTTCAAACGCCTTCAAGCCCATAATTTCCGATTATTATTTCATTTTTCAGCATGATATAAATTTTACATACTGCATACTACATACTGCCTTTACACTCAGGACATACATTAAAATATTTAAAAAAAATTAACTAATCGATAGTGATCGTTAGAAACAATAAATATTTTGGAAGCGTTTAATAAACACAATTAATACTAAACATGTAATTTTGTAATTCATTAGCATTGCGTTCCGGATTGCTCGAGTTTCAAGTTTTCAACTTTTAATTGATTATCAATGTTGCAGATGAAAGGTGCTTTAACGCTGTGATATTGATTCTTTCCCGAAAAGATGCAACCTTGCCGCGATACGCTTGCAAGATTTCCGAAATCGCGATCCCACAGTATATCGACTGGTTCCAACTTAAGATGCTGACCATTTCCGATAAACATGTCTAATTTTTCCTCCACGTATAGTCCCAGCATTTCATATTTTGACTTATCACCCCCATAGTAGTTCTCGGATGATAAAATAGTAACTCCCAGAGCTTGGAAGTATGATTCGTCGCCAAAGAATCGGTTAGAAATCAAGTTAATTTTTTCCGCATCTATGCGTATAGTCTGATTGTTACCAACAAAGATAGTTCTAAGAAGCTTGACGTGATTCGCAACTAAGTCGAAAACTGCATTGTCCACCGAAATTATATTGTCTTTTATGGTTATATTTTTTGCTCGCAGCTTACAAGACTCTTCCAGTTTCGAAATATTCTGTTGCTCAATAATTATCTCTTTATGAATTAAATTAGAGCAATTTAAAAATTTGCCCTCTCTTTTAGGAGGATCATTTGATAGGGTCTGCGTCGGCATCGTGGTTGATGTTGAAGTCGGCGTCGTCATCGATCTTGAATTCGTTGTCTGCATCATGGTTGATGTTGAAGACGTCGTCGTCGATGTTGAATTCGTTGTCGGCATCATGGTTGATGTTGAAGTCGGCGTCGGCGTCGATGTTGAATTCGTTGTCGGCATCATGGTTGATGTTGAAGTCGGCGTCGTCGTCGATGTTGAAGTCGGCGTCGACGTTGAAGTTGGCGTCGGCATCGTTGTTGACGTTGAAGTTGGCGTCGGCATCGTTGTCGACGTTGAAGTTGGCGTCGGGATCGTCGTCGACAACTCCTTTTGAACCGGTGGCATTCCAGTCTCTGGAAAAACAAAAAATTCAATAAATTAAATTATGCATATCTCATTTCAAAACAATAATAATCAGTAGAATAAATTTAAAAAAAGCAGTGTTAAAATAATAATCAGAATTATTTCACAATTGTTATTTAATATTCCGTAATAAAATTTTCTAACTTGGCTTGATGTGTCTCATTATAGTTTGATATGTCCATATATAATTTTTGATATGGCTCAATAATTTCCGATTATTATTTCATTTTTCAGCATTATGCGTATTGTGTTGCTGACTCCAACAAACAAGAATCTAAGAAGCTTAACGTGATTGGCAATTAAGTAGAGAGTTTTTTGGTCTATCGAAATTATACTGTCTTCAATTATTATACTTTTTGCTTGCAGCTTACTAGAGATTTCCAGATCCACAGTTATCCGTTCGCTTTTGATTGTATTTTCATAAGTCAAATGAGGGTGTAAAATGTTCATTCCATTAGAAGGAAAAATTGGTAGCATCTTTGACATTGAAGTCAACGCCGGAATTGTCGTTTCAAGCGGTTGCTTTTCAATAACTGGAAAAACAAAAAATCTAATAAATTAAATTAAGCATACTTTAATATCTCATTTCAAAACAATAATAATCAGTAAAATGAATTAAAAAAAGATAGTGTTAAAATAATATTCAGAAATATTTCACAATTGTTATTTAATATCCCGTAGAAAAATTTTCTAACATGGCTTGATGTGTCTAAATATGGCCTAATATGTCCATGTATAATTTTTGATATGGCTCAATATAAAAATTGTCCATACTAAAACTTATGCGATGTCTTGAAGTTCAAACGCCTTCAAGCCCATAATTTCCGATTATTATTTCATTTTTCAGCATGATATAAATTTTACATACTGCATACTACATACTGCCTTTACACTAAGGACATACATTAAAATATTTAAAAAAAATTAACTAATCGATAGTGATCGTTAGAAACAATAAATATTTTGGAAGCGTTTAATAAACACAATTAATACTAAACATGTAATTTTGTAATTCATTAGCATTGCGTTCCGGATTGCTCGAGTTTCAAGTTTTCAACTTTTAATTGATTATCAATGTTGCAGATGAAAGGTGCTTTAACGCTGTGATATTGATTCTTTCCCGAAAAGATGCAACCTTGCCGCGATACGCTTGCAAGATTTCCGAAATCGCGATCCCACAGTATATCGACTGGTTCCAACTTAAGATGCTGACCATTTCCGATAAACATGTCTAATTTTTCCTCCACGTATAGTCCCAGCATTTCATATTTTGACTTATCACCCCCATAGTAGTTCTCGGATGATAAAATAGTAACTCCCAGAGCTTGGAAGTATGATTCGTCGCCAAAGAATCGGTTAGAAATCAAGTTAATTTTTTCCGCATCTATGCGTATAGTCTGATTGTTACCAACAAAGATAGTTCTAAGAAGCTTGACGTGATTCGCAACTAAGTCGAAAACT
Organism: Colias philodice; assembly: GCF_061535455.1. NCBI lineage: Eukaryota > Metazoa > Arthropoda > Insecta > Lepidoptera > Pieridae > Colias > Colias philodice. The sequence goes on from NC_143104.1 coordinate 1,597,221, forward strand.
GCATTGTCCACCGAAATTATACTGTCTTTTATGGTTATATTTTTTGCTCGCAGCTTACAAGACTCTTCCAGCTTCGAAATATTCTGTTGCTCAATAATTATCTCTTTATGAATTAAATTAGAGCAATTTAAAAATTTGCCCTCTCTTTTAGGAGGATCATTTGATAGGGTCTGCGTCGGCATCGTGGTTGATGTTGAAGTCGGCGTCGTCATCGATCTTGAATTCGTTGTCTGCATCATGGTTGATGTTGAAGTCGGCGTCGTCGTCGATGTTGAATTCGTTGTCGGCATCATGGTTGATGTTGAAGTCGGCGTCGGCGTCGATGTTGAATTCGTTTTCGGCATCATGGTTGATGTTGAAGTCGGCGTCGTCGTCGATGTTGAAGTCGGCGTCGACGTTGAAGTTGGCGTCGGCATCGTTGTTGACGTTGAAGTTGGCGTCGGCATCGTTGTCGACGTTGAAGTTGGCGTCGGGATCGTCGTCGACAACTCCTTTTGAACCGGTGGCATTCCAGTCTCTGGAAAAACAAAAAATTCAATAAATTAAATTATGCATATCTCATTTCAAAACAATAATAATCAGTAGAATAAATTTAAAAAAAGCAGTGTTAAAATAATAATCAGAATTATTTCACAATTGTTATTTAATATTCCGTAATAAAATTTTCTAACTTGGCTTGATGTGTCTCATTATAGTTTGATATGTCCATATATAATTTTTGATATGGCTCAATAATTTCCGATTATTATTTCATTTTTCAGCATTATGCGTATTGTGTTGCTGACTCCAACAAACAAGAATCTAAGAAGCTTAACGTGATTGGCAATTAAGTAGAGAGTTTTTTGGTCTATCGAAATTATACTGTCTTCAATTATTATACTTTTTGCTTGCAGCTTACTAGAGATTTCCAGATCCACAGTTATCCGTTCGCTTTTGATTGTATTTTCATAAGTCGAATGAGGGTGTAAAATGTTCATTCCATTAGGAGGAAAAATTGGTAGCATCTTTGACATTGAAGTCAACGCCGGTATTGTCGTTTCAAGCGGTTGCTTTTCAATAACTGGAAAAACAAAAAATCTAATAAATTAAATTAAGCATACTTTAATATCTCATTTCAAAACAATAATAATCGGTAAAATGAATTAAAAAAAGATAGTGTTAAAATAATATTCAGAAATATTTCACAATTGTTATTTAATATCCCGTAGAAAAATTTTCTAACATGGCTTGATGTGTCTAATTATGGCCTAATATGTCCATGTATAATTTTTGATATGGCTCAATATAAAAATTGTCCATACTAAAACTTATGCGATGTCTTGAAGTTCAAACGCCTTCAAGCCCATAATTTCCGATTATTATTTCATTTTTCAGCATGATATAAATTTTACATACTGCATACTACATACTGCCTTTACACTAAGGACATACATTAAAATATTTAAAAAAAATTAACTAATCGATAGTGATCGTTAGAAACAATAAATATTTTGGAAGCGTTTAATAAACACAATTAATACTAAACATGTAATTTTGTAATTCATTAGCATTGCGTTCCGGATTGCTCGAGTTTCAAGTTTTCAACTTTTAATTGATTATCAATGTTGCAGATGAAAGGTGCTTTAACGCTGTGATATTGATTCTTTCCCGAAAAGATGCAACCTTGCCGCGATACGCTTGCAAGATTTCCGAAATCACGATCCCACAGTATATCGACTGGTTCCAACTTAAGATGCTGACCATTTCCGATAAACATGTCTAATTTTTCCTCCACGTATAGTCCCAGCATTTCATATTTTGACTTATCACCCCCATAGTAGTTCTCGGATGATAAAATAGTAACTCCCAGAGCTTGGAAGTATGATTCGTCGCCAAAGAATCGGTTAGAAATCAAGTTAATTTTTTCCGCATCTATGCGTATAGTCTGATTGTTACCAACAAAGATAGTTCTAAGAAGCTTGACGTGATTCGCAACTAAGTCGAAAACTGCATTGTCCACCGAAATTATACTGTCTTTTATGGTTATATTTTTTGCTCGCAGCTTACAAGACTCTTCCAGCTTCGAAATATTCTGTTGCTCAATAATTATCTCTTTATGAATTAAATTAGAGCAATTTAAAAATTTGCCCTCTCTTTTAGGAGGATCATTTGATAGGGTCTGCGTCGGCATCGTGGTTGATGTTGAAGTCGGCGTCGTCATCGATCTTGAATTCGTTGTCTGCATCATGGTTGATGTTGAAGTCGGCGTCGTCGTCGATGTTGAATTCGTTGTCGGCATCATGGTTGATGTTGAAGTCGGCGTCGGCGTCGATGTTGAATTCGTTGTCGGCATCATGGTTGATGTTGAAGTCGGCGTCGTCGTCGATGTTGAAGTCGGCGTCGACGTTGAAGTTGGCGTCGGCATCGTTGTTGACGTTGAAGTTGGCGTCGGCATCGTTGTCGACGTTGAAGTTGGCGTCGGGATCGTCGTCGACAACTCCTTTTGAACCGGTGGCATTCCAGTCTCTGGAAAAACAAAAAATTCAATAAATTAAATTATGCATATCTCATTTCAAAACAATAATAATCAGTAGAATAAATTTAAAAAAAGCAGTGTTAAAATAATAATCAGAATTATTTCACAATTGTTATTTAATATTCCGTAATAAAATTTTCTAACTTGGCTTGATGTGTCTCATTATAGTTTGATATGTCCATATATAATTTTTGATATGGCTCAATAATTTCCGATTATTATTTCATTTTTCAGCATTATGCGTATTGTGTAGCTGACTCCAACAAACAAGAATCTAAGAAGCTTAACGTGATTGGCAATTAAGTAGAGAGTTTTTTGGTCTATCGAAATTATACTGTCTTCAATTATTATGCTTTTTGCTTGCAGCTTACTAGAGATTTCCAGATCCACAGTTATCCGTTCGCTTTTGATTGTATTTTCATAAGTCAAATGAGGGTGTAAAATGTTCATTCCATTAGGAGGAAAAATTGGTAGCATCTTTGACATTGAAGTCAACGCCGGAATTGTCGTTTCAAGCGGTTGCTTTTCAATAACTGGAAAAACAAAAAATCTAATAAATTAAATTAAGCATACTTTAATATCTCATTTCAAAACAATAATAATCAGTAAAATGAATTAAAAAAAGATAGTGTTAAAATAATATTCAGAAATATTTCACAATTGTTATTTAATATCCCGTAGAAAAATTTTCTAACATGGCTTGATGTGTCTAATTATGGCCTAATATGTCCATGTATAATTTTTGATATGGCTCAATATAAAAATTGTCCATACTAAAACTTATGCGATGTCTTGAAGTTCAAACGCCTTCAAGCCCATAATTTCCGATTATTATTTCATTTTTCAGCATGATATAAATTTTACATACTGCATACTACATACTGCCTTTACACTAAGGACATACATTAAAATATTTAAAAAAAATTAACTAATCGATAGTGATCGTTAGAAACAATAAATATTTTGGAAGCGTTTAATAAACACAATTAATACTAAACATGTAATTTTGTAATTCATTAGCATTGCGTTCCGGATTGCTCGAGTTTCAAGTTTTCAACTTTTAATTGATTATCAATGTTGCAGATGAAAGGTGCTTTAACGCTGTGATATTGATTCTTTCCCGAAAAGATGCAACCTTGCCGCGATACGCTTGCAAGATTTCCGAAATCACGATCCCACAGTATATCGACTGGTTCCAACTTAAGATGCTGACCATTTCCGATAAACATGTCTAATTTTTCCTCCACGTATAGTCCCAGCATTTCATATTTTGACTTATCACCCCCATAGTAGTTCTCGGATGATAAAATAGTAACTCCCAGAGCTTGGAAGTATGATTCGTCGCCAAAGAATCGGTTAGAAATCAAGTTAATTTTTTCCGCATCTATGCGTATAGTCTGATTGTTACCAACAAAGATAGTTCTAAGAAGCTTGACGTGATTCGCAACTAAGTCGAAAACTGCATTGTCCACCGAAATTATATTGTCTTTTATGGTTATATTTTTTGCTCGCAGCTTACAAGACTCTTCCAGTTTCGAAATATTCTGTTGCTCAATAATTATCTCTTTATGAATTAAATTAGAGCAATTTAAAAATTTGCCCTCTCTTTTAGGAGGATCATTTGATAGGGTCTGCGTCGGCATCGTGGTTGATGTTGAAGTCGGCGTCGTCATCGATCTTGAATTCGTTGTCTGCATCATGGTTGATGTTGAAGTCGGCGTCGTCGTCGAAGTTGAATTCGTTGTCGGCATCATGGTTGATGTTGAAGTCGGCGTCGGCGTCGATGTTGAATTCGTTGTCGGCATCATGGTTGATGTTGAAGTCGGCGTCGTCGTCGATGTTGAAGTCGGCGTCGACGTTGAAGTTGGCGTCGGCATCGTTGTTGACGTTGAAGTTGGCGTCGGCATCGTTGTCGACGTTGAAGTTGGCGTCGGGATCGTCGTCGACAACTCCTTTTGAACCGGTGGCATTCCAGTCTCTGGAAAAACAAAAAAATCAATAAATTAAATTATGCATATCTCATTTCAAAACAATAATAATCAGTAGAATAAATTTAAAAAAAGCAGTGTTAAAATAATAATCAGAATTATTTCACAATTGTTATTTAATATTCCGTAATAAAATTTTCTAACTTGGCTTGATGTGTCTCATTATAGTTTGATATGTCCATATATAATTTTTGATATGGCTCAATAATTTCCGATTATTATTTCATTTTTCAGCATTATGCGTATTGTGTAGCTGACTCCAACAAACAAGAATCTAAGAAGCTTAACGTGATTGGCAATTAAGTAGAGAGTTTTTTGGTCTATCGAAATTATACTGTCTTCAATTATTATGCTTTTTGCTTGCAGCTTACTAGAGATTTCCAGATCCACAGTTATCCGTTCGCTTTTGATTGTATTTTCATAAGTCAAATGAGGGTGTAAAATGTTCATTCCATTAGGAGGAAAAATTGGTAGCATCTTTGACATTGAAGTCAACGCCGGAATTGTCGTTTCAAGCGGTTGCTTTTCAATAACTGGAAAAACAAAAAATCTAATAAATTAAATTAAGCATACTTTAATATCTCATTTCAAAACAATAATAATCAGTAAAATGAATTAAAAAAAGATAGTGTTAAAATAATATTCAGAAATATTTCACAATTGTTATTTAATATCCCGTAGAAAAATTTTCTAACATGGCTTGATGTGTCTAATTATGGCCTAATATGTCCATGTATAATTTTTGATATGGCTCAATATAAAAATTGTCCATACTAAAACTTATGCGATGTCTTGAAGTTCAAACGCCTTCAAGCCCATAATTTCCGATTATTATTTCATTTTTCAGCATGATATAAATTTTACATACTGCATACTACATACTGCCTTTACACTAAGGACATACATTAAAATATTTAAAAAAAATTAACTAATCGATAGTGATCGTTAGAAACAATAAATATTTTGGAAGCGTTTAATAAACACAATTAATACTAAACATGTAATTTTGTAATTCATTAGCATTGCGTTCCGGATTGCTCGAGTTTCAAGTTTTCAACTTTTAATTGATTATCAATGTTGCAGATGAAAGGTGCTTTAACGCTGTGATATTGATTCTTTCCCGAAAAGATGCAACCTTGCCGCGATACGCTTGCAAGATTTCCGAAATCGCGATCCCACAGTATATCGACTGGTTCCAACTTAAGATGCTGACCATTTCCGATAAACATGTCTAATTTTTCCTCCACGTATAGTCCCAGCATTTCATATTTTGACTTATCACCCCCATAGTAGTTCTCGGATGATAAAATATTAACTCCCAGAGCTTGGAAGTATGATTCGTCGCCAAAGAATCGGTTAGAAATCAAGTTAATTTTTTCCGCATCTATGCGTATAGTCTGATTGTTACCAACAAAGATAGTTCTAAGAAGCTTGACGTGATTCGCAACTAAGTCGAAAACTGCATTGTCCACCGAAATTATACTGTCTTTTATGGTTATATTTTTTGCTCGCAGCTTACAAGACTCTTCCAGTTTCGAAATATTCTGTTGCTCAATAATTATCTCTTTATGAATTAAATTAGAGCAATTTAAAAATTTGCCCTCTCTTTTAGGAGGATCATTTGATAGGGTCTGCGTCGGCATCGTGGTTGATGTTGAAGTCGGCGTCGTCATCGATCTTGAATTCGTTGTCTGCATCATGGTTGATGTTGAAGTCGGCGTCGTCGTCGATGTTGAATTCGTTGTCGGCATCATGGTTGATGTTGAAGTTGGCGTCGGCGTCGATGTTGAATTCGTTGTCGGCATCATGGTTGATGTTGAAGTCGGCGTCGTCGTCGATGTTGAAGTCGGCGTCGACGTTGAAGTTGGCGTCGGCATCGTTGTTGACGTTGAAGTTGGCGTCGGCATCGTTGTCGACGTTGAAGTTGGCGTCGGGATCGTCGTCGACAACTCCTTTTGAACCGGTGGCATTCCAGTCTCTGGAAAAACAAAAAATTCAATAAATTAAATTATGCATATCTCATTTCAAAACAATAATAATCAGTAGAATAAATTTAAAAAAAGCAGTGTTAAAATAATAATCAGAATTATTTCACAATTGTTATTTAATATTCCGTAATAAAATTTTCTAACTTGGCTTGATGTGTCTCATTATAGTTTGATATGTCCATATATAATTTTTGATATGGCTCAATAATTTCCGATTATTATTTCATTTTTCAGCATTATGCGTATTGTGTTGCTGACTCCAACAAACAAGAATCTAAGAAGCTTAACGTGATTGGCAATTAAGTAGAGAGTTTTTTGGTCTATCGAAATTATACTGTCTTCAATTATTATACTTTTTGCTTGCAGCTTACTAGAGATTTCCAGATCCACAGTTATCCGTTCGCTTTTGATTGTATTTTCATAAGTCAAATGAGGGTGTAAAATGTTCATTCCATTAGGAGGAAAAATTGGTAGCATCTTTGACATTGAAGTCAACGCCGGAATTGTCGTTTCAAGCGGTTGCTTTTCAATAACTGGAAAAACAAAAAATCTAATAAATTAAATTAAGCATACTTTAATATCTCATTTCAAAACAATAATAATCAGTAAAATGAATTAAAAAAAGATAGTGTTAAAATAATATTCAGAAATATTTCACAATTGTTATTTAATATCCCGTAGAAAATTTTTCTAACATGGCTTGATGTGTCTAAATATGGCCTAATATGTCCATGTATAATTTTTGATATGGCTCAATATAAAAATTGTCCATACTAAAACTTATGCGATGTCTTGAAGTTCAAACGCCTTCAAGCCCATAATTTCCGATTATTATTTCATTTTTCAGCATGATATAAATTTTACATACTGCATACTACATACTGCCTTTACACTAAGGACATACATTAAAATATTTAAAAAAAATTAACTAATCGATAGTGATCGTTAGAAACAATAAATATTTTGGAAGCGTTTAATAAACACAATTAATACTAAACATGTAATTTTGTAATTCATTAGCATTGCGTTCCGGATTGCTCGAGTTTCAAGTTTTCAACTTTTAATTGATTATCAATGTTGCAGATGAAAGGTGCTTTAACGCTGTGATATTGATTCTTTCCCGAAAAGATGCAACCTTGCCGCGATACGCTTGCAAGATTTCCGAAATCGCGATCCCACAGTATATCGACTGGTTCCAACTTAAGATGCTGACCATTTCCGATAAACATGTCTAATTTTTCCTCCACGTATAGTCCCAGCATTTCATATTTTGACTTATCACCCCCATAGTAGTTCTCGGATGATAAAATAGTAACTCCCAGAGCTTGGAAGTATGATTCGTCGCCAAAGAATCGGTTAGAAATCAAGTTAATTTTTTCCGCATCTATGCGTATAGTCTGATTGTTACCAACAAAGATAGTTCTAAGAAGCTTGACGTGATTAGCAACTAAGTCGAAAACGGCATTGTCCACCGAAATTATACTGTCTTTTATGGTTATATTTTTTGCTCGCAGCTTACAAGACTATAATTATCTCTTAATGAATTAAATTAGAGCAATTTAAAAATTTGCCCTCTCTTTTAGGAGGATCTTTTGATAGGGTCTGCGTCGGCATCGTGGTTGATGTTGAAGTCGGCGTCGTCATCGATCTTGAATTCGTTGTCTGCATCATGGTTGATGTTGAAGTCGGCGTCGTCGTCGATGTTGAATTCGTTGTCGGCATCATGGTTGATGTTGAAGTCGGCGTTGGCGTCGATGTTGAATTCGTTGTCGGCATCATGGTTGATGTTGAAGTCGGCGTCGTCGTCGATGTTGAAGTCGGCGTCGACGTTGAAGTTGGCGTCGGCATCGTTGTTGACGTTGAAGTTGGCGTCGGCATCGTTGTCGACGTAGATGCTTCCAACTGATAAAGTTGGAATCATTAACCATAATTTATTTGTGTCTAAGACATTCCATGAACTAGCTGGTTTAGTGGACACAAAAGCTTTGTCTTCATCACTAACATCCAACATGACTTGTTCTTTCAAATCGACTAGTGCTGGAACTTTTAATGTTCCACCTTACAATGCAATCTGTGCCAGATATTGGAGTCTGTAGAAAGATACCCTGAGTGTATAAAGTCATTGTTTTGTTTATTGAGATGGGTATTGGGTTTAGTCCTGTGCAGGAAATCACTGCTAGGGTGTCTTCCTTGCTAGCACTTAATTTTATTTTCATAGTTGCACCACCCATACATGCATAACAACCTTTAATTGATAGTTCCTCACCAGAGCAAGTACTTTTTTCTTTTCTAATACTTATTTCCAGGTTCTTAATGGATACTTGAATTTCATATGTTTCTGCAACTGTATTTTTCATTGTAACAGTACCATCTGGAAAACTATCTATCATTGCAGAACCATTTAGACTAGGAAGCCTTTGACCTTGTATAGCTTTCTTTATGTTTATTTGATTGTTTGTGACAATTGCATCCCAATTTATATTTTTAATCCTAACAGTACTTTTTGCTATTAATCCGTCAGTCCTCGGATCACAGACACAATAGAAAATCTATTGTGTCTCGGCCCGATCGGGCCGCTCGGTGGTCAATGGGTTAAGCACTTATCAGTTAATCCCAAAGCATCCTCATTTGTTGAACAACGAATTTCACCAATTGAGCCTGAAAATAGCTCAGTGGATTTTTGACAACTTGAATAATATATAGCCTTATCATCCCTAACCAAGCAAAAATCATTATTATTAATTGGTGTTGAATCAGCATTTTTTGACAACTTTAAATTTTCTCCTGAATAGGGCTCTGCTCCTACTAAAGTTGTCTCAAAGTCATTCATACCAGGAAGGTTATGGAATCTAACTTCAATAGATAGGTGGGGAATCCAATTAGGACATTCAAAAACATCATATATGACATCATCTGCATTTAAAAGTTCAACACTATGAAAACTGCAACCATTATCACATCTCATGCAACCATTACCTGCACATCCTCCAGGAGTGGAACAATCAAATAGTGATAATTTATTAATTGTATTTGGAAACATTTCATGTTGCATTTCACTAAAATTCATAAAGGAAGTACATGACCTCCATGAAGGGCAAGCGCCAGACCCTGGACAATGACTACTACTTTTGGGATTCACTTTTGCTTGCACTGTTTTGTATAAGGCATTTTTAGAACAATAGTAGTTATTAGAAAGAACTTTTATTGATACATATCCATTAGTGTTATCATCTTTGTCCATTATATTAATACAAGTGGTTTGACCCACTGGTGGTCCAGAGATTCTTAAAGTTGAAGAAACCTTGCAAACAGCATTATTGAAGCTATCTGTGTAGTGTTTCTCACTCTTTTTGATCGGAAACCATAGTAGTGCTATCTGAACAAGCATGACTCATGTTTATTCCAAGCATTACAATTAAAAAAAACATATGGATAAGTTGAATCTTTTATTATTACTGTCATAATAATGTGATGGTGCATAAAATCTGAAAGAGTAAACTGATCTTCTAATAAATGGTTTTGGTCTATGTTCTAATGAAGAGGTAGAATCACCATTCTTTACTAGAATGCCACTTAATGCATTTCCTTCCCTCTTTTCTTTCAATAAGCTTTCAAGATCTCCTTCTTCATTTGCTTCCTCTTTTTTGTGTTTAAATGAAGGGAAAATTCTTCCTTTAAATGATCTTGAATGTTGGGTATTTTAGATTTAATCTTTGGAATTTTTTCTTTGGTCAATTTCAGAATCATTACTATTATAGTTGTAATTAAAATAAATGAGATTATTATGATCAATATTAGTAGTATTTTTTCATCTTGTTTCATGCATGATGGATTTAATAAGTTTTTATGACATAAAAAGCAATCAATTTTCAAACATAAATCAAATGGCTCACATGTTGTAATTTCTCTAGTTATTATTCCTTTATCTCCATAAACAGTTATTATAGGTTGCATACTACCTTGTAAAATGTTAAAAGGCAAATTTATATCAAGGAAAGTCATTTCATTTTCCTCCTCATAATTGTACCAGATGTGATTATCACCCATATTCACAACTATTTTCCTAACAAGACAGTTACTCTCAAAATGAATTCTAGCATTAGAGCAAGATAAGGAGTGATCACAGTATTTTTGGAAGTATAGAGATTCATGATCATTTATAGGCATGAGAATTGTTCCTTCATCATCAATCAGCATTGCTTCATATCTTATTGTTGTCCATAAAGTAATGAAAGAAGATATTTGCACAATCGAAGGTTTTCCTTTCCGCGCCATCCTTTTTAAAATTACTATATATGTTTTCGAAAGTATTTGATAATTGTTGTTGATTTTGAAGCAAATCTTCGGCGTTAGACATGATAAAAAAGTATATTTAAAGACTCACTGCTTGATACTGATACTTCCTTGATTCAATCCTCACTTGTGAACACTAACACAACACTGATCACACACACAATATGTCCACACGCGAGGTCCAAGGCTACGAAGGACCAAAAAGAGAGATGTATGGGCTGCTGATTGATATGATATGATATCCCATACACTCCTTTAGCTGATAAATTGATAGATTGATAGTTTGATGATGTAAAACAAATTATTGCTTTTGATCACTTTATTGTTGATTGATACTTTAAACTAATGATGATAATATGATATGATTCATATATTGATATATTGAACCATGATTCCGACAACGAATTCAACATCGACGCCGACGCCGACTTCAACATCAACCATGATGCCGACAACGAATTCAACATCGACGACGACGCCGACTTCAACATCAACCATGATGCAGACAACGAATTCAAGATCGATGACGACGCCGACTTCAACATCAACCACGATGCCGACGCAGACCCTATCAAATGATCCTCCTAAAAGAGAGGGCAAATTTTTAAATTGCTCTAATTTAATTCATAAAGATATAATTATTGAGCAACAGAATATTTCGAAACTGGAAGAGTCTTGTAAGCTGCGAGCAAAAAATATAACCATAAAAGACAGTATAATTTCGGTGGACAATGCAGTTTTCGACTTAGTTGCGAATCACGTCAAGCTTCTTAGAACTATCTTTGTTGGTAACAATCAGACTATACGCATAGATGCGGAAAAAATTAACTTGATTTCTAACCGATTCTTTGGCGACGAATCATACTTCCAAGCTCTGGGAGTTACTATTTTATCATCCGAGAACTACTATGGGGGTGATAAGTCAAAATATGAAATGCTGGGACTATACGTGGAGGAAAAATTAGACATGTTTATCGGAAATGGTCAGCATCTTAAGTTGGAACCAGTCGATATACTGTGGGATCGCGATTTCGGAAATCTTGCAAGCGTATCGCGGCAAGGTTGCATCTTTTCGGGAAAGAATCAATATCACAGCGTTAAAGCACCTTTCATCTGCAACATTGATAATCAATTAAAAGTTGAAAACTTGAAACTCGAGCAATCCGGAACGCAATGCTAATGAATTACAAAATTACATGTTTAGTATTAATTGTGTTTATTAAACGCTTCCAAAATATTTATTGTTTCTAACGATCACTATCGATTAGTTAATTTTTTTTAAATATTTTAATGTATGTCCTTAGTGTAAAGGTAGTATGTAGTATGCAGTATGTAAAATTTATATCATGCTGAAAAATGAAATAATAATCGGAAATTATGGGCTTGAAGGCGTTTGAACTTCAAGACATCGCATAAGTTTTAGTATGGACAATTTTTATATTGAGCCATATCAAAAATTATACATGGACATATTAGGCCATAATTAGACACATCAAGCCATGTTAGAAAATTTTTCTACGGGATATTAAATAACAATTGTGAAATATTTCTGAATATTATTTTAACACTATCTTTTTTTAATTCATTTTACCGATTATTATTGTTTTGAAATGAGATATTAAAGTATGCTTAATTTAATTTATTAGATTTTTTGTTTTTCCAGTTATTGAAAAGCAACCGCTTGAAACGACAATTCCGGCGTTGACTTCAATGTCAAAGATGCTACCAATTTTTCCTCCTAATGGAATGAACATTTTACACCCTCATTCGACTTATGAAAATACAATCAAAAGCGAACGGATAACTGTGGATCTGGAAATCTCTAGTAAGCTGCAAGCAAAAAGTATAATAATTGAAGACAGTATAATTTCGATAGACCAAAAAACTCTCTACTTAATTGCCAATCACGTTAAGCTTCTTAGATTCTTGTTTGTTGGAGTCAGCAACACAATACGCATAATGCTGAAAAATGAAATAATAATCGGAAATTATTGAGCCATATCAAAAATTATATATGGACATATCAAACTATAATGAGACACATCAAGCCAAGTTAGAAAATTTTATTACGGAATATTAAATAACAATTGTGAAATAATTCTGATTATTATTTTAACACTGCTTTTTTTAAATTTATTCTACTGATTATTATTGTTTTGAAATGAGATATGCATAATTTAATTTATTGAATTTTTTGTTTTTCCAGAGACTGGAATGCCACCGGTTCAAAAGGAGTTGTCGACGACGATCCCGACGCCAACTTCAACGTCGACAACGATGCCGACGCCAACTTCAACGTCAACAACGATGCCGACGCCAACTTCAACGTCGACGCCGACTTCAACATCGACGACGACGCCGACTTCAACATCAACCATGATGCCGACAACGAATTCAACATCGACGCCGACGCCGACTTCAACATCAACCATGATGCCGACAACGAATTCAACATCGACGACGACGCCGACTTCAACATCAACCATGATGCAGACAACGAATTCAAGATCGATGACGACGCCGACTTCAACATCAACCACGATGCCGACGCAGACCCTATCAAATGATCCTCCTAAAAGAGAGGGCAAATTTTTAAATTGCTCTAATTTAATTCATAAAGAGATAATTATTGAGCAACAGAATATTTCGAAGCTGGAAGAGTCTTGTAAGCTGCGAGCAAAAAATATAACCATAAAAGACAGTATAATTTCGGTGGACAATGCAGTTTTCGACTTAGTTGCGAATCACGTCAAGCTTCTTAGAACTATCTTTGTTGGTAACAATCAGACTATACGCATAGATGCGGAAAAAATTAACTTGATTTCTAACCGATTCTTTGGCGACGAATCATACTTCCAAGCTCTGGGAGTTACTATTTTATCATCCGAGAACTACTATGGGGGTGATAAGTCAAAATATGAAATGCTGGGACTATACGTGGAGGAAAAATTAGACATGTTTATCGGAAATGGTCAGCATCTTAAGTTGGAACCAGTCGATATACTGTGGGATCGCGATTTCGGAAATCTTGCAAGCGTATCGCGGCAAGGTTGCATCTTTTCGGGAAAGAATCAATATCACAGCGTTAAAGCACCTTTCATCTGCAACATTGATAATCAATTAAAAGTTGAAAACTTGAAACTCGAGCAATCCGGAACGCAATGCTAATGAATTACAAAATTACATGTTTAGTATTAATTGTTTTTATTAAACGCTTCCAAAATATTTATTGTTTCTAACGATCACTATCGATTAGTTAATTTTTTTTAAATATTTTAATGTACACTACTCAAAACAAAATAGGGCCCACCTACACTTATCTCAAAGTTTTGCCTACACGTAATTTATAGGGTAGTTATTGGGGTACTTGAGTATTCCCTTACGTTGTTGACATGTTAACGAAACTTTATTGCTGTTTTAACTATTCTTTTTAATGTTATTCTCAAGTGGGTAACCAGAAAAAGTTAAATGTTTCAAAATCACGTTCTTTCCAAATTCTCAATCACTTGTGTTCAAAGTCTCATTCTGAATGTTACTGTAGCACATCGTTATTTTTTAAAATTTAATTTGATTTCGGTATTATTCGTGATTATTATGCCTGGATCTCGGGTTCATATGGATATGGAAACGGCAGCAAGAGCGGTTGCTTTGCTTCAAGAAGGAAATTCTCAGAGGTCGGTGGCAATACGTCTTGGTGTGTCACGTCGAGCTATCCGAAATGCTTGGGATCGTTATCAAGAGACAGGTAGTGTTGCTAGAAGACGTGGAACAGGAAGTACTCGGGCTACAACAGCCCAAGAGGACCGGTACATCAGACTAACAGCGCGTCGGCAGCGGACGGTAACCGCCCGTGCCTTACAAAATCAACTGCGGCAATCTACTGGCACGCGAGTGAGTGATCAAACCATTCGGAATCGACTTCATGAAGGTGGCCAAAGGTCCAGAACTCGCGCTGTTCGACTGAAAATGACAAGTGCCCATCGTGCAGCACGATTAAGGTTTGCTCGTGATCACTCAGACTGGTCTATGGATAACTGGGGGACAGTACTGTTTACGGATGAAACTAAAGTGAAGTTTTTAAGTGACGATCGTCGAGTGCGTGTATGGAGAAGGGAAGGTGAACGTTTTTCTGAACCTTGTGTCCACGGAACAGACCGATTTGGAGGTCCAAGCGTCATGGTGTGGGGCGGCATAAGCCTACATGGCAAAACGGAGCTCGTAGTTCTTGATGGAGGTACCGTGACTGCTACAACCTATGTCGAACGGGTCATCCGGCCTCACGTGATCCCATTTTCACAAAGAATTGGGGAAGAATTCATCTTAATGCAAGATAATGCCCGCCCACATACAGCCCGTATCACTCAAAGAGCACTCTCTGATGGCAATATAAGAGTTCTGCCGTGGCCAGCCATGAGTCCTGACCTCAATCCAATAGAGCATATGTGGGATCAATTAAAAAGGAGCGTCAAAGCAAATTTCAGCAACGTAAACAGCCAACAAGATCTCATAAATGCTCTTAAAGTCTGTTGGGAGCAAATACCTGACGAAAATGTAACCCATTTGATTGAAAGTGTCCCAGATAGGCTCAGAGAGTGCATACGGAGCAGAGGGGGTCCCACACGCTACTAATTACAAAATAAACCAGATTTTTTTGTTAATAAAGGTTTTATTGAAACTTTTGTCATTTGTCTTATTTGTGCAATTTTTCTCTAATACTGTTAATTTTGCATAATTTTCATAAAATCGCTAATTTTTGCTTAAGTTTACGTTAAAACAATTGTCCTACACCTTGTTCGTTTGTACTCATTCATAAAATAAGAAAAAAGTGAAGAGTTTTTACAACACAGCAAAAAATCAGGGTGGGCCCTATTTTGTTTTGAGTAGTGTATGTCCTTAGTGTAAAGGCAGTATGTAGTATGCAGTATGTAAAATTTATATCATGCTGAAAAATGAAATAATAATCGGAAATTATGGGCTTGAAGGCGTTTGAACTTCAAGACATCGCATAAGTTTTAGTATGGACAATTTTTATATTGAGCCATATCAAAAATTATACATGGACATATTAGGCCATAATTAGACACATCAAGCCATGTTAGAAAATTTTTCTACGGGATATTAAATAACAATTGTGAAATATTTCTGAATATTATTTTAACACTATCTTTTTTTAATTCATTTTACCGATTATTATTGTTTTGAAATGAGATATTAAAGTATGCTTAATTTAATTTATTAGATTTTTTGTTTTTCCAGTTATTGAAAAGCAACCGCTTGAAACGACAATACCGGCGTTGACTTCAATGTCAAAGATGCTACCAATTTTTCCTCCTAATGGAATGAACATTTTACACCCTCATTCGACTTATGAAAATACAATCAAAAGCGAACGGATAACTGTGGATCTGGAAATCTCTAGTAAGCTGCAAGCAAAAAGTATAATAATTGAAGACAGTATAATTTCGATAGACCAAAAAACTCTCTACTTAATTGCCAATCACGTTAAGCTTCTTAGATTCTTGTTTGTTGGAGTCAGCAACACAATACGCATAATGCTGAAAAATGAAATAATAATCGGAAATTATTGAGCCATATCAAAAATTATATATGGACATATCAAACTATAATGAGACACATCAAGCCAAGTTAGAAAATTTTATTACGGAATATTAAATAACAATTGTGAAATAATTCTGATTATTATTTTAACACTGCTTTTTTTAAATTTATTCTACTGATTATTATTGTTTTGAAATGAGATATGCATAATTTAATTTATTGAATTTTTTGTTTTTCCAGAGACTGGAATGCCACCGGTTCAAAAGGAGTTGTCGACGACGATCCCGACGCCAACTTCAACGTCGACAACGATGCCGACGCCAACTTCAACGTCAACAACGATGCCGACGCCAACTTCAACGTCGACGCCGACTTCAACATCGACGACGACGCCGACTTCAACATCAACCATGATGCCGACAACGAATTCAACATCGACGCCGACGCCGACTTCAACATCAACCATGATGCCGACAACGAATTCAACATCGACGACGACGCCGACTTCAACATCAACCATGATGCAGACAACGAATTCAAGATCGATGACGACGCCTACTTCAACATCAACCACGATGCCGACGCAGACCCTATCAAATGATCCTCCTAAAAGAGAGGGCAAATTTTTAAATTGCTCTAATTTAATTCATAAAGAGATAATTATTGAGCAACAGAATATTTCGAAGCTGGAAGAGTCTTGTAAGCTGCGAGCAAAAAATATAACCATAAAAGACAGTATAATTTCGGTGGACAATGCAGTTTTCGACTTAGTTGCGAATCACGTCAAGCTTCTTAGAACTATCTTTGTTGGTAACAATCAGACTATACGCATAGATGCGGAAAAAATTAACTTGATTTCTAACCGATTCTTTGGCGACGAATCATACTTCCAAGCTCTGGGAGTTACTATTTTATCATCCGAGAACTACTATGGGGGTGATAAGTCAAAATATGAAATGCTGGGACTATACGTGGAGGAAAAATTAGACATGTTTATCGGAAATGGTCAGCATCTTAAGTTGGAACCAGTCGATATACTGTGGGATCGCGATTTCGGAAATCTTGCAAGCGTATCGCGGCAAGGTTGCATCTTTTCGGGAAAGAATCAATATCACAGCGTTAAAGCACCTTTCATCTGCAACATTGATAATCAATTAAAAGTTGAAAACTTGAAACTCGAGCAATCCGGAACGCAATGCTAATGAATTACAAAATTACATGTTTAGTATTAATTGTGTTTATTAAACGCTTCCAAAATATTTATTGTTTCTAACGATCACTATCGATTAGTTAATTTTTTTTAAATATTTTAATGTATGTCCTTAGTGTAAAGGCAGTATGTAGTATGCAGTATGTAAAATTTATATCATGCTGAAAAATGAAATAATAATCGGAAATTATGGGCTTGAAGGCGTTTGAACTTCAAGACATCGCATAAGTTTTAGTATGGACAATTTTTATATTGAGCCATATCAAAAATTATACATGGACATATTAGGCCATAATTAGACACATCAAGCCATGTTAGAAAATTTTTCTACGGGATATTAAATAACAATTGTGAAATATTTCTG
The DNA here is from genome assembly GCF_061535455.1 of Colias philodice. Taxonomy (NCBI): domain Eukaryota; kingdom Metazoa; phylum Arthropoda; class Insecta; order Lepidoptera; family Pieridae; genus Colias; species Colias philodice. The sequence goes on from NC_143104.1 coordinate 1,615,138, forward strand.
AATATTATTTTAACACTATCTTTTTTTAATTCATTTTACTGATTATTATTGTTTTGAAATGAGATATTAAAGTATGCTTAATTTAATTTATTAAATTTTTTGTTTTTCCAGTTATTGAAAAGCAACCGCTTGAAACGACAATTCCGGCGTTGACTTCAATGTCAAAGATGCTACCAATTTTTCCTCCTAATGGAATGAACATTTTACACCCTCATTTGACTTATGAAAATACAATCAAAAGCGAACGGATAACTGTGGATCTGGAAATCTCTAGTAAGCTGCAAGCAAAAAGTATAATAATTGAAGACAGTATAATTTCGATAGACCAAAAAACTCTCTACTTAATTGCCAATCACGTTAAGCTTCTTAGATTCTTGTTTGTTGGAGTCAGCAACACAATACGCATAATGCTGAAAAATGAAATAATAATCGGAAATTATTGAGCCATATCAAAAATTATATATGGACATATCAAACTATAATGAGACACATCAAGCCAAGTTAGAAAATTTTATTACGGAATATTAAATAACAATTGTGAAATAATTCTGATTATTATTTTAACACTGCTTTTTTTAAATTTATTCTACTGATTATTATTGTTTTGAAATGAGATATGCATAATTTAATTTATTGAATTTTTTGTTTTTCCAGAGACTGGAATGCCACCGGTTCAAAAGGAGTTGTCGACGACGATCCCGACGCCAACTTCAACGTCGACAACGATGCCGACGCCAACTTCAACGTCAACAACGATGCCGACGCCAACTTCAACGTCGACGCCGACTTCAACATCGACGACGACGCCGACTTCAACATCAACCATGATGCCGACAACGAATTCAACATCGACGCCGACGCCGACTTCAACATCAACCATGATGCCGACAACGAATTCAACATCGACGACGACGCCGACTTCAACATCAACCATGATGCAGACAACGAATTCAAGATCGATGACGACGCCGACTTCAACATCAACCACGATGCCGACGCAGACCCTATCAAATGATCCTCCTAAAAGAGAGGGCAAATTTTTAAATTGCTCTAATTTAATTCATAAAGAGATAATTATTGAGCAACAGAATATTTCGAAACTGGAAGAGTCTTGTAAGCTGCGAGCAAAAAATATAACCATAAAAGACAGTATAATTTCGGTGGACAATGCAGTTTTCGACTTAGTTGCGAATCACGTCAAGCTTCTTAGAACTATCTTTGTTGGTAACAATCAGACTATACGCATAGATGCGGAAAAAATTAACTTGATTTCTAACCGATTCTTTGGCGACGAATCATACTTCCAAGCTCTGGGAGTTACTATTTTATCATCCGAGAACTACTATGGGGGTGATAAGTCAAAATATGAAATGCTGGGACTATACGTGGAGGAAAAATTAGACATGTTTATCGGAAATGGTCAGCATCTTAAGTTGGAACCAGTCGATATACTGTGGGATCGCGATTTCGGAAATCTTGCAAGCGTATCGCGGCAAGGTTGCATCTTTTCGGGAAAGAATCAATATCACAGCGTTAAAGCACCTTTCATCTGCAACATTGATAATCAATTAAAAGTTGAAAACTTGAAACTCGAGCAATCCGGAACGCAATGCTAATGAATTACAAAATTACATGTTTACACTAATGATATTTTCAAGTTTAGAGGAAATGAGTATGATGTTTTGTAAGACTCTCTGTAAGCAGTTGTAATGATAGCTAACTATCATGTAATTTTGTTTTAGACAATAAAAAATAGCATTCAGTAATTTTGGTTTTTCCTCCATACCTTCCAATATTATTTAAATACCTACCGAAAGCTCTTAATTCGGAAGACTGGTCACATACAACATGAAACAATTCCTATGGGATGTTTTGGTCTTTTTTGCTCCTGCCTAAAATTAATATCATTATTGACGTTATTATTCAAATAAATGTGATGTAATAATGAGATTTGGTAAAATAAATAATTAAAGCCCATCAAAATATATTATGAAATTAATTTTTGTATTATATTTTTGATAAACTGATTTGATACGTTATGTACTTCATAGAGTCATTGTCACATAAGTTAGCAGCTCAGCAGACGGGAACTTAAAGGTGCACGAATATCACCAAAAGTAAGCAGCTTTGAGCGAGATAAGTAGTTGGATGGGTGACCGCTGTTATAGCCCACATCATTTTTACATATATTTATTTTAACATTTTAACGTAAACACTTTAATTGCAAAAAATATTTATTTATTTTTATATAATAATCAACTAAATTATACTTTCCTAACAAAAGAAATAAAATCTTTGAACATTTTAATTTCTTACAACATATAAGGCACTATAGGATCTTTGGTTACAATCAGTAGTCTTCATTAGTACAGTCAGTCTTCATCTATACCCACTATTTAAGTACCTTAAAGTATTTATAACAGTCTGCACTTAAAATCAGTTAAAGCGGACTTAACAAATATAATATACTAGCGGTCCGCCCCGGCTTCGCCCGTGGTACATAATATTTACGTTTTCTCTACATAAGAACCATCCTCATACTTCAAGGAATATAATAAAAAAGAATTATCGAAATCGGTTCAGCCGTTCTCGAGTTATGCGCTTACCAACACATTTTGCGATTCATTTTTATATATAAGATTAATCATGTTCATAATCACATTAGAACTTAAACTCTATTCTATTTTGAAACTAAACTCAAAACATAACAACGTGCTCAAAATCTTTTAAACAGGAACTCAAATATTTTTTTAGAAATGTAGCATGTGAAAATTTATAAAAGTAAGTTTGACAACTAATCTAATCCGACTCATCACAGTTGTGACAAATATAATACCGACTACCATTTGTACAGTCTACATGGGCCCAAAGGTTACACTTTCCTTGGCATTTAATCCATTTTTCGCCAGGCCTACTTTCAGAATATGGACCAAGGCACACCAAACAAAAATATTCTTCTTCATCTGATATTGACGGTGATTGTTTCCTTTTCGTTGCTTTACCTTTTCCTTTTCCTTTCGGCTCATTGAGATTTTTTTTGATGCCCTTTGCCTTCAGTCGTTTTTCTTTTGCTTCATATTCTTGCCTGACTGCCTCTTTTTCAGGCGTGTCCGTGTAAATCGTAGACTTCTTGGTTCTAGGTCCTCGCGTTTTTCTTTGGGAAGCTTTTGGAAAGGGCCGAACAATTTCAGGAGAAAAAACTGATGGTATGGCAAAAGTAGATGGTTGAACATTGCTAAAATTTTGGCTTGATGTATTGTCTAATATAGAAGGTGAAAGTGGTGTGGACTTTTATTATTAGGTCCAAAATTCTCAGTAACAAAATTTTCTTCTTGAATACAGTCAAGGTTGGCAATATTTACTAAAAATGGTGCTATGGGAGCATCCTCTTGATTGTCAGGGATTGGTCTGCTTATTACAGGTGATGGTGCTGCAGGAATATTATTTTCAGTGTCAGGATTTGGTCTAGTTCTTCCAGTTGAAGTTGCCTGAAACAACCATACAGCCTTGTCTTAATATAAATGTTCCAGCTTATTATTATTAAACTCAAGCAAATAAAATCATTGTTACAAAACAATATTAAATTGCAGTGATAAATTCAGTATAACATTGAAACAAAAGGAAAAAGTCTTAGATGAAGGATTGGTCTCCGCGCGCGCGCTACGACTAGATACCGCACCACCTAAAAACAATAGCTCTGCGAGTGCGGCAACTCATTTCTGTAGTGTGTGTTAGGCAATTTGTAAAGACGCTAGTGTGTGTGAAGAATTGGGCTGCCAGCTACATAAATTTTACCTAATAAATGGGAAATCTGGCATCTTGGAAAGAAGTTTGAAAAATATTTTTTTTCATCCTGACCTGGCCGGGAATCGAATCCATGAACATGCGACTCAAATCCACTTGCGACGCTACTATACTATAGTCACAAAGGTTGTTTAAAAGTAAAAAAGCGGAAATAAAAAAAAACATATTATATGAGTCAGTTAAACATGGTTAAACAGAAATAAATTATTGTTATTATATTTTTTTATACATGTGTTAGTAATAGTATTAAAAAAAAAAGTTCAAATTATTGCTAAAAGATTTCCTCAACCACGTGTATTTTTTGGATATGCAGTACGGCAACACTGTATGGCGTCGTATTTTCGTAGAAAAAATTTTCGATGTAAAGGAGAAATTTCGATTAATACGAAACTTTAGTGATGGTACGTGATCCTAGTGTCTTTCTTATTTTTTGTTGTATTATTTTTAAATAGTTTTATGACACAAATAGGCATTTTACTTCAGATTTTGTTCAAAATCTTTATAAACTATCGGTTCGCCCTCTCCACACAATGCATGTGACACGACTGGCTTGGGTACGCCGAATTCGGCGTACTATTAGTTGCCGCATTTTTCAAGTACGCCGGCGGTATCTAGTCGTAGCGCGCGCGCGGAGACCAATCCATAATCTAAGGAAAAAGTAATAAGCAAATCATAATTACCTGCCGTGGGGCAATTCTACTTTCAAGTTCAATATGTATTGCTTGTTGCAACTGAGATGGATTCTCTCTCACAATAAGGTCATGTTTACGGTTCCGCAGAGAGCTTCCACAAAGTATGCAAACATGTATGTGGCCACGGGAAGATGAGGCACCAGATTCATTAGCTAATCCGGAGTTGACACATTGCATTGCCAATTCTTTACAGGCATCACATATGTAATCTTCTTCAGTGATCTAAAATAAGAATTAGAGTTGTATTATGATGTATGATTGCGTGTGACGGTTTATGTTAGTGTAATAAAATAAGAACGTATGTAAATACGTACTATTATTGGAGAACTCCACTCGCCGATCTTAGAAACCACTCTGGTATCCAGTTCAAAAACGAGATGGCGGCGAAGGGTATCAATGCGTATGTTACAATTAACACATCGCAATCGCAGGGCTAATTGTGTAGCGGTAGTCTGCATGATGTCTCTCACAATTATCCAAGATACAAAATCGGTATCCAGAAATCAAAAGCACAGAATAATCGTCACAAGTGGTAGTTATCAGTCCGTTAAGCAATGCGAGGTCAAAACAACAGAAGTAAATCCAAAATATTACAGAACGAATCACAATCCACAACAACGAGAGAAGCGAATAGATGACGCGATGATTGCCGGGTGTCAATCAATGAATCAATGGCGCGGGTCGATGACCACAGATTTTATAACTTGTCGATGACAAATGACGTTCCGTTGTACGTAATTCAGCTTACTATGAACCTACATCATTATTTTTATGACAATAATTCAGTGCATAATAAATATAGTAGTTGATTTGATGCCTACAAACTAATTGGATTGAATTACAATTAACAACTATTCAGAAAAACGGAAATAATTATAGTCTTTCAATATTGAGTCAATTTTTACGCGAAATGAATCGTCTTTAGGTGCGTTCTGAAACTATTATTTTGAATAATTTCGAAACATTTACAAAAACAAAAATAAACGGATATCTTTTTTTTTTGGCTACTTAGAGAGGTATTTCTTGTGTTTTTTAAGACCTTAAAAAATGGGGTATTTTTCATATATATGGCATATACCATAATCTATTGTTGTACGGAGTTTTGAGACGTAACTACTCAAAGTAGTACTTCTAAAATATTCCCTAACAATATAGACATTAGACATCTCTGTCAGTGAAACTCACGCTCATAATGGAAATAATGTTTGGATGACAGATTAAATTCATTACTTTTATTTCTCGCATTAAGGTCTTGATATTATGACTTGCATCCAAGCATTTTACAGCTACTTCAGTGCCATTCCAATTGGCCAATTTCACGCATCCAAATGCACCCTCTCCTAGTTTTTTATTTACAAATTTTATATCACTTTTTTAATTATTGGTACATTCAAAGTTGTTTCACCTTCACATGCAGATGTTGATAGCTGGTAGAATTTTTTCCTTATTTATTGGGTACTGAACATTCGATTCAGAACCAGAAGACGAAGAAAAAATGCTTGACATTTGTTGGTTTTCTGAAGGAAACTTCAGGAGGATGTATTTTGTTGCCTTCATTCGTATTAGTTCGGGCTGTACTAAGTAAAAATGGCTGCAGCTGAGAGTTTATTAATTTGAGTTGTTGTCCAGCAAGTTCGAAAAACTCACAATACTGACTATCCAAATTTGTGAGCCTCGAGAATTACTTCATTAATGTTGACTAATTTTATCAATGAATTTTTCAAAATATTTTCATTAAATTCATTATGCATCGCTTCAATAGATAATTTCTTTGTGTTGTCAATACTGTGCTGAACACTGCAGTCAATGCAGGCGAGGTGATGAACAGTGGCATGATCAGAGAATATTTTTCTATACTCTTCTGGTTGTAAAATGACTTCCAGCCGCCTGATCTTTCTTATTGGGGTGGACTTCAAATTCTCTATCAAATTCATCATCGTAATTAGAATCTCCACCTTCTTCCAACAGCAATCGAATACGTTCATGATTCATTTTAATTCATAACTTAAAAATTTCATAAATCGATGTAGTATCCGTAATCTCCACACAATCGTTGTTTTCTTGTGAAAAATTTCGTGATGTCTCCCTGCTTTGACTCATCTTTGAAACACAAAAAATCACGTAGCGAATCAATGATGTTGACGTGACGAACTCAGAACAACTGATGTCAAATAACATCGTAAAGGAGCTGCTGTAATGATTACAGGTTATGAAAGTTCACGAATAGAGAATAATTTATCTTCTGTTGATTACAAAATGTAAAATGTACTAATGTACACTAACATGTTAGTCAAATGGTCATGTTAATGACAATATCGATGGGTGTAATCGGTGAAATAATGCAGGTTATAAATTGATCTTGAACATAAAATTATTCATATCGAAAAGTTCACGAATAGAAAATAATTTATCTTCTGTTGATTACAAAATGTACTAATGTACACTAAAATGTACACTTACATGTTAGTCAAATGGTCATGTTAATGACAATATCAATTGGGGTTATCGGTGAAATAATGCAGGTTATAAAAGTTCACGAACAGAAAATTATTCATATTCTGTTGGTTATTTAATGTACTTGTTTAATCTTAAATGGAAGTTCTAAGCAAATGGTCATGCTAATGACACTATCGATTGGTGTAATGTTACAGGTTATAAAAGTTCACGAATAGAAAATAATTTATCTTCTGTTGATTACAAAATGTACAAATGTACACTAAAATGTACGTATGTATGTATGTTAGTCAAATGGTCATGTTAATGACACTATCGATTGGTGTAATGATACAGGTTATAAAAATTCACGAATAGAAAATAATTTAGCTTCTGTTGATTGCAAAAGGTACTAATGTACACTTACATGTTAGTCAAATGGTCATGTTAATGACAATATCAATTGGGGTAATCGGTGAAATAATGCAGGTTATAAATTGATCTTGAACATACAATTATTCATATTCTGTTTGTTATTTAATGTACTTGTTTAAACTTAAATGCAAGTTCTAAGCAAATGGTCATGCTAATGACACTATCGATTGGTGTAATGATACAGGTTATAAAAGTTCACGAACAGAAAACAATTTATCTTCTGTTGATTACAAAATGTACTAATGTACACTAAAATGTACACTTACATGTTAGTCAAATGGTCATGTTAATGACAATATCAATTGGGGTTATCGGTGAAATACTGCAGGTTATAAAAGTTCACGAACAGAAAATTATTCATATTCTGTTGGTTATTTAATGTACTTGTTTAATCTTAAATGCAAGTTCTAAGCAAATGGTCATGCTAATGACACTATCGATTGGTGTAATGATACAGGTTATAAAAGTTCACGAACAGAAAACAATTAATCTTCTGTTGCTAACTAAATGTTCGTTTTCTTGCTAAATCGTTTGATTTACTATATGTTTTCTCACGTTTTACATATACAATACAATTATTATCTTCTGGGAATCTTTCATCTATGTGTGCCGTACCGTTGTGCCGCCTTGCACGTCTACAAGCTTCCATAGTGATCCATACAACACTGGCGACTTAAATTTAAAATAATATCATCAGTGAACAGTATTAAATTAACTACTTATTGTCATAAACTACTTTTGCTATGTATACAATTTTCATCTTTACACTAGTAGTAGGTACCTACAGATAGTTCAAGTAAATTATTTTTGAATAAGGTGCTTCCTCACAAATGTAACATTTCAGGTTCGATTTTGTGATGACAGTTTTTCCTAGCTCGCCTATGTAATGCTCGACTTTCTAACGTAACATTACACGTGGTGAGTTAGCGCCTTTATTTCATTATATTTATTAAACACATACAAATATTAACAATGATATCATCATTGGTTTAAATACTAGATAAAGTTTGTACAACACTAAATAACAGCTATGGTCTCCTCTCCCTCCATAGACGCTGCATAATAAGTGATCGTTGTAAACGACCACGTTCTAATTGATGTGTTTCATCATCAATGCTGATGGTGTCAGATATTTGGCGGTCAGAATCATGTCTAGTATATTCATCTGATAGCTCTATGACTTCCGTTCCTTGTTGGTTAGCGATGTTGTGTAAAACACAGCATGCATTTATGATTTTTGCCACAGTGTGATGGTCATAATGCAAGTACTCTATGTGCCAAAAAAACATCGCCAACGAGTTTTCAAAACTCCTATGCAACGAAAGCACTGCAGTGGACATTTGTGTAATGCTCTTCTGCAGTCCCAGGAACAGCGTTAACAATAGGAGTCAGAAGCCACGGCCGCCGTGGATATCCAGAGTCGCCTGCAAATGTAAAGCATAGTCAGTGTTTTATAATGTATAAATTACTACAACATTGATATCTAAAAATGAAATAAAATAAATAATAAAATTAAAATATTTCGTAAATAGGTATTTTTTGAACATTAATTCTGTTACACTTAACACACATACTACATTAACAATACAAAAAATAATTACCTAATAACCAAATGCTTTCACCATTATTACGAAGATGCTGCAAACGATTATTTATTTCTGAATTGCGCCAAATATGTATATGCATCATGAGTAGCATCCACATTTAAAATATTAAGATCACTGTCACATATCTAAAAACATTACTAACAAGAAATTAATTCTTATATTCTCACAGGATTGGAAACATTGTGCAAGTCAGTTTTTTAATAATTAAAGGTTCTTACAAAATAAATATAGGTAGTAAATAAATCAAAGCTTAGTTAAGTGAGTACTTACTATTTGAACATTTCTAGAATGATAGTGTTTTCGATTAAAAAAACGTTCTTCATGCTCTGAAGGTTTCACTAATGCCACATGTGTACCATCAACACAGCCCAGGACACCAGGAATTCCAAATTTATTATAAAATCTGGAGTTATAGACAAAATACGTATAAATAAATATTATGTTTTGTAAATGTTATGTAAAAGTTTCATGGAACGTATCAAATAGGTATTACCCAAAAAAACCTAGTGGTCGGCGATCAACCACGCTCCGTATACCAACGAATTATGTTTGTTATTTATTTTGCTCTGCTACCATAATACAACAATAGTTAAATCAAACCTAGGTACATACCTGAGATTACCACGTTGCGTAGAACATAAACTGCACATAATATGTGGTGTGTCGGTCAGTCAAATGTTATAAAAACAATAGGGGCCCCTCGGGGAGGAAAAACTATATTAACGGGAATAATAGATAATAAAAGATAATGCAAAAGAGACAATTTACGATGTGTGTACGTCACCACAGTACAGCCGCCATTGCCGTCGTCCTTCACTTCACAATAATAACTCGCGGTCAGCGCGTGATTACTAATATCAATAAAAAGTACAATTAACAATTCCGCGGGCCGCGGATTTATTATTTAGTGCTGTTGTCACTTCTCTCACAGCATTTGATACACTAGGCTGGCTTAAACCATGCAAAAAGCTCATTTCTACTGGCTTTTGGTATGAACCCGTTGCATAGAAAGACAGAGCTGTTAAGATCTGAAAAGTGATTATTATAATTTAATAAATGGGCAGACTACAAACATGGTCTAACAATATTATGAATGTATTCAAGTCAAGACTTTATAACAATTTCTTACCTTACACTCTACAGAAACCTTTGTTTGCCTCTTTGATCTAGACATTAGTGGAGCTAGTTGAGAACACAACTCTTAAAATGAATCTTGGGAGATTCTGTAGTGTGCCTTGAACTCAACATCTGTCATACTCAAAGTCCTTGCTTGGTTACGAAGACTTCGCCGTAACTGAGCCAAATCATGAGCTTCTTGTCTTCTAACTTCGGTCTCGAGTGCCTCAATTAATAAGAATACTCCGAAGACGATACCTCATGCCAAAATTCATCAGTTTTATCATTGTTAGGTGGATGTTGCATTTGTGTCAAAATCATTAGTAAATTACTCCATTCGACGTCCAGAATTTGTTGATCATTCAGTTCTCGTGGGCTGATTCGTGGAAAAATATCAAACAATTCTGATAACGTGTCATACCGTTTGTTTGATGACGGGGAAATGCAAATTTCTAGTTTATCCATGACTTCATCGTTTAGGCTATATCTCTTCCTGATACCTACACAAGCAGCCACAATAAACTGCTGGCAGATATTTCAGGTAAATCAAATTGCTACCGAACCCCAAGACCGAGATATATTTCGTTCAAACGACGATACTGGTCAGACCTCGTCGGATCGATTTCATCTAGCTTGGTGGATTCCACTTATTTTTTTTTAATAATTAAAATATTTCATGTATTTATTTTTATTAATTTTGGAGTACTGTAAATCCCTTCAAAATCTAAGTAATCTGAGTCTTGGGAATGTATGGAATGATTACTAGATACTGATGGCGAAGCTGGAATCGGATTCTATGTCTGAGATGAAGTTGATGGTATAGATGTTGTTGCCTGTTGATTGCTACTATTATATTGCGTAGAGTATCCAGGGTGGTGTTGATCTTGCGTAGGTGTTGCCTGTTGATTGACGCTATTATGTGTGTAGTATCCAGAATAATGATCTGGTCCGGTCATCTGATTATATGAATCACGCCAATATCCGTAATTTGGTCTCTCATAATTCCTACTTTTCATTTTTTGCAACATTGTTATGACGCTAGCTTGAAATTCTAAAGTCTCTTCGATACTTAAAGTGTTCAAGATTAGTATAATGCCTTTGAAGAAAGACAGATGATGGTTTTCCTTTTCTGGGTTTATTCTGGAGTCCAAAAACTTTACCATCCTGTCATTTACCTCTTTATTATAATTTTTTCTTTTATCTTTAATTAAAGGTGAACGAAAATCTGATTCCATGCCTACTTCAGTCTTGGTTCTTGCTTTTTTTTTAAATGACTGGTCTGTGGTGGTCGAGGTTCGGAGACTTTTTTCAAAAACATTAATTGCTCGTGATATAAATTATTTCGTGTCTTTTTGGCCGAAGATCCAGATTTAGACTCATCTTTTTGTTTCTTTACTGTCTTAAGCCACGAATCTCGTATATTATTCCATTTATTTGAAACCTGTTTTCCTGAAATCAATAAAAAAATATCATAAAACAATACAATTTGTTTCTTGGTGACGTATAAAGCCTCTCTTCAAATCGCCTTCCAGAAGAGTTTCTGGTATATAAGCTCTATAATTGAAGTCTTGTAACATGCTAACGCAGTCTCGGATGCCCCTGTCTAAAATGAATATATCATCTGCTTGGAGATATGATCTGAGAGGAGAATTCTCATTTCTAATTAGAGATGTCATTATATTTGCATCTAAAGTGTTTGCCTTGTATGGACCAACACAGTCGACAATATATCCATCACATGCCACAATTAAAAATGGTTTCAGTAGATTTCTGTACTTATGTAAGTATGTATCTTTCTGAAACATGCAGTTTGAACTTTTGTTTATGTAAATATAAGTACCATCACAAATCAAGATTACTTGTTCATTATTATCATTATTATATATACCATTTGGCAAGAGCAAATTATGCTGTAGCAAATTCTCTCTTCAAATATGAGTACATTCTCTCTTGAAATATGTGCGAGTCCTAGATGACTAGGAACAAAGTCTTGTACGAGCAATTCTCTTACTTACTTATACGGCATGGCAGCCTTGGCAGAGAAGTGGCAGTCAACACAGTGTGACCAGATTTACCAGAATACTGCGAATTTAGCAGAATATGACCCCCGATTTAGGGCTTAGCATAATACGTCGCAGAATAGAAAAAGTTGATAATTTTTAGCAGAATCTTAATAATCTTAACATAATTCAACATTTATTATAAGTTAACTAGGTTTCATTGAAATAGTTGTGCTAGAAACATAGAAAAACCTACCATTTCCATTTTATGTAACGTTTTTGATGGTGTGTTTGCCTTGGCCAACCTTCAGCAGAGCAGAAATTCAGCATTATTTTTAAAATGTTTAGCATATTTTAGCAGATTAGCCAAGCAACTAGCAGAATGACTCATTCAAATCTGGTCACTGGTATTCTGCTCCTGCTGCTTTTAAGAAGACGTTTGAAGAAAAAGGATGCGAAAAGAAAATACTGGGTGCACCCATACCTTTCAATTATGAATAGCGATGGAGATCATTTCACAAGAAAATACGGGGCGTTAAAAACATGTGACCACAAATCTTACAGTTATTTCAGAATGTCTGTCTCAAGTTTTGAAGAATTATTAATAATAATTACACCTCGTACACAAAAGCAGTATGTGATTAGAAAACCTGTTGGGCCATTGGAGAAGTTGGGATTAACTATAAGGTAAGAAAATAAAAACAATTTAGTAATATGTATATATTTCTAATTCTCATACGAATCTGATTGCTATAGCTTAGAACAATTTATGTGATTAGGTCCCTTTTGATTAGGATGACCACAAATATTTGAGTTCAACAACAATATTTTCAAGAAAAATCAAATCATGTTGCATTTGTCGAATTTGATTCAACTTCGTAATCATTCGATAGTTATTCGAAAGATGGGTTTGGTGTTCTGGGATTTATCGCGTTTGTTGCTGCATTTGTTGAAGTTGAAGTCGATGGTTGATGGATATTAGTCTGGGCTTGTGTTTTAGGAACATTTGATGATGATTGATTGGTAAAAGTTTTTGTTGGTTGATAGTTAGTCTGATAGGAAGATTATGATCTTAAGTGCCAATCCTTAGAAGCTGTCTGATAACCACTTGGTGTTTGGTACTGATATGGAGTCTGATTTTGAACGAATCTGAAAAGTCTGATTTTTACGAATCATATCAGCATTTATAAAATTAGTAAAGCAATCGACTGGTTCCGTAATATCCTTCGCGTTATTAGCTGGACCCTAAATTACATGCACGATATTCCTAGCTGGGGTTCTTGTATTTAAAGATATTCTTATAAGACTTCTTGATCCAAGCATACCAGTTTAAGAAGCCAACTATAAAGCCTCCTAAATTGTAAACAATTCGATCAGTACTGATGACTAATTCTTTCTCTCCTCTAGTTATATGAAGTAACGAGTTTATCACTGTTAGTAAGGTGTAATAGGGGAGCACTGCCTGCTGTTCTACAAGTGTTAATGTTTCGTGTAATTTAATTCCGTTTTTCGCCAGAATCCTGACGCAAAAGCCTTTTACTTTTCCTACTTTGTACCAATTTATATTCTTCATCCTCCTCCGAAACCAAATTCTCCTGTTCTTCACTTTCATTTCTTGGTCGTTTCTCAGGTCTGGAAGTCTGTAGACTTGTTATCTCCATTATTACCGCACTATCAAAACCCTCCGCGCTTATGTCGCTGCTCGTACTGTAGGTACGAGGCCGCTGGGCGACCCCGTCCAATGTTAACTCACGGAACGTTCGAAACCGAGAATAAATACGTGCGCTCACACTCAAGTGTCGCGCGGCACTGTCAGTTAGATCAGGTGCCTTTCTTTTCGAAAACAAGCTGTTTGAATAAATGGTATTCTTTCAATTTTTTTGCACCAGCTCCAGATTTGTTTGCCAGCTCTTTCTTTTTCAAGTATTTTAGGTTGTAGTTGTCTTTTATGTTAGTCCATTTTTTAACTACATCATTTCCTGGAACATAAAAATATTCGAGTAATTTTTATGACTACATATATTTATCATAGGTATAGGTAGGGTCAAAAACATAATAATTTCAATAATATTTCTACTGACAGACCCCGTTCCACAAGCTGTCAAAATAGCTCAACTTCAGAAAAGCTGTCTTAAGGCCAGGCAGCGCTGAACTAGCGGCCACCAATTGAAAAAAAAAACTAGGGCGTTAATAAATATTATTTTAGCACGTTTTCTCAAGAACTTATTGAAGTATTCTTATATATACAGGGTTACAGGTTAGGTAAGTCGACCTATTCCTGTTAAGAGCGTGTAGTAGGGGTCAAAACAAACTGATTTAATCTTATAATACCATATCCAAAAGTTAGCCGTAGAAGCTAGTTCTTGCAATTTTTTTTTTTTTTTGAAAATGCCACTTTATCTTCGCATTTAGCGTTTAATTTTTTACTTTACTTTATTTGGTCCAGGTTTTTTTTAGTTTTTATGTAAAGATTGAGTTAAACAATAATTCTCAGCAATAAAAATCCATATTGCTGCAAACAATTCAATGAAATGGCTTTTAAACTAAAAATAATAACATTAAAGTAATTAAGTTAACTCGTTTTAAAGAAAGATATTGAAATAAATCTCTATGAAAATGTGTCTGCAGATGTTTTTAAAAACATGTTCTTAGCTATGTAAAAAGGTATGATAACCTCAGGTAGCATTCGTAGATTCCAAGAAATCGGGGATAAACATGAGACAGTGTTAGTAAAGTACAACATCAGAATAAATTTTGTCATAATTTATTTTTCTTAAAAACTTTACAGTTCCTGCCCAACATGTCTTCCTCTATTGCGAACACATATTCGAAACCTTTTCCGCAGAGAACTCTTGACTAACCCAGTTGTTAATTGGTTCCTCATCTTATTGGCTGCATCGATAATTTTTTGTCGTAAAATATCAACAGATGGAATCGGGTGCGGCTCATTGTACACCAGACTCTTCATATGCCCCCATACGTAAAAGTCCATGGGGGTTAGGTCTCGACTTCTAGCCGGCCATGGTATGGGCCCACCCGATCTAGCATTGCAAAAAGGGTCTTATAAGGGAGAAAATAAGTTAGGATTATATTTTGGTAAACATTCTCTTCTATCGTTCTAACATAAACAATTAGCAGTTTAATGCACTAGATTTTTCACAAAAAGCCAATAATTAAAAAAATACACAAAAAATCTAAATTTTTTAGACTTTAATTATTTTTTCTATTTTTTGTTTCATGAAAATTGAAAAACGATGGCTGTGTAATTGTGGCCTACATGTTTAGCTATCAAATGAGACCTTTTTATTTACATAGGACATTAACATGAGCAGTGGTGGTCAAATTAGTACGAGAACCCGGGTTTTGGTTAGTAAAAAACAAAATGGCGGCCATTTTACAACTGTGAGAGAAAAAAAAAATTTTCAGAGTCAATTTGTCGATAAAAAATGCCATATTTTATACCATTAAAGAATCCGACACTGGTGTCGGGACACTTTGTATAGTTGTCAATTTTCGCGCCACCCGCCAATTTTGTTTTGTTGCATAGTAACTAGTGACATCTAGATTTCGATTTAATGAAAAAAATATTTTAAAGTTGGTGGTTTTGTTCAGAAATTAAATTTGAAGAGGTGTACACTCGCGTGTATAGAGGGCGATGATGGGTATCGCCACAAATTTTATCAAAAATTATTCCTGAGACGTGCTGGGCGATTTACACATGTTTACGACATTACATTAAGTATAAATAAAAATTAAAAGTTACAATAATAAAGTTATATTAATTTTTACCTTTATTTTTTACGATTGATAATAATGATTATGAATCGTCATTATCAATTATTATCAATTATCAATCAATGATATGAAAGATTTCATATCGATACCATTATTTCCTTCGCAAATCACAGTTTGATCATTTAAAAAACTGACGTTAGGAAAATCTGCTGTCGGCAATGAACAGAGTAGCTCAGAGGATTCTGTTTGGGAGTGAGGCAAACTGCTGCTCAAAGCGGCCTAACCCAATTGGTGTGCTCTAATTCTGATTTCATAATGATGAAATAAATGAAAACATTGTTTAAAAGTATATTTCTTTTATTAACATAAAATATAAATATAAAAACATAAATTTAACTTAACATAATTACAATTTTATCCTTAATTTACGCTGTACTTAAAAAATATTTAACGGTGTTTAAATAAAACACACTTTGTATCATAAATATTATATTTGTACAACTTATTCTAATACTTATATAGACTTAACCTATCCTTAAACTAATTTATCCTATATACATATTCTACCGTATTCAATAATTCCTCAAAGGGGTCTCTATGATTAAATCTAATTTTTCTTCGATATGAATATTCGATTAACCAATCTGTAAAATCTCCCGTATTATGTTCTTGGCGAAATGCTTTTTTGAGACCCCGCCACTGGCTCTTTTCTTTGGGTGTGTGTCCCGTCTGGTGCCACAAATTTATTCGTGGGATCACTATGATTTACTCTTTTATGAATGTATCCATGTTCAGGAAGACTCAAACTCATGTCCAGTAATCAGTGTGGATGATAGAGTCCTCCTGAACATGTTTTTTAATCAGGTGCACCAATATCTCCGCTGATCTGTCATTATCGGGACACACTTCAATCATCCCAATAACCCAGTGGCCTTCAATATGTCTCCCTCTATTATATTTCCTTCTACCAAACTTTGATTCATCAATTTGAACTATTTTATTTATCCCACCAATCTTCCCAGTACTCTCTAAATGTTCTAATTCATAAATGACTACTGTTTCTCTGCAGTAACTGTACCAGTCAGCTGGTTGCAACTGTTTTTGCAGAGAGTACTGGTTCATTTTCAGAAGCTAATTCCTTCAGTGCCTGATGATATGGTCGGTTTATATATCCACCGTCAGCTAGTACAACTGCATCTCCATATTTCTTATTTTCAAATAAAGCATGTCTGTAAGACGCATTCCATATAGTTTGGTCTTGACTGCTTCGTGGCCATCTTGCAACCAAATCAATAATTTTTAAGTTAGCACTACCGATCACTCGTAGGTAGGTACCAATTATGCACATAAATATTTAAATATTACCACACTAGTAAATACACAACTTACTCTTGATTGCAATACTTCCATGTACTCGATTGTTTTGATAAACGTCTTCTTCGAAATAATGACGACATTCTTTATAAATTCTGGGCCGTCGCGGTCGCACTGTATAATCCAAATTATTGGTATTCGGTTATTTTTTTTTAATCTCCACATCTGGATGCCTTTCTTCCAAAACTTTCCTATTGCTCTATCTCTATTCTGTTAAAAAAATTAACCAAATATTCATATTTTTTTTCTTTTATTGGGTATTTAAGTGATTAATAATTGATTTCTTAATCATAATACTGAATTTAAAAAAAACGTTATTTCATGAGTAATACGGACAGAAATAACAGTCCTCCCCCTGGAGTGAAAACATTCTCATTCGTATTTAGGAGATGATAGTCCGTCACGTTCATCCGAATTCAGATGAGATCCTTCGTCTTCACGAAAACTCACAGATGAACAATACAATGACGACTGAACCGTCTTATATTCGAAAAGAATGGACTGAGGCGCCTTATCATGCCTGATAAACCAAACACTGCTGTCAAAGTCAAATACCATACCAGCGTCTTGAATAAAGTTCATCCCCAATAAACTTTCGGTCGCGTTAGGTAACATTATAAAACTAACATCGAACGAAACGTCTCACACCGTCACTTTAACTTGTGCAATTTCAACAATTTGCGCACAAGTTCAGCATCAGCGTATTTCAATTCGGTAAATACAGATTTAAATGTATGATTATTTTTGTACAAATGTGATTTTCAGCTAACACTTCCTATTCAATGTTTAGCACCAATAAACCGGCATGATTGAAGGACAATGCAACGAATCAATATCCCAACAAACACACAAGCAAACACAATTTCGCATTCATATATACGTATATGGGTAGTGATGGGTAGCAATTTGATTAAAATAAATAAATATACATACATCGGCTATTTTTTTCCTCATTAGTTAGGCTTTCCCAGTCCACTGATAGTTTTTTTGCGATGTCATCCCAGGCGTCATTCTTGATTATTTTATTAGAATATTCTGGTAACGATTTTGAATACAGGAACGGACGAGACTCCACCTTTATAATTCTTAGTCTTGCTTTGGATGTGCTAATCTTCTGACATGTTTTTCTTCTGAATGATACTTACAATCCGTCTCGCCTCTTCATAAATTGCATCTGTTGAGGCTCCTAACAGTCCACTTATCTGTTCTTTCGATTGATCATCAATGGTGAAACCTCTCGTATTCTTTTGAACTCTGAGAAATTGCCTAATCTGCACCTCATCACAGGTTGCCCCTTGAATTTTGGCCTTGTAATTCTCTAAAGTCTGATTTCCTGGGTTGTCTATCTTGTCCAGTATTTGAGCTGTCTTGACTAAATCAGGGTAGTCAGAGGACTTGAAACATTGAAAATTTGGTTTTACTAAATGTAAATAAACGATGTCATTATCGGGTATGTTGTCCCTCTCCATCAAGGACCTTACTTCCGACCTCTCTCTTACATATTTGGAAACCTGTCCTGCTAGAGGGCTCAAGCAGATCACAGCCCCCCCTTGACTGATCACTTGGTTTATGAGAGCATACGTTGTCATCTCAGAGAGAGAAGTTAAGAATCTTACGTGTGTCTTAAATTATAATTAATAGTTCGGGATCAACAATCCACGACATCGTAAACCTGTTGTAATATCAATGTAATAATCGTAGTCGTCGTCACTTCATGATAGTATGTGTGATGGAAATTAGATTCAAAGGGCAATAAAATAAAAAAAACTTGAGGAAAAGTTCATACTTTATTGGGGGAGCCCTGATGAGTCGCTTGGACAAGAACGATCACCAGGGCTCCCCATAATCAACACGTTCTTGGAGCCATATTTGCCACACGCTGCGTGCCGGTGGTTCTGGCAGTGGTGCTGCTGGTGCAGGCCGGGGTCGGTTCCTAAAAAAAAAAGAAATTATGATTTGTGCAATGTCCTTGGTAGATCATGTATGTGCAGTCAATCAAATCCAATAATTTTACCAGGGAAGCCACATGTGCTGAAGTTATTATTGCCAAACTTCCTTGTCTTCAATCATAAAATATGCATTTTTGATAAGGACAAGTTTGATGTGGGTTTTGAACTTTCCATCGGTAAGTTCTGTAACTGACTTTGGCAAATTGTTATGAAAGCGGGATACCTATGGGTATCACAATCTCATGTTTACTGCATGTAATTTTGCGAACATACAAAATACTTTCTAGGATATAAAGAAAAGACAGTTGAGCAAGTATGTACTCACCACATTTCCATGTATTCTCCATCTTCCGGCCTGTATACCAGCAGCGGATGCAAGTTTTGTTCCAATCGCCGCATGCGATCCGGCATACCGGCGATTAGAACTAACAGTTCCCGCATCTGCCGAAGTAAAACATTTAGAATCGCATTTAGAAAGTAAACCGTGCTGCGAAAATCTCGAGTCTATAGAATTATTAAAAAGGCAATTAAATGAATCCCAA
Source organism: Colias philodice (assembly GCF_061535455.1). Taxonomy (NCBI): domain Eukaryota; kingdom Metazoa; phylum Arthropoda; class Insecta; order Lepidoptera; family Pieridae; genus Colias; species Colias philodice. The sequence continues at coordinate 1,634,825 of NC_143104.1, forward strand.
CAGGAAAACCTACTTAACGATGTCGAGATTACTGGCGTAAGTGAAAGTAGCGGAGAGAATCTCTTACACGTTGTGATAACCTTAGCACAAAAGATAGGTTTATCTATTGAGGAGCGCGACATAGTAAACGTACGTAGACGCGGTACGCGGCGGCAAGCGGAAACCGACGGCGGAACGGCGCGCGCACGGCCCATAGTCGTACGTCTGACTCGCCGGCACCTGCGCGACGAACTGTTGCATGCGGCGCGCGTGCGCCGCGGCGCGGATACCGCTGGCACGGGAGTCGGTGGCGAGCCGCGACGATTTTATATAAACGAGCATTTAACATATGCAAATCGGAATCTTTTCTATATAGCACGAGAAAGACTTGGGGGTGAAAAAAATTGGCGTTTTATCTGGACGCGTGGCGGAAATATTTATGCCAGAAAAGATAGTAAATCAGAAAAAACTACTATAAAATCACAAGATGATATAGATAGGGTTTTTTGTTTATAATATTGTTTGTATTATGTAAACTCGCAGATTGTGTTAATTTTAAGTCTAGTTGTATTTTTATCAATGCTCAATTTTATCAGTCTTACTCAGCGTTTATATTATTTTACATTATATTCATTCTTTCCTCTTCTCTCAAAAAAATAATGCATTTATTTTTTATGCACATAATTAGCTATGTCTGTGTTATATTAATGGCAGTGCAATATATTGTAGGTAGATATTTCTTAGTTTTTATATTTTTAAATCTAGATGCTTACAGTTATAAAACAAATATTGTTAGTTACTCTCAATGCTATTTAAATACATTTCCTGTGTACTCAATAAATGAAATTTTATTTTATTATGTACGTTGTGTCTCGGTTGGTACTTCATACTTTATAGGAACTATTATTAATATTCTTTTCTATTGGTCACGGAACATATTATATTATTTCGTATACAATAATTATTTCATTGCATATTGTGTAAACTGTGAGGATAATAGTATAAATTTAGTTCGGTTATTTATAATATTATATAGATTATATGCACTTGCCATAAAATATATCGTTTGTGGAAATTTTATATTGCTTTTGTTAAAACTAATATATTTTAGACTTCATGACAGTGGCGGGCTTTTACACTTCTTTAAATATTTCATTGAAACTTTTTTTCGTTATTTTTTCATACATATATATACTGTATATATCTGTACAAATTACTGTGATCGTCTTTATCTATTTACCATTTATTATATTGACATATTTTATTTAGTTCATTATATTATTTTGCTTGAGAATTGTATTACATTATTAACTTAACAATGCCTATTAGAAAAAATCTCATAATTGGTTTCTTGAATGCTTGCTCACTGGGAACTGGACATGAGGAGTTATTTATTGCTATTAAGCGACACAACGTTGATGTTTTGGGGTTGAACGAGACCTGGCTAAGACAAGGAGAAGAGGGCCGTGCTCCCAGATTCCACGAGTATCGCCTAATACATACCCCACGCCCACAGCAGATACGCAGTCGCGGTGGAGGCGTTGGTTTCTACATCAGAAAAAGTCTTAATTTTAGAACTTTACAGCATCCTTGTTGGTCTGATGTGGAGCAAATGTGGGTCGCAATCAAGGTGAGGGGTAAAAGTATTGTCATTGGTACTGGATATCGCCCACCATGGTTTTCTGTCGACACCTTCTTTAACGCTCTTTACGATTCCGTAGTTAGTTTCTCATGGGCTGACCATTTAATTATTGTAGGAGACTTCAACGTAAATTATAGTGACAGTAAATCTTTAGGCTATCGGAATCTAAATGAATTTTTAGAACTCACTAAATTATCCCAATTTGTCAACGAACCAACGCACTTTACCACGCATAATGAATCATTACTTGATCTGGTGTGTGCAGATATTTCTGCAGTACAAGTCAGTGTCGATCACATCAGTAACCTCAGTGACCATTCATTTATAGTATGTGAATTTAGTTTGGTCGTAGAAAAACACATACCAAAAAAGAGTATATATAGGCCTTTAAAGAATATTGACTTATCTATTTTTAAAGATATTATGACTGGGATTAACTGGGACCTTATTATAGACCAAAAAGATGTAAATAAATCTGTTTCTAACTTTAATGACTTAGTTATTTCAATTTTTGACGTGTTTGCTCCGTTTAAAACAATAAACCTAAAAAATCATAACTATCCATGGGTTACATACAATATTAAGCAGTTAATGAAACGAAGAGATGAAGCTCATTACAAGTATAAAGTTTCGAAAATTAGCTCCCACCAAGAGTATTATAAAGACTTGAAAAGGGTTGTAATTGATGCTATGGAGCGCGAAAAAACTTGTTATTTTAATACTTTCGTTAACACTAATATGAGTAATCCTAAGATCCTTTGGAAAACTATAAAAAATAATGTTACTGTAAATAATGGGAATGATGCTGCGTTACCTGATCACCTTAGAAAACCTGACGAAATTAATAGACATTTTCTCGATGTACCTGGCGACACCACTGCACCCGATTCCGCGGTGGATTTCTTTATGCAGAACAAGAAGGGAGACTTGCAATTTTCTCTGAGAACTGTCTCACAAAAAAAGGTTTTAGAACATTTCAGAAGTTTGAAATCCAACGCGGTTGGCTGCGATGGCATATCGCTAGAGATGCTGAAATTATTGTTGCCACACATCACTGATATAATAACTATGATTTTCAACGCTTCCATCACATCGAATACCTTTCCTTATCTTTGGCGTAAGGCATTAGTAACACCGCTGCCAAAAAACAATAACCCAGTACATTTCAAGGATTTACGTCCGGTTAGTATTTTGCCGTGCCTGTCCAAGGTCTTAGAGAAAATAGTCTGTGACCAGCTTAGAAAGTACTTAGAGTCCAACGATATTTTACCTAACCTTCAATCTGGGTTTAGGAAGTATAGAAGTACCACTAGTGCTTTGATTGATGTCGTCGATAACGTACTGGAGGCACAAGATAAAGGAGAAGGTACCATACTAGTCTTATTAGATTACTCACGTGCCTTTGATTCTATTAATATAAAGTTACTACTCTCAAAACTTACATATTATGGTTTTGATGCGAACACGGTTATGTGGTTTGAAAGTTACCTTACATATCGCTCACAGGTCGTTAAAATAGGTGGAGATGATGCATGTACTTCTCAGTGTGTTCGGGTTACTAGAGGCGTTCCGCAAGGCTCCATACTCGGTCCACTGCTATTCATTTTGTACACAGCGGATGTCACGAATATCATAAAACATTGTAAATATCATATATATGCTGATGACATACAATTATACATTTCTTTTAAAGTGAGTGAGATGGACGTTGCCTTGACAAAATTTCAAGAAGATCTAAGTAATATTGTTTCATGGTCAAAAACTAACTGCCTCGTTTTAAACCCAAGTAAAAGTAAATACATGATCTTAGGAACCAGGTGCCAAGTTGATGCCATCGCAAGCCAAAAACCATGTTTGTCAATAAGCGGAGAACAAATAGAAAGGGTTATGGAAGCACGCAATTTAGGTGTAATTTTTGACGAATCCTTACGTTTTCATAATCACATAATTAATATATCAAAAAATTGTTTCTATCGTCTTAAATTATTGTACAGAATAAGAAATTATCTTAATGTAAACGTTCGAAAACTATTATGTGAATCGCTGATCCTCTCAAAATTTAATTATGCTAGCACTGTCATAGGTCCCCGGTTATTAGCATCAACTAAAAAAATAATGCAGAGGGTACAAAATGCTTGCACTCGCTTTTGTCACAATATTCCACCCCGAGCCCATGTCACCCCGTATTTGAACAGTAGTAACACTTTAAAGATGGAGTATCGACAGCAAATACAATTAGCTACACTTTTATTTAATGTAGTTAAGTACAAAGTACCAGCCTATTTGTACAAAAAGCTGAAGTGGTTGTCGGAGTCAAACACGAGTCACTCAACACGATACAGGAATGTACTGATGGAAGTGCCCCTCCACAGAACTGCAGCATTTAGGGGTAGCTTTAAATTTAGTGCCTCTAAGTGCTGGAATGACTTGCCACCACCGATCCGCAATAGCAACAATGTATTGGGCTTCAAAAACAAACTGAAGACCCATTTGCTCTGCTTGCAAAAAGGTTCTGAGGTCGGGGCTCCAAACACGTGACTCGGTACGGCTCTGGTGATAATTCTATTTGTTGTTTATTAATTACATATATGATGTATCGCGTATTGTATCTTCTTTTAGAATGTATTATTGTCTGTTATGTAATTCTTTATAATATACAGGGTGTCCCAAAAAGTAGTGATGAACGGAAGCTGGGAGGTAGAGGACCTAGAGAGCTATCCGAATCACCCCCATGTATGTTATGCGATTTTTCGTATTTTCGGAGTTATGACGTTTTTTTCAATTTTTCACCTATCGCCGAGTACGGTGATATTTTCACTCATGGTGACGTCAATTATTGCGGAAGGTGCTTGATTTTTTTTGTGTGCTAAGCTGAAAGATAGGCCAATTCAGTATGGTAACATTTACTATCGTTAGATCTTTGAATGGAATAAAAAAAAGAATTAAAATGCCAAGAAAGATAAAATTACCCAGTATGTTCTCCACTTCAAGGGCCCGTAAAAAAATAAAATCACATAAAAAAAGTTTTCCATTTGGCTTTTAAAAACTTGCTCTATCTATCAGGTAGCTACCCTGAAAATTTCATTTTATTATTCAGAAGGCTTCAATCGAAAAATTGAAATCTAAATGAGGTAAGTGCAAAAATTGAATTAACATGATGATTAATAAAAACAAATTAAAACCAATAACAAGGTGTTTAATTACCAGAAATTTTTAAAATGACCCCGCTATTGCTCAGTGCAAGTGCGACATCACCGTAAAAAGTTGTCTTTTAAATGTCTGAATGCCCTTTTATCATTTTTAATGGTTTCTTCTGCTACTATGAATTTCCAGGTTATTTCGTTCAAATTGTGGCAGTCTCTCGTCTTTGTAGTATCCCCACGGAAAAAATCAATAGGGTTTATGTCCGGGGACCGTCGAGGCCAGGCTAAAGGGCAAAGATACCCTGAAAGATGGATTGGTCGTTGCAGCCTGCGCATGCGCTGGTGACGCCTGCCTTAAAGCCTGGCCTGCACGGTCCCTCGACCTAAACCCCATTGATTTGTTTCAATGGGGATACTAAAAAGACCTCGGCTACTTGAGAGAATGCTACAATTTGGACGAAATAACCCGGAAATTCATAGTAGCAGAAGAAACCATTAAAAATGATAAAAGGGCATTCAGACATTTAAAAGACAACTTTTTACGGTGATGTCGCACTTGCATTGAGCAACAGCGGGGTTATTTTAAAAATTTCTGGTAATTAAACACCTATTTATGGGTTTTAATTTGGTTTTAATGATCATCATGTTAATAAAATTTTTGCACTTACCACATTTAGATTTCAATTTTTCGATTGAAGCCTTCTGAATAATAAAATGAAATTTTTAGGGTAGCTACCTGATAGATAGAGCGAGTTTTTAAAAGCCAAATGGAAAACTTTTTTTATGTGATTTTATTTTTTTATGGGCCCTTGAAGTTGTGAACATACTGGGTAATTTTATCTTTCTTGGCATTTAATTCTTTTTTTATTCCATTCGAAGATCTAACGATAGTAAATGTTACCATACTGAATTGGCCTATCTTTCAGCTTACCACACAAAAAAAAATCAAGCATCTAGCGCAATAAGTCACGTCACCATAAATAAAAATCTCATCGTACTCAGCGATAGATGAAAAATTGAAAAAAATGTCATAACTCCGAAAATACGAAAAATCGCATAACATACATGGGGGTGATTCGGATAGCTCTCTAGGTCCTCTACCTCCCAGCTTCCGTTCATCACTACTTTTTGGGACACCCTGTATATATATATATATATATATATATATATATATATATATATGTTTCCTATCTACTATATTATATTCCTATATATTATATTATTGCTTTTATTTTATTTATTATTTTATATTTTTTTTTTTTTTTTCATAATATCAACACTGCCACTGTCAGGATGTCAATGTGGTGTCCACTGAAAATCAGTGGAGAATCTAAGTGTCTTGTCCTTAGATTCTCAAACCACTGAGTGGATATTATCCATTTTGTGCCGTTGTAACTAGTTATAAGTTAATTTTATTTTATTTCTTTTTTATGTATTAATGTGCATCGGTACAAATAAATGTATTTTCTTTCTTTCTTTCTTTCTTTCTTCTAAAACAAATAATGAAAGTAGGTATGTTAAGATCGTAGCTGATGGCGTTCTGTGATTTTTGGTCTTCCCCCATCGGAAAGTGGCGTGAGTTTATGTATGTATGGACCATAAAAATGAGGCATGTATTATTATTATTCCGTAACTTATACCGAATAGCAAACTATTGAATCACTATAGGTACTAAAAGGTAATAGGTAATCAAAAACGATATATACCTCGTCCACCGCCTCCATTATCGTACGCAGCGCGCTCGCCGCGTCGTTGGCCTGGTGCACCTCCACTGTTTCGTAAATGGGTCTGAAATTTCGTTTGAAATTTCGTCTGAAATTTCGAAAAGTTTCGTCTTTCCATTTTAGTGCTTCACAATGTGTGCACTTTTTATACATCCGTCCAATGAGAACTAATCGATGATTAATCATAGAGTCATAATCAAAAGCTGCGTCTTGAAATGTATTACGTGTAAAAGCGGGAACTTTACTACGAAGAACTAGTGGCATCTACCGTAACATGATATGTTTTATAAGAAATAAAAATATGCACCTGCGAATACCTTCATGTTTTAAAAAAATCTTCAGAACTTGATGTGCTCGAGTCTGTAACATTTATGATAACCTCTTGCATATCTTCAATTAAATGGTCTTGTTCCCAATATTATTGTTCTACATGTTTCACATGATCACACTCTTTTCGCCAATGTTCTGCAGTAATATTTTTGAAGCATTCATTTATAATTGGTAATAGTTCTTATACTTGTCTTTTCACAAGGCTCCATAATAAATTATCATTTCAATGGCGTTAAGGTCACAGTGTTATGGGGGTAACCTCAGAACAGTATGACCATGTTATTCAAATATTTGATTGATTTCAAATACTGGTTCTCCTTTGTTCTTTTTTACTAAACTTAGAAGTTCAGGTTTCAATGCGTTATCTGGATATTTTTTCAAAGTGTCTTTCTTGTCGCTGCTATTTGAAGACTTATTTATGCGTGTACTATGATAGGATGCATTATCTAGCACAAGGACAGACGGTTGAGACAGGTCTGGTAAAAGCTTTTCTATTGCCCGCTTTTCCTTCTCTATGCCTTTTGCAATAAACTTTTCTTTCTTTTAGTTATTTTTGCCACATCTCGTAAACTACTAGTTCCTGGCTATCCAAATTGTATTCAATATTTTTATTTTTACATTTATCGCATTTTTGCAACAGACATTGCGTATTTAGGTAGCAAACTTGATTAATTACCTCTTTGGTGCCTTTTTCTTTACTGATGTTTCTTTTGTACAGCGCCAAATTACGTTTGCATGAATTTTAACTCAACCTCACCCTCACCCTCAAATCCCATACAATTAGGTGCCACATTACGGGCAAACTTCTAATACTTCCGAAAAAGTTTTCGAGTGGGTCCTGGTTAAAGTTTCGCGTCTACATTGCATCGAAGGAATACTTTCGAAATAACAGTTGCCAGAGTGTCTTAAAACCTTCGATTGTCTTAATCAAGTTTGTAATAGTTGACCGGTACAGACGTTTCTATTAGTTGCTTGGCTTATTAGTTGAGAATCATTCTTTTTTAACACAAATTTAACTGTTTTCAGAACTTGCTGTTGAATACAGATTGTGATGAGGAGAATTTCTTTTCACAGCAGCCCTGTAAATTGGGCACTGAAAAACTAGATGCATTGTGCAATCAAACACTTAATCTATTAATAAAACAAATGGAATGAAATTGGCACATTCGTTAGGAACGCTTTGTCTGGCAACTATATAGGTTATCGGTTGCAACAGCCATGCTGTAGCTCAGTACTTGAGCGGCATTTTTCACTTTCATTTTCCTTATTTTATTCATTTGTTAATTTGGGCAAAAGACGCAACTCACCGTGCGACCTGTCCGCTTCGAATACTTGCTGGAAATATTCCCACTTGACGCTTTTTGGTTTATTTTCGTGAATGTATTTTAATTATTTTTTTTACCCCTTTAATCCTGAAAACTGAGACGTGATTGGAAATTGGTCCGTCTTTTCGCCATCCCCGTAATTTTCAAATACCACAAGATCGTCTGTGTAAACATTGTAATGAAGTTGTGATGATATCGACATTTCGTCGAATATCAATGTACAGAGACGATCTTGAGGTAACATTTTTGTTACAGTGTTTTGTAATTGTTGAAATTTTTTTAAATTTATGCCTGTCGACAAATTTACCTTAGGCAGCATTGCTTTTAGTACTTTTCTCGAAGGTAATGTAATATGCTTACAAAATAATTTGTAAATCATAGGGCTTTTTTTAAAAATCGACAAGGAAAAAATTTTTCCTCAGTGAACCTGTGTCTCTATTCTTGATACACATGGCATGGTATATATATTCGCGTCCTGAAATACCTTATAACATATTCGCTTTTGGCGATAAATAGATTTAACAATTTTTCATCACCATCATATTTAGGGATGATGCGTAATATTTCGCTAGGTATATGTTTTATTTCTTCCATTTTGTAGTTTTAGCGATTAAAACACAAAATATAATAAAATATTACTCAAAATCACTAATAACTAACAGTTAAAATTATTATTATTATTAATTAAACTCTAAAAATTACGAATTATCATGATAATTGCAACGAACAAAATCAAATAAACGTAATAATTAGGCCGACTATTTTGGGTCAGGGTTTTGTGAAAAATAGGGAATATGAAAAACAGGAGCGAAGAGGTTTACTCACAGTCTGCTCGCTCCCATGTCATTCACTTATGATCCTGGATAGAAAGCTCGTCCTTGAGGTCACAGTACGCGTTTCACTACAGCGATTGAGTTTTACGCATACGCGTCGCGGGAGAGTTATTTTTTTGGTTCGAGGATACTCGTACAAGCACCTCACTATCACAGATTCTTTAGGCTATAGTGTTAACCCGGCAGCAGGATATTATCGAGTATCCTACCACATACCACCTCGAACATATACAGTGTACAAGAAAGTTCAGGTTTCAGTGCTAATACCGCGACGGTTTGTATTGCTTCAGGGCGCTTTTAGTGTCACGCGGATTTGCTCACGCACGCGGGATTGGACCGCATGCGTAAAATTTCACGCTGCGGATCATACGCAGCATGAGTTTCAGTTTTCTACGGGCTGCGTAACGGTATAGACGTGTTCAGAAATGATCAATGTCAGAAGAATATGTGTCGCTTACATACTTTACAAACGACGAAACAAGAAGACAAGAGTACATGTTGATCCCTTTCTTGAAAATAGGCTTCTTGCTGGGGCGTTTGTTACACGCTTTGGAAAACTACTAAATAATGAACGTAAATTTAAAAATTACTTTCGAATGTCCATTCGTTCTTTTGATGAACTGTTGTGTAAAATTGAGAATAAGCTACAAAAAAGCAGTTTACGAAGGATTACAATACAACCGATTGAGAGGCTCGCTATTACATTAAGGTAAGTTTTAAATTTTAAATATTTAATTTCCTGCTATGATTTAGTGGAAAGGGATTTGAACAGGTAGGATAAACGTTTTTTGACTTCAAATTACTGTCATGTGTAAATTTACATGTGCACAAAAAAAAATTTTGTCATGTACTCTGAAATTTCATTGTTCATAATTTCATTCAATTTCATGTTGAAATTTCATTAAATAAGATTATTTCACTCATAAAATGTCGCCATTAAAGTGGAATCATTCCTACCTTTCATCACACGCTACTTATTATAATATAGATAAAAGTTATAGGTTTGCACATGACAGTAATTTAAAGTCAAAACAATTTAAAATAATGTTTTTAAAACTGTTGAATTTTTCATTCACTTTGCTATTCACAATTGATCCGTTTGAAAATTTGAAAATAAATAATCCTAATTGATTATGATATTTGCCACTAGCTGGCGTATAAGTCAAGAAGCGTGTAGTATATGACATATACTTACAACCAATCAGAATTATTATTTTTAAATGGCGGAAACTACACAGCGTTACTTCCGTCAGAAAAAAAATCTGAGTTACTCCCTAGTCGCGCCTAAAGAAGTTTTACTTCAAAAAGTCCTTAATTGGTTTGGGATTGGTACGTTCAACCTACATACACAATCCTTTTTTTTATCTGATAAAGTACACATGGCCACAGATCAAGTTACCCAAAACCAGCATAAATGGAACTCGCGCCTTGCGTATTATCATACTTAGGTAACCCGTCGGAGTCCCGCTTATACTGGATTTGAGTAACTTGATCTGTGCCGTGTGTACAACCGCACTCATATGACTAAACAAACAATTAGAGAGAAACTGGAGAAAAAAAGTTAATCGTACTCATTTTAATAAAAAGAGTTTTATTCATAAATTAAAAAATCAAATTTTACATCATTCATTTCTTTGTAAATTTGTATCCTGAGCGTTGACATTACTTTCGCCTGTAGATGATGTTGTTGCTGGGGTATAAATTACGTCATAAGACGTGATATTAAACAGGCCGCTTTCAGTCGAAATAAGAGTTTCATTGTCATTCACTGCAGCAGAACTAATAGCATTGTCGTTAAGACTCGAAGTATCCTGGATTATACTATTGGTTTGGTAATCTTGATTTATCGGTGACAAACTGTCAAGCTCAGTAAAAGCACTAGAACTTGTTGTAGGTATGGGACTGTAGTATGCAGGTTGTGTTTGACTTTCCATTTCCATAACTATATTTAACACTTTTGTTCTGAACATTAGTTTTTGATATCTAGTGAATCTTTTTAATGAAGGCTGCAGAGACTGAAAGAAAGCCAAATCCTCACTTTCTAGCTCCAGTTGATTAGACTTTAAGCATTCTAATAACTGTGCCTCAAATTCAGATGGTGCTTGCTTTTTAGATTTTACTTGTTTTTGTTTTGATGTTGGGTGAGAACTTTCTTGACGTGAAGTATCTGGTTGCGTGGACTCATTAGGTGTTTCTAAATTACTTTGTTCAGACATTTCTTCACAGAGTGACTCTTCTCCAGCAGTTTCCGTTGTACTGTCTAAGAAAGTCAAAATGTCATAGTAAGAATATTTCTTCTTCTTCTTCTTACTCCCAGAGCCGGATGGCTGATTTTTTTCAGATATCTTGTCATTCTGGTAAGTGTCCCTTGCTGTTCGCCAGCGTTGTTGTATTTTCTTGTCTGAAATGACAAAATATAATAAGTAAGTGGCAAAAGTACACACAGTTTCAGATCAAGTTACCCAAAACCAGTACCAATAAACGGAACTTGCTAGGGCCTCGCCGGGCGCCGAGTCGTCTACGATAATAAACAACGCATGAGTCCTGTTTATACTGGTTTTGGGAAGCTAGTTAAACTTTGCGGGAGCGATTTGACTTTTTTAAAAAATAAAATAAAATAAAATTAAAATTAAACTTATTTAATTACTTAATTATAACAAGTGGACGATTTGGAGTCACAAATGTTAATGCCAGAATTACATGCAATGATACAATCGATACCTTATTGCGAAATAAATGTTTTTCAATAACTGCTATGCTTATGCTAAATTGCAAGAACTCTCCGGTGGTCTTGCTGAGGCCAGCGGAAAGCTATTGCTCAACCTAATACAGAGGGTTGGGGTGGATGCGTAACTAGCTTGATCTGTGGCCGTGTGTACAAATCTGATATTAGTTGGAAATTTAACTGCATTCGATTAAAGGCCCTCCTTAATTCACACATGTTGTCAACTTTACACTGTCTCATGAAGCATTAGATAAATCAAGCAATATATATATACCTATACAGAGTGGAAAAATAAGGCCGCAGTTGAAGGAAAAGTACCCTTAGGCGCAACGCAAACGGCGGGCCGGCGCAGGCCGGTCAATTTCGCCGCGAACGATAGCGCAAAGTGAATCTTATACTAGACGCAGACGGCGCGGCCGGGGCGGCGCGGCGCAGACATCGACGAAATAATTCATTTTTTACAAAAATAATTAGAACTTCATTTAAGGATTTTTGGAAAAACACCGGATTGAATCGGGCAATTTGTTTATTTGTTACAGTAAAATTTGCCATCATCAAAATTAAGGTGAAAACTTCCGGAAGTCACTAGCGCTGTAAGTTTTTAATTTGTTTTAACAAAAATTTGCTTTATTTGCATCTGTCAACCTTCATGAAGGAGGACATCTTGTAATGTAAATATTGCCTGAAATAAACGATATTTCATTATATTATAATTTATATTATATATATTTATTAGATTCCTTTCATTTGCCGGAAATTTTACCATAGGGGTTAATTTATACAGAGAAGATTTCTTATAAAATATTTACAGCATAGTTATGTGTCTCAAATCTGCTAAAAGTGGCCACTTTTAGCAGATATGAGATAGCGAAAAATTTCTTCTTAAAAATTCTAAAAATCCCCGTCCATCGAATGTTTGCGGAAGTTCAATGGGTCCAATTAGTTGGTCATCGATGATACCTGCCCAAACATTCACCGAAAATTCATGCTGAAATGTGCTTGGTCGTACTGCTCGTGGGTTTTCCTCCATCCATAAATGTTCGTTCCGATGGTTGACGATGCCCGCTCTTGTAAACTTTGCTTCGTCAGTCCACATTATTTTTCTTAAAAATTGTGGGTCTTGTTGCACACTTCTAAGGATCCACGAGCAAAATGTAGCGCGCACTGCATGGTCTGGTTCTGTGACTTCTTGAACACGACGAAAGTGATAGGGATGCAGTCCTTCGCGTTTCAAAATTCTCCATACTGCCCAAACAGACAGTCCTAGTCGGATTGCAATCCTCCTCACACTTAGTCTTGGGTCAGCGTAGATTAATCGGAGCACTTCTTCCTCGTCCTCCGGACTCACTAACCGAAAGCGTTCGTTCACAGGTCTTTGGATGCCATTTTCCGCCAAACTTAGATTTACATTAACAAAAGTTTGACGACTGGGTGTAGGTCTTGTTGGAAATCTTCTGCGATACTCGTTCACGGCAGCGGCAGCACTTCCGTTGCAAAATCCATACACAAAATGTATGTCGCAAATTTCTTGCGAGGAATACCGAGTAGGCATGGCTACAAGAAACTCGAGAAACACTGACAACAGCAAAAAGTAGTGATCACAACGACAAGCGAGGGAAAACTAAATTGTTTTTGGTATTTTTTGTGTCAATTTTACTACTACTAATTACCTGCTTGAACCTATTGTCGGGGTGGCCTACTTGTTATTTTAATTTGGGTTCCTGGAACACAATGTGCCGTCCTGCTCTCTCACGTTGAAACGATAACAAATTATTATTTCTTATCTCGCACCGCGACCTTGACCTTGACGTAGATTTGGCTTATTAGTCTTTGCGTTGTATTGCTGCATGAAATTTCTTTCTTCCGTTACTACGCTAAGGGCGCTTTCTAAATTTGTACAACCCCTTAGCCTTACGATCCGGATCCTGTCCTCCGAGAGGTTGTATAGGAGAACATTTAATGCTGTGTACTACTGTGTGTGTGTGTGTGTAGGTGTAGTACTAGGCATTTTCAATCTCCTGTTTCGTTGCTTTGTATGCAGCATATCTAAGGGAGGACTTCACTATAGTGGTGAGGTGAGGGCTAACGCCATACCAGCCGCAACACTAATCTTCAAGCTGTTGACAAATGCAGGGCTCTGTAAGCCCAGTGTTAACTTCTCTGAGAATGATTCTTTAGACTTGAATGCTACTAGACCCATGGAAAAGATTTCACCCCTGAACTCATAAGACATATGTGTTGTGATGGTTGAGTTCAGCTGCTTGAAGGTCAACTGACATGCATCTGGTCTACCCATGATTGTCAATTTCTGTATTCTAGAGGAGATTCTATATATAATCATTTTTGCGGCTTTGACTCCTTCATCCGTGAAGCGGGTTACCTTTGAAAATGATGAACTTTTTACATTTTGGATTCTATGGCAAAACTGCATATAAATTTCGCCGTGCTTTAATTTAAAACCTTCTAACTCTAATACACTCTTCAGATCGCGGGTCTCCCGAAGTGCTGGGTAAGTTTTTCTTTTAATTCGGTCCATGAAGTAATAAGCCTACTCGTTATGACATGGTATACATACAAAGTCTGTGCATTATTATTCGCGTCTTGAAATTATCTTATAACATATTCGCTTTTAGCGATAAATAAATTTAATTATAATTGTAATTCTATCTCCTCTGGTGTTCTTGGATCTTCTATGCCATAGAATCATATCCCATAGAATCTTTGGGGTAGTAATAAAAGCTCCGATAATAAATTTAAAAATGTCCTTACTAAAAATATAATATTTACTGCCCGAAATACTAAATCTCCGACTACTTCTGTCCGACTAAAAATGACGAAACGACCGAATATACTTAAATCTTAGAAAAAATCTTATGACTGTTAATTGCTGTAATACTTTTTTACCATATAAAATTATGTTCTACTGATAACAATGCTTTGTAATTATTACCTTTACTTGCCAACTAGAAATTCATCAATTACATTTAATTTTTCATAAACTCTGTGCTATTTTTACTACAATGTTATACTTAAATTTCTATTGTTGGCGCTTGTCCAGAAAGTTATTAAAAATACAAAAATGTACTTACTATAATCATGAATTCTAGTTACTACAGGTACAGGGAGCAAAGAATAAAATAAAATTCAGTTTATTATATCTTAAATATTATTTAATCAGTAGTAGAAAATGTCATCATTTCTTCTTATGACCTAAAATAAAGAGGTAGGTAAGTAGTACCTAATCTTAATAATATTTCGCGTTATAAGAATTCATTGAATTATAAGAGCAGGTCTGGATTTAGTAGGACGACCCCGTTTTCTTTTTTGTCCTATAGGTAATGCTTTCGCTTCCAAAGGCGGAGTCGCGAGTTTCAATCTGATAGCGAGCCCAAGAAGGTGTTTACAAATGTATTTTTATAAAACTGCGGGCAAGTGCAGGATCCTTTTTTCCAATTTACATTTTCAGTTCCATTTTTTGGGACCTTGACTTTCCAGAAAGCAAAATGTTTCCTCTTGTAATCATCGAAGTTTAACCACTGTTCGCCGTAATTTACGTCTCCTACTTGGCTACTTGGGATCAAGTATTCTGTGTATGCTGTGTTGGATGATAAAATCTTTATCTTTAAATCTTTTTTTGCCCAGCAATAACCATCAGTCCAATCCTTTAGCTCAATAGTAGGTTCTTCAGGTAAAAATTCTTTGCAGCTTTGTATAGACCATTGACCAACCATCTCAGTCGCAATGGCCAAGAATTGTGAAAGCGGAAAACGTTCACGTAAGGTGTTGTGGTCTTTAATATTCCGATTAAAAGCTTCTAACGCATTATTTGTGACAGGTGAACACGGCGCTGCACCTAAAAACCAATTCGGATGCTTTTTTAACCATTCTTCTTGGAAGTAGTTAACAAACTCGGTTTGAGTCTGCCATTTCTCAACAAATGCTTGTGACGCAGCATTAAATACTTCATATGATGTAGCATTATGTAGCGTGTCTATGTCCTGTATGATTTCTTTCTGTTTTATTTTGTGGACGGTTTTCTGAACTTTCTGTTGCATATTTTTCTTCGCGTGAGCCCAGCACATACGAACAACAGGTGCATTACCAAAAACTTCTATGAAAGCATTTATTATAGCCTGAGCAGCGTCACAAACTAAAACTCTAGGTTCCAATATGTGATCAAATAAACTTAGTGCCTTTTCTTTGAGGCCACCAAAAATCATTTGGAAATCTTCTTGACGTTCATTTGTGGAGATACCAAGGCAAAGCGGATGAAACTTGCGGTTCTTGTCAGTGGTACCAAGAACTAAAACAGGGAACCCTTGCCATATGAGTTTGTAGGTGGCGTCTATGTGAAGTACGTCAGTGGAACAAACAATGTTGAGTAATTTTTTTGTTGACAATGCAAGACGAAAAGTTGGTACTTTATCTTCTAGCACGTAATAGCTAAACACAAAAACTTCATTTTCATCATCGGGAATAGTTGTTCGATCGAAAATCCACTTTTCAAGTTCACCTAAGTAAATTGTAGCTCTTCCATACTTTTCGCGCCTTCTGTCATATAAGTAGTTATTAAGTTGCCTTTTAGAAGGGACCTTTATCCCTTCAATCTTGTTCAGAGCCTCTAATATAGCTTTTGGCTTTAGACGTAAATCAAACAGCTTATTTATTTCTCTTTTAACATTTTCCGAAATTCCGTAATCACTTCGCGTACCAATCTGGTCATGGTTGTGCTCTGAAGTAGTCTTAAAAATAAGAACATCTTCGCAATCGTTCACAAACAATAAATACAAGGCACAATCACACTGTGGCCCTTTGGATTTTACTTTATTACAACGATAGAACCGTTTTTGGCCTTCTTCACTATCCCGCGTATAATTTCTTGACCAAGTCTTTTCATCATTCACAAATTCTTCTGCTTCTTGTTCACTGCACCGTTTGATTAACACCCAACTTTTAATATGACGGCTCTTCTTCGCCGGTACTGACGGTTCAGCTCCCACTTCTTCCTCATCAGAGTCAGAACGGTACACAGGTACCTCATCCATACTTCAGTGTCCTTAGTTTCAACTACAAATACAAATATTATAATTATTTATGTAAACAAACAAACGAATACAAATATTATAATTATTTATGTAAACAAACAAACGAAACACGCGGCGAGCTGTCGTTGCAAGCGCACTGCGCTCGAAACTTCCGACGTCACGCCGAACGTACGCGAAAACACCCGAACGCGACCCAAACGCCGTTCGCGCGGTCCGACCAGTTTCGGTATTTTCATCAATGTTGAGAGTTAAAAAATATATTTGGTAACCAACACTAGAAAATTAAATAACTCATAAAATTCGTAAAAGAATGATTATTTTGACATGACCTCTGTTGTCAGTAACCCAGTAATCTCGTCGGAGGTTCAGTATTTTATTCAGAAGTTTAGTTTTGTTATTCGAAGTTTAATATATTTTTAAGTAGAAATGTAATTTGATTGTGTTCATAGGTGTCAGCAAAATTTAGGTATTTTATTCGGTATGCTTTGAATTTTTTTATCGGTATATTATTATAACGCTGGTAAATTAGAATAAAAGTCGGATAGAGATAGCTGGAGATTTATTTATTTGTCGGAACCATTATTATTTTCCGAATCTTTGGGCATCATGATATATGAACGGTTCATATATCCACTGTCAGCTAGTAGAACTGCATCTCCATATTTCTTAGGTGTGTTTCCGGAATCTTTAAAACTATCAGTAATAAAGTCTTTACTCAAAAAAGGAATAAAAACTGACATCCAAAATTATCGTCCAATTACATTTGTCTCGGAATGGACAAAGAAACAACTCCCTTGTTTGTTAATATGTGCGTCCCGTCTCGCCGAGGCTCATGATCTGGCGTGATTCGGCGCACAGAGTACTTTGTATATAGAGGAGATAGAGTTGTCACTCATATATTTTGCACGTGGCGCCATCTCGTGATCTGTAGAATATGGGCCTGTAGTCTACTCAGTTTCACTACGGAAAGGGCAATTCGTAACTAGCAAACTGTAATAATACGCTTCAGGGTCCGAGTCAGCGGTGTAATATCGAGTTCGCAGAACTGCTGGCCGTGATCGTTTCTTCATTCTACCCATTCTATTCAGCAAATATATTATTGGTCCTTGGTTTTCAGTTTCTTGCTCATAAACATCAGCATCTCCATCATCATCGTCTTGATAAGTAATAGAACTTATCGGCTCATATTTGACAGCGAACTCACCGAGACTCAATTCTTCTAAGTTCCGTGGCCGACTTTCATATCGTTCGAAAATATTTCTGCAAGGCTCAACTGTATCCGAATCAAAACGTAACATTCTGTACCTGAGCTCAGGCTTGCATGTGTTAACGAATGTTGAATTCTTGGAGCTGTCGCGTAACTTCAGGTGGCACAGCCTGTACGCACACTCCGGCGCTGACACTTGACGATGGTTCAGCAAACAATTCTGAACAGCAAATATCTGCCGGCCAAAATTTCCTCCCCTTTCTCTAACTCTACAAAGAGCTTCTGCTATTGCGGCTTGCAGCTTCGTTGGTTCCGATTTCGCGATATATTTAGCGATTTAATACGCAACGCCAAGAGCTGAAAACACAGGTTGTATGTCAATATTAACACCCCAAATAGTAGTGCTGAATTGTAATTATTAACCATAGCTTCTTCCGAGCGTCTCTTTAATATGTATATAAAATTTGTTTTCCACTATCCTCCAACATAATGTCGTACATTTCAATGTTGGAAATTAATTTCAGGATAATACAACATGCACAACATAATAGAAACGGATTTAAAATAATTAAAATGCTTCATAAATGGTTGAAAATTTTTTTCAACATTTAAATACTGAAATGATTATTTATTTAAGTATTCGATTCCGAGGATATGCATAAATTTCGCCACACCTTAAGGGGGTGTGGATTATCACTCACAGGAATATGATAACCTGTGCTAAGTTGGAGGAAGGGGTTTTATTTATGGACGGGCCCTAGTTCACAAATCTTTAAAATCTAAATACCGCGAACAAGTCGTCATCTTCTACTATTTCCTCAATTATAGTTTCCATAATCTCCACGTTTAATTGGGGGTAAATTTTTTTTTTCATTTTCTCTTTGCATAATATTGCATCTTCAATGTATGGAGCATTCCTTATCTTCATTCCTCTCGGATAGCGGGGATCCACCAATTCTGGTTCATATAGAAAGTCGAAAGATTCTACCTCAACTGAAAAACTAAAAAAAAATACTTATTAAATGTTCGTACTTGTAAAGCAATGAAATTAACAGGTCCTTACTGATATTGTTGTTCTTTACTTTTTTGCCATATAATTAGAGTTAAGTACTCAAACATCATTTTGGAAAGTAACCAAGATATTATACCTATTTTCCATTATATGCAGCCAGCCGTCTTCAATATCTTGTTTTGGCAAAAACGCCAAGCCTATGCATTGCTTAACATGGTTCGAGGACTCTTCGTGTTCCATGAGATTTAAAGATTTCGCTTTTTTGATAACGTTCTTTTGAAAATGTACGTTACATCCATTTATTTTGATATCAGGAAAAATCTTCGCTGCTGCATTTATTACTCCTATTTCATAATCGAAGGTAAATTTCGATGGACGCCATTCAGGCAAAGTTTGTTTAATCAATTCGAAAACTTTTTCATAAGTTTTCCCTTCTTTGTTTTTTAACAGAATATAAAATAATGGTGCTACATTCGTGGATAACTCAGTGCTTCCCATGTCTCCATGAATGACATAAACTTGTTCGAATGGGTTTGGGCAGCCGTCGAAAGTGCCATCACCAAAGTAATGCGTTACACATTTTATATATTCCTTTACTTCTGTCGAGGAAAATATAATTATTCGATTACAGTCTTCATTACAATAATCAGCCAATACATACTTATTAAATTCTTCTGGTATTATAATTTCTTCCACATTCTTAAATTGTGTTTTTGGTACGTTCAACGACTTATTTCGGTGTCTGTATAATACTGTTTTTAATTTTTTATAGTCAGGAACATTTCCTGTAAGGTGTAACCCTTTGTCTTTTAAGTTACCCATGTGTTTTTCGAAAATTTTCTGTACTGATCCGTAATTTGAATTTACTTCTTTTTTGCACTCACTTATAGCCATTTGAACTTCATTGTCTTCAAAATGTGGCACGCACTGATCACTGTGTTTATAATCTTTAATTATTGTATTATTGGTATTGTCAATAGTTATATATCCACTACATTTAATACTATTTCTCCTATTTACACAATGCCAAGTACTTGAATTTTTATTTTCTCTGCGTTTAATATATTTATGTCCGGCACGTAATAAAGTTTTTCCACCGCGTCGACTGTCAATAATTATTAAATTTACACCACGTGCACTACTTGACCCAGACATTGCAATAGATAAACTAACAAGCTATCCTGCAAATAGCAAACTAAACCCGGAATAATACTGTCTCTCTCTATTTTCATAAAAACAAAAGGGAAGAGCTAGATACGAATTCGAGGAAGGGCTCGTCTCTATTGTTTTACGAAAAAACCGGTTGGTCAGGTAACTACCTGAAGTGAAACGACAATTACCGAGCGTGATTTGTTTAAAAAATAGTACATATTAATAAATATTATCTTGCTTAACTATAATAGTTAAGAAAAGATATTTTTTATTAATACTATTTTTTTCTTAACGCATTGTATAACTTTTCTTTACAACAGTACCAAAAACTGAAGGGTACCGTAGCGGGACTTTTTGATAGGTATTTTAAGAGGGTGCCATACCGGGACCATACCATAGCGGGACTAACCGCACACGCTTGCCAAGTTTGCCAAACAGAAGGAGACGGCGCTATACTAAGAAAAGAGATAGAATTCTTTGCGTCTTGCTTTCTGGTATAGCGTCGTCCCCTTCTGTTTGGCAAACACGGCAAGCGTGTGGTGCCGGGGTTATTATTATTGTGTTTATCAGGAAGAGCTCGTTCTAAAACAAAATTATTAATTCATATTATTAGCGACTTTTCGATAATAATAGGAATCAGTAATTTATTTAGAATGTGCTCATGTTACTTGAAGTTTAAAAACAAAATTAAATAAAAGCATAGAATTAAACGTATATAACTTTATTTAAGTATGTTATTACAGTACACAGTACACGTCGCTTGTTTATGAAGGACTAGATGACCCGTGCCCACTTCGTTGGGCGGTAAACATGCATGATATATTTATAATTTATAGCCTAAAGCACTCACGAATAATGTAACTTTCTACCAGTGAAAAAAAAAAAAATCGGTTCATTACTTCCGGAGATTACCCCCTACATACAAACAACTTTTACCTCTTTATAATATTAGTATAGATATAGATTATATATTTTGGATATAATACATATTCAGCTGCATCCGGTTCGACTGGAAGCCAACCCCAACATAATTGGGAAAAAGGCTAGGCAGATGATGATGATTTTGGATATAATACCAAAGACTTAAACGATACTACTACTATATTTTTAATTGTAATTTGTAAGATGTCTTTAATAAAGAGAAATTATAAATATAATACAATACAATCCATTTACATCGAATCCATAAAAGACGAAATTTGTTAGTTAGACAACTCTGCAAATTGAAACTAATATGTTTTGCTGAATTAAATTTTTTTCAAACATATGAAGACTGTATTAGCAATTTGTTACAAAATAACTCAAACTCAGATTGATAATTCGTTACGCAATTAGGATGCAGTGTTCTAATTAGTACTCGAACAACAAAATTGGTACATTAGAAGTTTTCGAGAAAATCGTCGCTTTCCTCAAACCTTCATTACCATCATTACAATTATCATTTGTTCTTTAATATATTTATTTTCTTTTGTAGGCTAGCTTGCGCAGTACTTTCAGCAAACATCCTGTTTTGTTCATTACAGAATCTGTTAATGCTTATGTAAAATATTGCATTTATTATATTTGTTACATTTTGTTCTTTATGTTCCCTACATCTGTCTAGAAAATCAAAATTAATATTTTTTTGCAGTAATTCTCTAATGCAATCTTTGACATTCCTCTTATGTGCATTTTTATTTAAATAATCATACATGATTGTTGCACTTTTTTCTACACATTCAACCATTTTTATGTTTGCATATTTAAGACATCGTTTGTCATGTTCATATTCTTTAAATATAGAAAACAAATGGCACACAGTATCCGTAGAGGAGGTCAAAGATTGTAGGCATGATTCACAATTTGTTTCCATTCTCTTAATTATATAACCACAAACATAGGCGCATGCCTGCATCTCCCCAGTATTTTCGTCCATCCATTCATCCATTTGATCCATGGATAAACTGCAACAATCCGCCTCATTGCTTACTGCTGATGGACGGCCTACGTCAGGTTTGGCATTGTGGGTCAAAAATAAATTTAAATTATCAAGAATGATAGCATCATCGGTCTCACAATTTGCTGCTGAGCTTGGTGCCGACAAATTTGAAATGATTCCTGTTTTTAAAGCTGCAACAAATTGTGAGACTGTTGGGTTGCAATTAGATCCACAATTACTCCTGACACACCCAAAACAATTCTCCAAGGCATCTTGTTGCAGTCTCCTGGTGGATAAACTCCCAATTTCGGGGTATTTTAACTTTAAATTCCGCCATATTCTTTCTACTCCCGCCATGGTTTGGATCCATCCATCCAGTGACGGAGCCCTCGACTTTGCACCAATAAACTGACAGTTCTTAAAAAATAATTTCATTTCTTTGAAATATGCAAAATGAGGGCTCCGGTCTGAAATATTTCTCAAATATTTTTTGTCTCTTTTTAAACTTGGAGAGTCCGCATTTAAGCTGTCAAACAATTGGTCGATTTTGTTTAGTAGGTTGACTGTAGCAAGTGCTTCTGTTGGCAGCTCTCCTGTAAAAATAGAAAATTTTTTATTTTTTATGTAAGTAATATTATTTGAAAATAATGTTAAAGAGTTTTTATGAACAATAATAATTATAATTGCAATAAACAACTGACTTTTGAAAAAATCAAAATGACTGTGTGATAGTATTGTTAAAAACTAAGTAGTTATGAGACAATAAAATTATAGAACTCCTATATTTTTAAGCTTGAAGCACAAAGTCAAATCCTAGCAATGGGAATATTAATAGGCAGGAGACGATTTTGAGCTGATATTTTTTAACATATGATATCAACATACCTAGGGTAATTTTTGCATACATTCCAGCGGACACTGTATGACTCAAAACCTGCGCGGCTAATTTCACTTTCATTTTTTGTTTATTATTCGGACTTAAGTGGCTCTTGGTTAGGGCAGGCGCAAACACGAAAAATGGGTTGTTGTTATCCAATACAAAAAATTCTTCAATGTGATTCCACTTCGCGATATCTGAAAAAGACGTAAGTAATATTAGTTTTATCTGCATTAGTAGTGGGTCAAAATCAACTACTAACTTTTTCAATGTTACAAGATAAAAAGGGTCTTGACAGACAGACAGACGCGTAGATGGACAGATGGACAGACGGACATCAAAGTGATCCTTTAAGCGTTCCAATTTTACGTTTTGAGGTATGAAACTCCAAAAAGAGAATTTCCTGGTGGTAATATACCATAGAAAAGTATAAAATTTAAAGATATTATTACCTGCAATTTGTCTTCCATTGCATTCAACATTACTGCTGCATTTAATGTTGTATTTTAGAAATAAATTTCTAAAACATTTGAGAAGATGGGGTGTATCATATAGAGCAACAATTTCATGCTCTTCAAATTTAAAATATGGTTGTTCAACAGATGCCCCTAGTTGTGTAAGTGCTCTTCTATTTACCCCATCCATATCACAAACAGTTGCAGCAATTATGATGCCCGCATGAAAACAAGCATGGAGGACCTGTAATAAGAAAATTTAGTTGGTTAATAATATTTAGTAGGAAAATTCAATAATTTTTATCCATATTGATTGATATGTAGAGGATCTTTTCATAGCGTACACTGAGCAAACAAGTATGCAATGTATTTCACACACATAGTGCATACACAAGTATGCATGCATTACTGGATGATGATCAGTTCATAAAAAACTATGTATATTTTACTACCTACATATAAACACACACCACGCCACGGTAACTTTAGCACTATACAATTTTATCAGTTCCTGGCTGTAGCTGACTAGATATTTAAAAACAATATTATGTTAAACATGTAAATACATGAAAATAATTTCAATACAATAACATACCTCTTTGATCAAGATCATTAATCTGTCTGCAGTAACATGATCTCCTGACAAATAATATGCCACTGGCTGTTTAATTTTTTTCCTGATACATAAAATCATGAATACTAGAGCATGACTTGCTACTTGTGGATCTCGCCCATGGTCTCCTCCATGATCTTGAAATCCGTCAATTTGATCAGATTTTGAATTGTAGTTCAAATTTTTTCTGATCGACATTTCATCAAACAACAAACTGTACTCATTGTCTAGTGGATTGTTATTGACAGCTATTCCTTTCACAACATCAAAAAGATGATTGTTGATGCCAGGTTTTAAAGGAAGCTTATTTAACAAGTTTTTGAGTGTTGTTTGACATGGTAAACAAAACAGACGTCGTAGTAGTCTGTAAGTGGCAGGTGACCTTTTGTATAGCCTTAAAGCGAGAATTTTTTGATGCAAATTCCATCGGCGTCCTCTTGTTTTTCTCTTGCAATTTAACAATTCCCCTTGTAATAAAACAGCAAAAGAACTAGTCAGGTCAGTTGACAACTCTTGTACTGCATCATCATCAATGAGAGCCTCCAAAATCTTTTGTGTTTTCAGCTTTTTAATTCGTTTTTGTAGGCTGCAAATTTTGCGTAAGTTTCTTCGGCACTTGTTCATGAGTCGCTTTTCTCGAGTAGTTTTTTCAATGGATTTAACCTAAAACAAAAAATAGAGGAATCTAAATTAAGTATGAACATAAATTATTATTCACAATTTTAGAAACAGTAGAACTGCCATTTTTTCACTTTTTCATTAGTCTATTTTCAGCATGTAAGTAGTTATTGAAATAAATTAAAATAATTAAAAAAATGAAAAACACGACTGCTTAATACCAAGTAAAAAGTACAAAACAAGTTGTATACAAAGCGAAATGTCACTCGTTTACTCCCTGACTAAACAGAAATAAAATTCTCATTGCTGTCGGGGGACCATTTTGTGAAACACTATTTGATCTGAGAGTTGACTGCATTGATAATTTTATTTACCTGTTTAGTCAGTGATTAAATGAGTGACATTTCGCTTTGTATACAACTTGTTTTTCTACTTTTTAGTTAGTATTAGGCAGGCAGTCGTAATTTTTATTAAATTATTTAATTTTAATTTATAAATTTTAATGACAAGTTTTATTATTTTTGGAATGTGCTCATCAAGGCCTTCAATTTGATACTCGTATTGTAATAATAAAAGATTTTTTTTTTACATTTGTGATTGGTGACATGCTGCCAACAAAAAGATTTCTTTAAAAAAATATAGCCAGTGTCACTCGGGATGATGTAAGGATTCCAACGATACCACATACATACAAATCTGTCCAGGCATTTAACAGTTACGGTGGAATAAATAAACTCACATACATATTAACAAACAAACATACATACACACATATATGAACCCTGAAAACATAACACTCCTTTTTTGAGACAGTCGTGTAAAAACAGCTGTGACGACGGACGGATGCAAAAGTGATCTTATAAGGATTTTTGTATGGAACATTAAACTAAAACTATGAATAAAAAACATTTTACTTACACCAGATGAGTTTGGTGTCTGTATACTATCAATAGTTGAACTTGTTGCTTTTGAAGTTCCAGGCTGTTCCAAATGTGAATACTGAAACAATACAAAATCATGGGAATTAGTGGAAGAAAAAATGTAAGACAGACAAAATGTAATAACAAGTGCTGCCTAAAAAGAACAAAAATGTTTCTTCCTTAATAGAAGAAAGTAAAAAAAATATTTTCTTAGACTTTGTCTTAAGCTGCGATGGATATTAATAGCAACATTAAATACAAGATATCTCAAGGATATCCACCAGGAGAATAAGTGAATTATGAATTATGCTAATAATATATTTAATCATTTAGATTATTAATTATTAATAAAACTTACATCAGATGAGTTGATTGAATCAGATGCTCTTGAAGTTCCAGTCCATCCCTGACTGACTCCAGTTGCAGCAAAGGAAATATCAACTTGAGAGTTGTGTGTTGATGTGGTAGGTTCAGACGGAATGGAATATCTATGCAGCTTTTTCCTTTGTAAATGATCAAGAACAAATGCACTTTCGGGAAAATGCTTAGAACAAAGCATTTTATGGCTTACATAAAGGCTTCTCTGAAATTCTACAGAATTCCAGTTCTCCTCTGGGTAACAAAACTTTGCCCATGCTACCAACCTGAAAAAAAGATTTCAGGGTGAATTTTTTTATCAACAATCGAATGATACTACGGATTGAAATTCATACTCTACTTTGGATTCAATTATACATACCGCTGTTCGTTGGAAGGTCCTGGTTTCGGAAAACGATGTAAGACTACTTCTGAATCTTGTGCTGTGGATGCATTGCATTTTGCACATTTTCGGTTATTGTCCTTCATAATTTTTCACAGGAAAAACAGCAACAAAAACAAATTAACACACGCAGCGATTAACTGTTTTGAACCGTTTGATTTGAAAATTTTACACTTTGACAGTTGACGTCTGATTGAAAATGTTGATGTTGCCATTTTACAATCGATTTTTTAAATTTGTTTTTTGATACTGGAAGCCCTATATCAAACCCACCCACTGAGCCAAGCAATCCGAATACAGTTGACTCCCCCTGTTTAAGATGCGCCTCGCGACGTTGCGATGCGAAATCATTGGCCTCTTTGAGTATCGTCGCGTCGCGTCGCGTCTCGGTGTGAATTGACCCTAAAACATATTTCGACAGTTATTGTCGCACCCCTTTCGACGGTTTGCGGAGGTTAACGCCCCTACTTGCTTTCGTCCTTTTTTGGCAATTATTTTGGACTTGGTTTTAGCTACAATAGAAATTCCTGTTTCATCACAATTATAGATCCTGTCTGGTGTGAGTTTATGTTCGTCATAAATGTTACCCAAAAAATTTAAAAATTATTAACTATTGAATCCAGCAGCACGAGCGGCTGAAGTGCGTTGTCTTATAGATAATTCTGAGTGTCTTTTCAAAAATCCTTGGGCCCAGTCCTTCCCCGCTTCTTTATTATCATCATTAAAAGGATGAGACTTACCATTTTTTACGGCTAGCATATAGGCAAGGCTCCTAAAGTCTTTTAAAGTTAATCCGAATAGTCTTCTCTCCATGTCCATTATATAATTACACAACTCCCGCTCTTCTTCGACCGTAAAAACTTGCTTTTTAGGGCCTAACTGGACCTTAAGTGGGATTTCGGTGGGAGTACTTTCTTTTGATGTTTATTTATTTATATGATTTTCCAACAAAGGATACAGTCTATACTATTTAACATAGATTACAATTAAATACAATATGGTCTACTGCACCTTCAATAACAGGAAAATACAACATTACATTAAATTAAATTAAATTCAATATGTCAATTTACTGAAAATAAAATGATGTTTCACGGACTACCTTAACTTTCCTTTCCAGGGTAGTTTGAGGAACAGCAAACGTGTTTGATGCCAATTTATACCCCATTTTTCCTTGGATAACAGCATCCACTGCCTTTCGCATCGACTCCTCCTCCCAATTTCCTCTATTTGTTTTTCTTTTGTAGTTCTTCACCATTCTACAACAGTAAAAATGCATTAATGAAGTTCTAAATTCATGACACTCAAGTGATTACATTTTAAAAACAGTGCAATTTTAAAAGCTATCTTGTCCTTCGTGCCAATTAGAATACAAAAAAAAATTTAAAATAACTGTTAGCAGTAGAAAGACAAAAATATACTTACATGGTAGTCAAATCATTAGCTCTCTGTAATAAATTAACTTCAAAACAGAATAAACCTCCTTCACGTCAGAACACGCTTAGAAAATTACGATAAAATGACAACGCAACCATTAAAAAAATGTTTTTCTCGAATAATAAAACAGCGCAGGATTTCTGTTACTTGACATCGCCGACTAGTAGCTGTAATGGCGGCGTCGCGTCATGCGTTAGAACGATCGTGATTGGTCAGTTAGATCGCCTGATACAGCGGGTACCCGCGGTCTTGCCCGCTACCCCGTCTTGCCCCCCCTTACCCTAATAATATAATGATAATGTTGTCACAAAATAAGTATCAACAGTCTCTAAAGCAAAATAAAGGTACATAAAAATCGAAACACTGTTAAAAAAAATGTATGCGTGTACTAGAGTACACACGTAAGAAATGAAACTTCTTTATGACCTTAAAAATGTCACGAGTATGGCGTAACGCAAAAATGTCACGCGTACGGCGTAACGCAAAAATGTCACGCGTACGGCGTAACGCAAAAATGTTACACTAAATTTTTGTCCATCCCCGATAAAGAAGTTTCACTTCAAAAATACTATCGAAATCGTAATATAATTGTAGAAAAAAAAACTTACAAAGAATTGTAAAACTGAGCATAGAACTTAGGAATTAGGTTTTTGTTTAACAGTTCCAACAAATCTGCTCATCAAAGCTTTCTTTCTGTCCGATATGCCTGGTTTACAATCATAAGCTTTCTTAACGTTTACGTCAATCCTTTTCTTTTTTCTGATAATTTGTGCTTTTTTTTAAATTCTTCTTCTCCGTAAGAGTTCTTGTAAAATAATACGCGTGGCTTGTTCCTTTCAACCTTCAAAATTTTTGAAGTGAAACTTCTTTATCGTGGTTGGAAAAAAATTGAGTGTAACATTTTTCTTTACGCGTGACATTTTTCCGTTACGCGCCATCTTTTTCTTATCCCTACCACGCGTGATTCGACGTATTTCTGTAATGGTGGCCATATACGCTACGAGAAATTGTTACGATCAGACTGTACATTTCGAACGGTGCAGTTTATCGTAGCTGGCATACAAGCTATACACGCTACGAGAAATCGTTGCGATCAGACGGTACAAAGCGGCGCCGAGGCACACGTGTCAGTGATGGCTTCGACGGACGACGGTTTAGCAATTATTGGATTAATATTCGCCTTGAAGGAAAAAAAAGTGAAGCGGAAAAATCGTAGCATCTGGTGTAAAGAATGGCTAATGAAAAGAAGAGTTCATTCTCATGTGAATTTGTTGGCGGAATTAAAGCTTTTTCCAAAAGACTGGCATAATTTTCTAAGAATGGATCATGATACGTACTTACATCTACTGAATTTGGTAGCACCAATTATCGAGAAGCAAGACACTATTATGAGAAATGCTATTCCACCCCACGACGTAGCTACTTTGAGGGTTTTATCAACAGGAATAAATTATGAAGATTTGAAATTCTCTAGCATCATTTCATCTCAAGCCTTGGGTTGCATAATACCGGAAACCTGCGAAGCAATATATAAGGTTCTCCGCAAAGACTATTTTAAGGTAAGAAATAAAAAACTACTAATTACTTAGTATGTAATGTTTATTAATTTGTACTTATAATGATGGTTAATGGTATTTTGCATTTGTTGGGACTGATCTTGTTGAGAAGTTTGCATTATTGGGGTTTGGAGAAATGACTGCAGGGAGCCTGGATGTGTTTGGTAATCATAATTTGAATTCTGATAAGGTACTGAGCTAGGATTGTTTCCAACAGGGCTGGGAGTATTTGCAGCGGGGCTGGGAACGTTGTAACCATAATTATTAAAACGCACACTGGTTGAATCCATCACTTGGTGTGAAATAGTCAAATTTTCCATCTCTGCCAGAAATAATGTTTCGTTAATTATTTTTTCGGCCAAAATACGTTGATGTTTTGTAAGGTCTCTCAGCTTAGCTGCGACGTTTGCTCCATAAATATCAAATCGATCATTAGTAATTGCAGGCCTTTTGAAATGGTTTTTAACAGTCTGTAAAACTTCAGTGGTAAGTTTTTCATTTTCATACTTTTTTGGCCGACTCCTATTAAACTGACTTTGACTGTGACTCTGTGACTGTGAAGTTGTTTGTGTGGCTGGAGGTGACTGTGGAGTTGACTGCGTGGCTGGAGGAGATTGTGGAGTTGACTGGGCGGCTGGAGATGCTTCACTTTCAATTTCCTGAAACAATTAATATTTTAATTAATTTACAGTTCCCACGCTCGGAAGAAGAATGGAAGGATGTGGCCGAAGTGTTCGAAAAGAGATGGAACTTTCCGCACTGTCTAGGCGCGATGGATGGAAAGCATATAGCAATTTTTCTTCCTGATGGATGTGGCTCAGAGTATTTCAACTATAAAACCATCATAGCATGGTGTTATTGGCAATCGTTGATGGAAATTATCGATTTATTTTATGTGATTTTGGAACAAATGGAAGAATTTCAGATGGTGGCGTACTCACAAACACTAAGTTTATTGAAAAACTTGATAATAATCAGTTGTGTATTCCAACCGACACAGTTGTCGCAAATAGCACTAGAAAGTTGCCTTATGTATTTGTGGCTGACGATGCGTTTCCACTTAGAACAGATTTAATTAAGCCATTTAGACAAGCAGACTTGACCACAAATAAAACCAGAAAATTACCGCGTATCACGAGCAAGGCGCATTGTCGAAAATGCTTTTGGGATCTTGGCATCTCGATTTAGATTTTTTCACACAAAAATTAGTATTGATCCGAAAAGAATAGAGTCTGTCGTGATGGCCAGTTGTGCTTTACATAATTATTTAATGAAGACTTCAGGAAGTTCTTACTGTCAACAAGAATGCTTCGACGTAGAAAATGTTGATGCAGGGTCATCCAAAAACAGCAACATAGAGTAATACCATAGTTTTGGTTTATACACTTCTTGGGTTCCTGCTCCTGATTTTTTTGAATCAGCGATCTTCTTACGCTCTTTTTTATAAGTAGAGCGAATGTTGTTTATCTTTTTTACAAAGCTCTCAGCTCTAGGGTCTACTGTTTTCAATTTTTCAACCAGCTACTAATATGCTGAACGTTTTAAGTCACGATTGTGGTACTCTTTGCCTTTAATATTCCAGAGACAAGGTTCACTGCGATATCTTATCTTAATACTATTATAAAGGCGAAAGTTTGTATGGATGTGTGGATGTGTGGATGTATGGATGTATGGATGTATGGATGTTTGTTACTCTTTCACGTAAAAACTACTGAACCGATTACAATGAAATTTAGCACACATATAGAGGGTAACTTGGATTAACACATAGGATAGGTTTTATCCCGGAAATCCCACGGGAACGGGAACTATGCGGGTTTTCCTTTGAAAATGCGGGCGAAGCCGCGGGCGGAAATCTAGTAACTCAATAAATTCTTCAAGCCATTCTCGATTAGTTTGAGACGCCATGTCGCGTGCGCACGTCTACCCGAATGTCGATCGACGACAAAACTGAACACGAAAACGGAACGAGCGCATACACGTTTCGATCAGTCGGCACAGTTCGTCCGATTCCGATAAATCAATTGAAATTTTTGTATTGTTCCGTTCGACTGTACAGTCTCAAAAAATCGTGCGAAACTGAACAGTTTTATAACATACATGTAGCGATTTATCGGTACCGTTCGATCTGTACAGTCTGATCGTAACGATTTCTCGTAGCGTATATGGCCACCATAAAGTTGCATATAGTAAATTATTTTTTGAAAAATAAGGTATTTATACATGAAACTTTACGCAGTGTACCCATATTATCCTTTGCAGTATCCTACTCTTTTCGTTCTCGGAAGTCGGAATGGTAGGATATTACGATTTAAAAGTGCGAAGGGAGTGTCAACTTGCACTGATACTGATACGTATACTACGGGGCAAAGACCAGAACCCGCAAGTTTTACGAAGCATTAGTTTCTGTGTACCGGACGCATATGACGTATGGAAACGTCGAAGCCCGCCACTTTTACTTGTTCCCCAGGCCAGAACTAATTTACTGTCTTAGAGCCCCTTTGACAAAGGCCATCCATGTTGTCAATGAGGTGCACAATAAGTCTAATATTTTCTCAAATAATTTGAGTGAATTGACAAAGATTATTTTAAATTTTATTGCTTACTCCTAGTCCTAAAATCTAACATATACAGTGTTAGATTTTACAACTTATTTAAATTGTCGAGAAATGAGTGGCTTTATTTAAATTGATGTATTTTTATTGTTTTATTATTTTAATATTGGTTTTGCAAATGAATTTTATTTTCTGACTATTAATGGAATATTATGTTTTCAATTGGACATTATCTAAAACTGTATTAAGTTTATTTAAATCAATGTAGTGATACTGTTATACTATACTAATATTGCGTTTTTGAATTAAATTTAGTTTTTAACTTTTAATTTAAAATTGACTAGAGTATCAAACATAATTGTAGCGGTTGCAATCTTAATTAATGTAATATTTTTTTGTATTAATGAATAAATTGCATTGTAAATTTGACCTCCCTATCGCATTGGGTAAACTGTAATGGTAGGAATGGTTTTATATAAATAAATAAATAAATAAATAAATAATAAATTCTACTTTGTTTTTAAATCGCAAATTGTAAAATTCAATACATTTAGCTTATATTTATAATAGAAGACTGATACATCGCCTTTGGGGCATTGAAATACCGTATTTATATATATTGAAGTACCGTGTGTTATTTCGCCTAACTACAAGTTGTAGTTCAACTGATTGAACATTTAAAATTATTATGGTATCTAACTAGGTACTGTTGAATATCATGAATATATGTAGATATATTCTTTGAATATACATTATACAGGGTGTAATCGTTAAGTGTGCACAGGCGATTTTTCCGTAAGTATTACAGATAACAAAAAACTTTAAACTGATATCCCCGGAAAATGCCTGAGAAATGTCCGGAAAATGTCTGGGAAATGCGTGGAAAATCCCCGGAAAATACCAGGGAAATGCTCGGAAAATCCCCGGAAAATATCCGGAAAATGCGTGAAAATGTCCGGAAAAAGCGTGGAAAATGCCACTTTAAATTTGCGAAGTAATTAAAGCAGAAAACCAAAAAAGAAAAAGAAAGCTAAAATCTTTCATATTAAAATATGTATATGGGATATTCATATTTCATACTTAATGTATGGGATAATAGATAAAAGATAATTTCTTTGATATTTCTCGATTTATTTTTAAAAATTTATTACGGTCATTTTACTGATTAGGTTAAGTACTTTCGATATCAGTTTAAAGTTTTTTGTTATCTGTAATACTTACGGAAAAATCGCCTGTGCATACTTAACGATTACACCCTGTATATTTGTTATATCCTCTTAAAACCTAGACTTAAAAGAAATGAGTAAGAAAGTATTTCATGCTAATTTCTAGTTCTTTTAGGTTAAAATAAAACACAGGATTTGTTTTTTTAATATTATTATTATTAGAAAATTAAAAAAAAATGGGTACATATATGTGCACTGCGGGATTAAAGGACCACAGTTTTTGGTAGTATGATAACTTTCAAAGCAGTTATTTTTCAATATGCATAAAAACGTTTGACACTTTACGCACATGGTGCGGCACCGTGAAGAAAGAATTACATTATTTAAATATTAATAAGTAACAAGTAATTATGGTGAATAAATACTAATTTCTCTTCATTAAGAGGTTTAAGAGAAAGGCTTCATTGCCAGAACTCCGTTCTAGTTTAAATTCAGATGATATCCAATGAGCTGTAAAACTCAGAAAGCTAGCATTATTGTGTAAGCAAGTCCATATGTCAGATGTCACTGAAATAGCGTAGGTACTCGAAATGTTACGTTTGATTTTCTCGTAAATTCTGTCCGTGTTTAGAAACCGAAAAAAACATGGTGGAATACCATTGATGCAAGATTTTGAATTTCAGCATTCGAGTGGAAAATACAAAAACTTCACTCGCATGTCGCCTACTGATTTTGAGTATTTGATGAACATGATTGGCCCAATGATTCAAAAAAGTGATACCAAATTTAAAGAAAGACTTAGTATCACTCTAAGATTCCTCGCAAGTGGGGATTCTTTTACAAGTTTGCAATTTGGTACAGGATGCTTGAATTTTGTCGCTGCAGACGCTGGGTTCCTGGACTCTTGCGTCATAATCACTTGGCTCTCATCTAGTTGACTCTCGGAAGTCTCAGGTACTTCGTTCACATGTGCTTGGTTCCCGATTCCTTCCTCCGCTTCAGACCCTTTGTCGAATACTTGTTACTTTTCATCGTCCTCAGTTAAATCTTCCTGCAATAATATTATGTATATTAATTAATGTAATATTCCGATGTTTATTACACTTACCGAATACGCCTCATGACTGGAAACAAATCAGCGCAGAATTTCTGAATATGTGAAACCTTCCAAACGTAGTTGGTTCAATGGATGGGTAGCATTGATATGCTTCCTATCCATTGAACCAACCGTTGCAGGCTCCTTTTAATTCTGGATCGGAGTTTTTTTAACTACAAAGACTTTTTCATTATTGTTATGTTCGCTTTAGTGAATAGTGTATAGGTATATACTCTGTAAACAACCCTTAATACAAATAAAATGAAAAATCAGACACTATTCACTTCTTTTCTCTAAATATGAATTTAAAACCTTTAACGCCTCTCTCATAAAATCTAACCACTGAGCTTGCAACTGAAGCTCTACATCACGCTGACGAATCCTCTCTCGTTCTAATTCTTGCGCAATTCGGTCACGCTCCTTTTCATACTCCGTTAACAATCCTTAATACAAATAAAATGAAAAATCAGACACTATTCACTTCTTTTCTCTAAATATGCATTTAAAACCTTTAACGCCTCTCTCATAAAATCTAACCACTGAGCTTGCAACTGAAGCTCTACATCACGCTGACGAATCCTCTCTCGTTCTAATTCTTGTGCAATTCGGTCACGCTCCTTTCATGCTCCCTAGCATTCGTCTCACACTCCTTAAATACTTTTATAACTAAATCTTCAGGCTTCTTTTTTTTCGGCGGTTGCCACTGGGTTTGCACTGGACCTGGTGGTGGTGTAAGTGCTGGTGGCGGAGTAGGAGGAGGAAGAGGTGGAGCGACTGTGGGTTGACTGCTTGTTCCTGGAGTATTCCATTCATCTGGAAAAGTTGAGATTCAACAATCAACGTAACTACTATTCTGCTAGCTTTAGTTATCAGGACCTTTTTTTTGACTTTAAGTATTTGAAGATCTTATTTTTAAATGTTTTGTTGTTACTAGTAATTATGACAAACAAAAGAGTTATAAGGTATATAAAAGTCCAACCTTCAGGAATTGGTGTATATTCATAAGCAGCATCATCCACAGTCAATTCGTCTACAGTTTCTGTAGCAGGTACTTGTACACCTGACAAGCTAACATCCTCTCCACCAACAACCTATAAAAAATAAAAAAGTATTAGTGCTTACTTCAAATTTGTGAGTAAAGGCCACCTTTACTGTTTAGTATACCTATTGTATTTTTTTATAAAACAAAATACTACTTTAGAGTATTCATTAATGCTCATAGAAACACCAAAGTTAAGACATTGTAAAGATAATTGCAATGCATTATGTGGCACTCAAACCCCAGCCAGTCGTCCACACAAGAATTTCAAGTGTCACAAATCACAATACTAACAAAAAACTTAAGTGGTGACCCTTTTTTACAAGGTTAGGTAGGTAAGTTGCAGACAAGTTAAACTTTTGTTCATATTCTGTCCCAATATGGAATTTAATATTCAGATAATTCGAAAATCATTAATTATTATCAGTTTATTATATTTCCCTGAGATTACAACGATTGCTATGAAAAAAAAAAGATATACTACATTACAAAGCAAAAATATCACACCTGTACAAATCCAGCTTCTTGTATAGGCATCCCAGTAGCAGCCTGCACTCCAATTAAATTTAAAACTCTGTTTTCAAGGTCTGTTAATGTCAGCTGAATCGCTGGCCCACCACCTGTACCCTGAGCAGACCTATTTATTTTCGCCCACTTTTTTTTACATTGTTCTTAAAATCACTCCAAACCTAACAAACATGAACAAGAGCAGGATGTCAGCACCAATATAATTATGCATGCATGTATTTCAAATTGTGTGAAGTATGTGTATTTCCTTAAATGTGCGTAATTAGGATATAATAGGCTTACCTTCCGCCACTTTTCCTCTGTTCGAGAATCCCCAGTGCCATCACTATTGAGCATATCAATTAACTCCTTCCATTTTTGCTGCACATAATGTCTACCACGAGGACCCCCACTGGGTTTGGATAAGTCTCCATGCCTTAAATAAATATAACGTGAGTTAAAGGACCGTGTGCTCTAATATTTATAGTAATTATATGTGTTACCTTTCTTTTTCAATTTTGTTTTTACAAATTTCACATGACTAGCGTAATACTTTAACTTGAGTATACAAATAAACTTTAGCTCTTTTAAACTTTACAAAAATATATTCCAAAAATCCCATTGAAACACTATTAAAATCAACACAAATATGCTTATGACAATAAAATCATAAATGTAATACACTTACTTTTCCATAAATTCTACCATAATGGTGTACTGCGGGTGGCTGGTTCTCATTGTAGAACAATAAAATAGTTCCAAACTTTTAACAATTTAAATCACAACACAAGACACAAGTTCACTTCAAAACAAAGTTGGCCTTGAATGAGCTTCGAGCGTCCGTCGTTCGTTTAGGAATACAGTCAAATCAAACAATGTTTTAGTAATCAGTTAAATTATTATGCCATTTATCTAACTGAATATTATTTTTTTCTGCAGTTTCTTCGTATTGCATCATAAATTGAACAGTATTAAATTTTTAAATGCCCTAAAATCACAAAAATTTTAATTAACTAAATACTTATCCAGTCTTTCATGTCTCTCCTGTCAATAACAGAAAAGTTTACAACGCATCAAAAACTGATTTTCCGTACAGAAATGCTCAAAAAAGCAATGGAAATTAGTAATATGCACAATCCATATGAAATAACCAATAGACCAAATTCTTCAGATTCTTATTTTTCTCAACAGTCTGAATCGATTTTACGCAGTCAAAAACCGATCAACGTACATGAATATGAAACTTTCCCTGAAATGTCAAATACCGTTTCACAAGAACGTGTGATGTACGAAATACGTCCCACTACTTCTTATACATTAAACTCCGGATCCCAAATTATTTCTCAAGGGATACCAAACCATCCATGGCATTACTAGGAAAGCCAACGAGGTCAAGTAAAATGTGTTCTTCAACTAAATAAATAACAACTTTATTCTTTTTTGCAAAAAATAATAAAAAGACTAATGCCGGGTCCAGACTGGTGAAACGTAACATGCAATGTAACATTCTGCCTTTCATTGCATGTTCGCTGCTGGTGTGGACGCATAGCGCGCTCATAACGCGCATTCACTACGAACATCCCGCGTTCGTCTGTTTCCGCCATTCTGCCGCGAACACGGCCCTTCGATACACGTTTTTTTCGTGCGCGTCAAACCGGTAGATCACACGAAGCATGGAGTCCGAAGACCACGTTCTTGCTATGACGATTATCAGTACTTCATTATAAATAATACATCAACTCATGAAAACACGCCGAAGACCCTTTCTTTTGCTCATTCCACGCAGTCTCGTCCTCCATGTTCGTTGCGTTCGCAAAAGACCGTCCATATTGGCTGCTCCGCGCACACTACGCGCCCCTTTGTGTTCGTCGAAAAACCGACAAATTTCGGATCGCTCCGCGCAAAGAGGATATAATCACTACGTTTTAAGAGGTGGGACTCCCTTTGAAAATAATAAACTATGAAACAGTTACCATGCGCTTAGTACCAACCTACGGTACCAACTTTCAAACATTTTGACACTTTGCTTCCATTGGTGGCAACCAAGAAGCTTATATCTAATACACTGGAGATTTCAGTATGAACATTAACTTGTAACAAGAAAATATGACCTTCAATGACGCCTGTATGTTTTTTTATCCCTTTCACACCTAACTAACTACCTAGGTGTGAAAGGGATAAAAAACATACAGGCGTCATTCAACGTCATATATTCTTGTTACAAGTTAATGTTCATACTGAAATCTCCAGTGTATTAGATATAAGCTTCTTGGTGGCAACATGACAATTTTTTTTAATAAATTATTCATAACCATGGATACAAGTCTTTCAGTCGCAAGCAATATGACCGTTTGAAAATAGTGTTGTCCGTGTTGCGACATCTGATTTTTAACGATATCGTAAAAAATTTAGTAACATTCAGTGATAGTGACAGTTTATTAAATTGGAAAATAAACAAAACAATTTAGGTATTACATATTTATTACAGGTTACTAAGAAAAGTCGTTAAAAAAAAAGAAAAGTCGTTTTTTTTCTCAAAAAAAGTTTCTCTGTCCCTAATCCCTTAGCTTAAATCTTTGAAACTACGCAACGGATTTTGATGCGGTTTTTTTTAATTGAACAATATCTCACTTTGCCATCCCTTGCTGCTCTGCCCTTTTCATCGAATCAGCCAATGATTCTTCAGGGACTGCAAGCGATCTATTTACAATTTTACAATGATTTCTAATCAATAAAAGACTCAGGCGCTGTGTTAATCATCGACGATGCTGGTCTTATGGTTATTACAATATATCCAGTTAAAATCGATATTAGCAATCATAACGGTCTTTGAATAAACACACAAGTCGTGTCTATGTAGGCATGGTAATAAATATTCTTCAAACACCTTGCGAGCAACATCCACAGTCTCACATAGTTTAATTGTTGGATAGGTGAGCGATTGTTTTTCCTACTACTACTATCCGATAGTATCCGATAGTAGTAGATAGGACATGCCTGCTGTTGATGTAACCTGTCCACATTTTTTTCGTTTTTAAACTTGTTTCTACCGATATAAACTTTTTTTCTATCTCAGTGTACATTATGTTTAATAATATTGTTTCTTTGTAGGTGCAAACAATGGGTTAAAGTGGTCGGGATAGAAGATTTGGCTTATCTGCCTATAGAGAAACTTCATTCCCTAAAACATGTGTGTGGAGTGCATTTCAAACCCAGAGATTTTAAGAAAAAGAAAACCCTCTCATGACAGCAGGACGGTGGCCATGGAAGTCGGAATCCGCTAATGAACGACTCACCTGCCGAAGCGACCAGCCCTGAAAATGGATGGCGCTGAAGCGTTCTGCCTATGCCTATGCCGACTTTTCTTGAAGCAATTTAAAAAATGCTTTTGCACGCAGACTATGTACCCTTTTTTCAATAATCAGATTTTTTTCGTTTCTTCGTCTTTTTCTCTTTTTATTTTCCCCTCCAACTCTAAGCACTTCGAACACACGTCTGTTCTAGGTGTGCCAAATCCTAGATTGAAATCTTCATTAAATATTGTGCGAAAGTAAGACTTTTTCACTACTGAATCAGGATATTCTGTTTTAAACATTTTATATATTTTGCTTATGCTTAAATCACTATGCAAATATTTACGCTGCCGAGAGTCGGCACGGCAATGATGTGCCTCTATACATTTAAAATTCATAATAAAGTTACGTACAATGTTTCTTAGCTCCTGATACTTTTTAATTTTGTGGTTTCCACCTCGGTTTTCTCTTGGAAACTGGCCTGTATAATAAAAAGCTTTTATAACAAATTCCACTCTGTATTTTGTAATTTGGAGTGTTCTTAAAAAAAACTTTTGACAAACGGGAACAAACTCCTTGCGACTGTTCAAAATCCTGTATTTAATGATATAATCCCTCCTCAATCGCAAATTTTTGGTGGGACGTCTTCTTGTTATTTTTTTTGCTTTGCAGCATTTCAATAGAAATGCATCTTGGGAATTTTTTTTAGTTGATGCATAAAAGCATTTGTGAAATTTTTGCAGTTCTATCATAGTAAGGCTGTTACATTTTAGTGTTGGGTTTTTATGTGTGCAAATAGTTCGTTGAGGTAAACCAGGTACTGAGTACCTGTAAAAAATATAAGTTCATTTTTATTATGAAATTGAAATTATTATTAAACTAGCTGCGCCCCGCGGTTTCACCCGCGTGGCTTCGCTCCTGTTGGTCTTATAGCGCGATGATAATTTATCATCGCGCTTTAGTCTATATATGTATATAGTCTACTGCCTATAGCCTATAGCAGCCTCGATAAATGGGCTATTTTTTTCAAATCGGACCAGTAGTATACTAAGTTAGGGCATCTAGGCTGATGAAAAAAAATATGAAGGCTAAGATAGAGAGCTACTTTTTTTAATCCATTTAAAGTTTTGCATTCCATTTACGTTCGGAACGACTCATTAGGGTCATTGCGCCTGTTCGCGTCCACTTAGTGCAGTTGGAAAGTTTTAAGGAGAAAATAAAAATGTTCCAGAACAAATTTCAACGCAAAATTATATAACGTGTTCATTACATAGTCTATTTTAAGATTTACTTTCAATTGTGTTGGAAATATCATGTGGTTTTTATTTATCTAGACAAATAACAGAATTAGAACTGGGTTTACCCAGTTCGCGTCCTAATTCTTTTATTATCCTAATTTGAACCTGAATTTCTTTAAGTTTTTTTAGCCCCAGGCTGACTACGATGAAAGTATTCCACTTATTGCTTAACTTTTGTCAGTATTTGTGCAATTTTGCCGATACTTTCTTGCTTGCTTATTTTAGGCGGGAGTGTAAAGCTTTAGGATCTTTTACAGTCCAGGACTTAACAGAAGGAGCTTCTGCTATTTCTTCACAATTTTCTCGGTACCTTTGTTTAAAGTTGCTATCCTCTATTTCTGCTACTTCTTTATCATTGATTTGAATACTACCAACAATTTGGTTATTTAATAATCTTATAACTAAACTTAAAAGGCTTGGCAATTGTGGTTCATAATAACTTCGGGTGACGACATATTTTGATATCTCTTCTTCTGGTAGCTCTTTTACTAGTTCTACTCTATATAGTCCATTTGATAAATGTTTTTCTGGTTGCTCTTCTACTCGATCTAATCCTAAAGACTGTTGCTGAAGATCCCCCCATTTGGACCATGACAACGCATCAAAATTTTCGATAATTACTGGGTTTAAATTGTCCCATAGGTTTGTAAGAATTCTTGCGAATTCTGGCTTGGGCAATTTAGCCCCTACATGAAGTCTTTGCCATTTGATTAGTTCACTATCCCAACGATCTTTCAAAGGTTTCATGGTACTGCAATCCAAAGGTTATAGTATATATGTCATTTGAGGATCGTTATCCCATTTGCTGCAGCAAGTTCTATTACACTTAGATCGCAATGTGTTGAATGTCCATCATATATGAGGAGAACTGGTCTTTCAGAGCCGATGGTGGGAATGAAAACGTCTTTAATATACTTTTCAAATATTATAGAGGTTTCCATCCATCCTTTTCTGCTCACTGCATATGCTGTTTTGACTGTTTCATCCTGGTATACCCATTCACTCCAAAGATGTTTACCCTGAAAAATTATTAAAGGTGAAATCTTTCCACTAAGGGCATTAGCAGCTAAAAGGACGTTTTCAACTTCGTTTTTTACCCGTACGGGGTCCATATAGAAACCTATCTAGTACTTAAATTAACTATATTAAATTGTATTATCTTGATTAGTATCTAAACTGTTCTAATATTGTACTTAAATTGTAATTGTAACTACTACTGTATTTTATGGATCAAATAAAGCTTTATTTATTTATTTTAATGTGAAAGAGAACACTGTATTTGAAGCTCTCTAAGTTGTAAAGCTACTTTTTCAAAATAAATATTTCCATTTTGACCAGCTAAATGAAGTCTTGTACCACTGTGGTACCAATACCTGAATGCTTAGATTTTTTTCAGTAATACTTGGTAGCAGTCGTTGAAGGCTTCTCGCTTCGACGATGTAGCCTCATTATGTACAGTATGTTTACAGCCACCTCTTCTGGCAAGTGGCAGTTCACAGGTTACATTTTAAACTTCTTGATCTTTTCAATGTATTCTTAACTGCAATGATAAGATGTGGTACGCACGCGGTGTTCTGGCGTGATTCTACATTTAACCGTACATGCATCTCCTACTCTTTTTACTTGAACATAATCAATAGCATCATCGCCATAGTTCTCTTGCCGATCTGAAATAAGGTTAAAATAATAAATGGCCTTACGTATTTTTTAGTAAAAAATACAAATAAATAAAAAAGGTTGAGTATATCTGCTCAAACATCTACATTTTGCAATAAACATTCAAATAAATTAACTTACGTATTTTGTTAGCAAAAAAATACAAATAAAAAAATGTTTAGTACGTCTGTAACGTTAGATAAGTATGCGACAGCCACAGATTCGAAAAGAAAAAACAAAAAACTTTCTAATACTTTAATTAAGACAAAATTACAATTAAATATTATATCTAAAAATATTCTAATCTATTCGACGATCGAATATGGAATTAATTTTTAATTAACTCAAAATAACACGAGTCGCCGAATTGAAGTCAGCCGTCGTCATATCCACAATACGCTGAAACTGCAGCGTCGGCGATCTCTCTATTAGGTACTAGGATACTCTGTTCGGTATATGTAATTCCTCCCCCCTTGGAATGGCGACTATTTTAAACCTTTAGTGAAAATATCGCCGGAACATTTTCAGGGTCACCCGTTTTCCTTTCTGTCTCGGTTGCTGGTGGTTGCTGGTGTTCTTTCGTTCGGTTATGTCTCTTTATGCGCTGTCTAGCCAATATGACCGCACACACAAGTATTATGTAGACAGGTATAATTGTTGTATGATGGAGCCGGAGGATACCTGATTGCACGCTGTCAATGCGTAAAGGAGGCTGGACTAAGATTTTATCTTGGACGTGGTGTAAATTAAAAACATTACTACGAGGATAATAGTTAGGTGGAGGTGCAGCGAACATTCTTTGCGTATTAGTGGGCATACGATTTTGATTAAACGGATGTGTAGGAGGCCTAAACGGGCGTGGTGCCATAGGGGCCTAGAAATTGCCTGGTAATTGATGATTCTGTAGACGCGGGGGTGTAAAAGATAACGAGGGTTATGTGAGGTTAATCTTAGGGGTTGGTTGATTTTTAGTTGAGTCGTTTCGCGATTGGAGGTACATCACATTAAGTTCCTCCTGGACGTATTCGAGCGCCTTTTCTATAGTAGGAGGGCGCATACAGCGTATACGGGAACCTAGAGGTTCTTTAAGTCCTCGTACGAACTCTTGCATCGTCACTTTCTTATATATCGCGTTTCGCTTCAATAGTAGTGGCAATAGTTTCATGTAACGTCATATAGGTCATAATAGTGCTAAACAAAGTTTGACAATGTTCGTAAAATTCTTGCGTCGTTAAGGAGAGGTCATTGTACAAGGCGGTTTCATCGCGTTGATCAGAAAAGTTATTAATCAAGGCACCTCTAATACCTAACCAACTATCCGGTATACCATTAGAATTAATTGTACTCGTCCAAAAAGACCAACATTAAACCGTGTGGTCCGGGGATAGACACATTGTGTGCGTGAGGAATTTGAGTGAAGTGTGTTTCGTGCTCACCATCACCTGCAGTCGTGTGCACAGTAGATGTGCGGTAAGACAGACGACCGGCCCACACCTGTGTATCCAAAAAGCAGAATAGATACTCCTTAAACCATGGTATATCCGTCATTCCTGACGGGACTGGTACAGCGACCCACTCCTGGTCCACCTGAGAGGCGGGCCACAGATCGAAGAGGTTGGTGTCCCCATGTTCCAGGTGGTTAGTGAATGCGGGCAAGGTGACAGCGATCACTGTCGCAACCCATCGCTGATCTTGTGGCCACTGATGTACGTGAGATTCTCTATCTGGTTGGTGATTCAGTTTCTCTCTACGGAGAAAATGGTTTGTTGTTCTGTCAAAATCAAAGGCATCCTGGAATTGTGGAAACGCGTATAATAGCCCCCTCAGCGCAGGAGCCGTATCAATGTATGAGGCGTTGCGGCCCATGACATAGCGCTTTAAGAAT
The DNA here is from genome assembly GCF_061535455.1 of Colias philodice. Taxonomy (NCBI): domain Eukaryota; kingdom Metazoa; phylum Arthropoda; class Insecta; order Lepidoptera; family Pieridae; genus Colias; species Colias philodice. Next base: position 1,678,591 of record NC_143104.1, read on the forward strand.
TGCATCGATGGGAGGTCGCGCGCCAATGGCGAGCGAGCTGTAGCAAGCAGAGGCTGTGTAGCTTGTTTTTCGGGTGTGGAGGTGAGAGCCGCCATTTGGTTGGCTATATTTGAGTAGGGCGGTTCGGTAGGCCCCTCAGCCTGGAAGCTCACAAAAGATACACCAACTGATCGCGCCGGTACATACTTGACCTTCGACCTCTCGGCCGGCTCGGTGGGGGAATCAGTTGAAACTGAGGTACTATCTGAAACGTCATCGCGATCAGGAGATGCGTTTCTGATTCTGGGGACGTTCACCAATGCAGCAATGTTTGACGCGCCGTCGCCGTTATATGCACTCGATCTATAGGAGGCACCCCGGGACACTGAGTCTAAGAGGTCCCCCGCGCTGGACAAATATAGTGTCCCATTTTGGAGTCGAGCTTTCTCCATGGTGGATATGCAAGGATCACATCTTAATACCTGTTCTAAGGCACCATCACACAATATTGTAACTGTGTCCTTTCTTGGGCGTTGGCGTTGAACGTCAGCGGTCTTCTCCTTTGTATAGAATGACGTCAATACGCCTCTATTATGTATATTCCAGGAATTGTAGTTGTGCTCAAATTGAGTGTCCAGTGACGCGACTTTGATATTAGCGCGTGGAAGTTCGTTCAAACCTGAGAGTGTCGACCCGACATACGGCAGAGGGGCGACGAAGACATTCTGTAATAGTGCGGCAGTCTGATTGTTGTACGTCCTAACGTCGTGGTAGGACCGTCGCTGAGTGTAGTAGCCTTCCTCCATCTTTAGCACCCACCCTCTACGATCGAGTCACAAACCTTCTCTACCAAAGCACCCGCACGTACATTAAAAATACCTAACACCACGTCGATCACGCTGACTATGACAAACATTAATAAAGCCACGATCGTGAGGTGGCGTTTTGATCTAACGTTGTTACAATTTTCACAGCCTTGAAGAGGCTGCGACTCCAAAGAGGAGCTATCCATGAATGAATTTAAGGCCGATACTGTGAGTCGAGCTTGGTGGGAACTCAATTAAAATATTATCTAAAAACAATTAAAGTTAAACGTCTCTCTCTTCAAATGTGCCAAAGAAAGGGTATGTGTCCGTACACATGTGTCTCTCTTTGGACATGTGTCCGAACACATGTGGAACCACTCCATGATTTCCAGCCTGATGTATCAAATGATAATATTTCATATTCCGGACCAAATGTAGAGACATCTGTAAGAACTGCTCTAATACATAGCATTTTCTCACTGGATTAATTATAAAAAATACAATAATTTTTCAACCTAATTTTTGTTTTCTTTGATTCCAATGATGAGTGTTTATGTGTTACACAGTTCCTAGGTTGTGGGAGGTCATCCAGTCAGACTGGAAGCCAAGTTGGGAATAGGCTATGCAGATGTGTAGCCTATCCCCAACTAAGTTGAGGTAGGCAGATGCCTATTATTATATTAACTCGATCCATTATCATTATCTGATGAGATGATGAATTGAGTTAACAATACAAAGAAATAGTTTTATTTTGAAAAAAATAAATTTATTGCGATTTAATTATTATTTACATTCTCAAATTGTTTTTTCAAAATTAACATTTTCAGCCTATGCTGTTCTTTATTTTGGAGTATTTCCTGCATCAGTTTTTTGCGCTCCAAATTAGCATTTTGACACTTCTTTTTGAAATAAATGCGTTTCAATTGTTCTGATGACTTATTCCGAGGCTTTAGATTAACAGGAGCTGAAACATTTGCAAATATGTCAATATTACTATCTTATCATGAAGGCCACTTGGCCTAGCATAGTAGGCATGGTAAAAAAAATAGATTACCCTTTTGTTTTTTTCTATTAATAGTCTTTAACATTTTTCTTTTGACCAGATTGGGTTGGTCTTTTGGTAACTCTGAAATATCTGCCTCTTGAGTTAGAGTCACCATTGAGGAATCCTGGTATCTAGTAATCTCAGTATCCAACAGGTTACTAGAATCTAAAAAAAAATACCATGCATCACATAATATGTTCTAACCTAATATTTGAAAAAAAACTAAACTAATATATTTTTTTAAAACTGTAATTTCATTACAGCAAGAGCTGATATTTACATTGTGTGTGAAAATATATTCATACCAGATTTTTCAACCTCATTTACAATAATGAAATTTTCTATTTCCGGGGACTTGCTTCCTGTTGGTTCCGAGAGGTGTGTAGCATCTAAAACAGTATACATATCAATTATTTCAATTATAGTTCTGTACTTTTAAACGTATAAAGTTAAAGTATTCATATGTTTTACTGATTATACCCACCTTTAAAATAAAGTCCTCTTCCGCTCGGATTGTGTTAGTGTTCAGACGTGTATTTTGCTGCGCCGCTTCTTTAAAACCGGTTTACCTTGACTACTTAAACTACGGACTTTTTCAAAAATGTCAAAAGTACAAAGATCCCCACCCGGTAACAAAGTGCACCATGTCTCGTCTGAAAATGATATTACTAGACTTGATCCCGAAAATACCTTAATTGGAAGAAGGCAAAAGAGGCTTCGTACCGATGTTCACTCCTCCGAGGAGAAATCTTTGAAAGAAGAACTACTTGCTATGCTTACTACTTGGAAAAAGGATCAAGATATGACATTCCAAGCTATGAGAACTGAAATTGCTGAGTTGAAACAACAGTTAACTGGAATACAACACCAAAATACAGAATTAGAAAAATCTATCAATTTTTTGTCACAACAGTATGAAGATATCAAAGCAAAACTCTCCTGTATGGATAAAGAAAGGCGTGAACAAGTGCTACAGATTTCTACTTTGGATAATAGAATTGATGATATGCAAAAAAAGGCGAAGTTCACAGTTTTGGAGTTTCGTAACTTACCTCAAGCACAACAAATAAAGTCTGAGACACAACAAGATTTATTTGATATTGTTCAAAGAATGAGTAATGCATTAAATATCGAATTACAAAAATATGACATAAGGGATATCTTTCGAATAAAAGGAAAATCTGGTAATTCAACAATTATAGCAGACTTTACATCCGTGTTAACTAGAAATAACATTCTAAGTGCAGTGAAACAGTATAACAAAGATAACTCACAAAAATTAACCTCCTCGTCTATTGGACTACCCGGTCCAAGCTCACCAATATTTGTATCTGAGAGTTTAACAGACAAAGACAGAAGGCTATTTGCTGTGGCGCGTAACAAAATTAAAGAATTAGGTTTCAAATTCTGTTGGACAAATAAGGGAAGAATTTTTGTGCGTAAATCTGAAGGTTACCCTCGCTATGAAATTAAAACGGACTCTGATTTGTTAAAGTTAAAATCAACCTGACTATATTATTATTTGTGCCAATTTACATTTGTATTGTTTAGTTTTCCAATAATGTATTTTAAAGTCTTAGATATATTTTTAATGTACTTTTCTCAGTGTATCCAAAGCCTTATCACTTACTCATTACATTATGAAATTATTTTACATCTACCCACACTAACTCGCATAGCTACTTATTACATTCTGTACCCTATTGCAAAGACAGAGAATACAACTATTAGTCAGTTCAATAAAGAAACGAATCTTCAATGGCGGCCAAAGCTGACTTTGACAGATGGTAGGATCATCAAAAAAGAAAATAAAAATAACGTAAATTGATAATTATTTTATTAATTATTTCAAATTGTTTGTTGACAAACTTTTTTGTTATTGTATTTGTGTATTTATATGAATTATCATATTTACGTATACAGAATGTAATAAAATCCCCATAATACTTGTAATAAGCCAATAAAACTGAACAACTTTTCCCAAAGAACATATTTTGTCAAATACCAATAAAACATTATTTACTTTCGCAAATGCATAATTGTCATTGTAAATTTATGATAAAAACTATTATAGGGAAAATCAAATACATTTTAGTGATTTTATTTTTCCATTTTTTTTTTGCATACCGTACGGCCGTGTGTGAGCGAGAGGGAATGATAAGCGCCGCCATTGAAGATTCGTTTCTTTAAAGAACTAACTAATACCATGTTTAACTACACAAATCGTAAAATTATAAATTTCTTCATTACTCAAAACAAGCGTTTATCTTTACAGTTTGAGTGCATTATAATATTATTTGTAGCCTTCAATAGTTTTGTGGTGACATTACATATATATTACACTAAAGTGTTATTAAATTATTTATTTGTATTGCAGTTTGTTAAACATCCAAAACAGATTTCGATCTCTTCACTAATGCTGTGGTATAATATTATGTTTGGCAAAAAATCAAAAAAGTTAATTATGGATTATTTTTTGATACTAAACATAACAATTATAGATTATTCATTTGCTTTGTGTTTAATGGAAATTAAAATTCAGTCATCTTCATCATGTGTGTTCAACGGTTACGGGGCCTTGAGATTTAATTTTATAAATCATGATATTTCTGGTAAGTCAAGTTGTTACCTCGTTAATTATTTTTTATTCAAAGTTCAGTTGCATAAAGATAAATGTCGTTTCACTAGACTTTTGATACCAGAAAATGACATAAACTATACTTATAACTTGAAACAGTTTATGTTAAAAATCTATCGATATAAGTTATTGGACCTGTTTGTGAGTATTTATTCATCTTACTCGAATAACATAATTTTATATCCAAATTATTTATTTGTTACACAAATTGCATTTTACCAAATTTCCGTCTTAAACTCATGCCTAAGGATTAATTATTACTATTTTCTAGTGACAAATTTTTATTCCGGCCTAATGTTCATCTGCATTCTTACTGTGTTCGTCACTTATGTAACGTATATAGTGTTATTTTTTAAGGAACGTAAAATTAAAACCATTTATAATACACCGCTAACTAAAACTTATATTGTATATCGATTTAAATTATTTATTTTTATTAAAATTATTGCGTCTTGTCTTGAGGTTTTTGTTATAGATACATTGTGTATATTTTTATTTCAAATTCGCGGCGATTAATGACTACATAAATAATTTGGACGACACCTCCTTTTACGAAGCTATATCTTGCTCCCCTGAGGATTGCTCCCACTTACTGTCTTCTGATAATAATCTTCTTAACCTTACAATATTATCACAAAATATACGTAGCATCAAGGCGAATTTTTCGGGACTTGTGACTTTACTAGACAGAGTAAAAGTATGGTGTGATCTTATTATTTTATCTGAATGTTGGTTATCTTGTAATCCTATTATTCCAAATCTGGATGGCTACTACTCCCATTCAACTTCTTGTAACTTTAATCAAAACGACGGGGTTATAGTTTATTATAAAAACACAATAAAAGATGTAAAAATCGTTGAATTTCATATTGACGAAGCTAACTGTTTGCTTATATATATTGGCTGTGACTTAGTTATATTAGCGTTATACAGACCCTATGCTTTTCAAGATCCTTCAAATTTTCTAGTCTCGTTGGATAAAGTTTTAGCTGACCTAAAATCTTATCGGAATATTGTGTTGATTGGTGATATTAACATTGATATTAGGCCTAATAATACATCCAATCACACATCATCTTACCTCGAAATTCTTGGGCACCACGGTCTCATTCCGGGCCATTCTTTTCCTACTCACGGACTAACGTGCCTTGACCATGCCAACATTAAGACTCGTTCTCCGGCAAAGATTTTTGTTTTGGAATCAACTGTTACAGACCACTTCGCTATTGTATTGTGTTTATCACAAAAAAAGCGGAAAGAAGCAAATGACTCACTTTTCACCAAAATAAATGAAGATAAAATAACTTCTGCTCTAAACTCAATTGACTTTCACCCTGTTCTTTCGACCCTAGATGCTAATCAGGCGGCAGACGTATTTATAGAAATTATCACCTCCGTTATATTATCCTGCTCTATTGCCCTTTCATTACCCCGTAGACGTAGGCCTATCAAACCGTGGGTAACTCCAGGATTATTGAGATGCATGCGTCATAGAGATAATCTTTTCAAAAAACATAAAAAATCGCCAAATGATGATTTATTGAAGCTGACCTATAAGAGATATCGCAACTTTTGTAACGCGTTATTATGTAAAGCTAAGATAGATTATGAGAAACTTGAATTTGCTAAGGCAGGCAAAAACTGTAAACAATTGTGGAAGGTCATTAAATCTGTTATTGATTCCAATAAACCGCAATCTACAGCTCACTATCTAATATCTAAAAATGAGTATACCTCTATCTGCGCCATTAATAATTATTTTGCCAACGTTGGAAAAAACTTAGCGGAAGCAATCCCGTCTTCACAGCATAGTTACGTTGCTCCTGCTCACCACTTTGAATCTTTTGTTCTCTTAGCGACGGATGACAATGAAGTCCAGAATATCATTAATTGTATCAAGAGTGACTCCTGCCCTGGATGGGACGGTATCTCGTCTGCTTTTTTAAAAAAACATGTTAAAGTTCTTCTTGCCCCACTTACCCATATTTTCAATCTATGCCTTACTACCGGTACTTTCCCTAACGCTTTCAAAAAAGCCCTAGTGCTTCCAATTTTCAAGTCTGGGGACCGGAACTGTGTCGAAAATTATAGACCTATTTCCATTCTTCCAGCTATGTCCAAAATTCTAGAAAAAATTATAAACAATAGACTCGTAAATTACTTAGAATCTCGCAAACTTCTTTCGACTAATCAATATGGTTTTCGTAAAAATCGGTCTTCCACAGACGCCGTTAACAACTTAGTAAATCACCTTGTTTCACAAATGGACAAAAAAAAAAATGTATGGTGTTGTTTTTGGATCTTGCTAAAGCTTTCGACACAGTTTCGATCCCAATCTTACTGTCTAAACTGGAGGCCCTTGGAATAAGAGATCTTCAATTATCGCTGTTTGAGTCATACCTCACTAACAGAACTCAATGTGTTAAAATTGGATCTCTTACAAGCTCCGAGCACCTTATTTCTTATGGCGTGCCACAAGGCAGCATCCTCGGCCCGAGCCTATTTTTAATTTATGTGAACGATTTGTGTGATATTAGATTGCAAAATGGTGTAATATTCTCTTATGCAGATGATACGGCTTTGGCTTTCTCGTCTAAATCATGGCTTGAAACTTATAATCTTGCACAGCAAGGTTTCAACTCCGTTTTACATTGGCTAGATAACAACTTGCTGACCTTAAATGTTAAAAAGACAAAATTGGTAACTTTTTCAATACGCAATGACATATCTGATACTAATCACCTCCAAATTTTGGTTCCTTCTATCACGAATCCATCGAATCCAGCTGTTATTGAAAGAGTATCATCTATCAAATATCTCGGCATCATTGTTGACTCCTCGCTAGCTTTTAAGGAGCATATAGAAACTGTTGGGACTAGGATACGAAAACTTATGTATATTTTTAGGCAACTACGCTCATCAGCTGACAATTCAATTATGAAAATGGTATATATAGCGCTGTGCCAGTCTGTTATTTTGTATGGAATTGAATCTTGGGGTGGTACATATAAATCTTATCTAATTCAGCTTGAACGTGCCCAAAGGGCAGCTTTGAAGGTTTGCTTTCATAAGCCTCGATTATATCCAACAGCAGAATTATACAAATTATCTCAAGTACTAACAGTTCGCCAATTGTTTATTCTTAAAACCGCTTTAAAACAACACAGTTCCACTCCTTATAATCCCCTTACTGAGCGTCGCAATTATATAGTAGCTCCGACAATTAGATTAAATACATCGTTCAGTCACAGATTCTTTTTATTTCTTGGCCCTTACATTTATAATAAACTCCAAAATATTCTATCTGTACATTCATTAAATTATCACAAACTGAAAATATTACTTGATAGCTGGCTAAAGGGACTTTCATATGCAGAGACTGAGACCTTTTTAGATTCATTTATCTAATTTGTTCACATTAAGATTTCAGATGCACACGCACTCAAACTCACTCACACTCACTCACACTTCACACTCACTCAATCTTCACAATCACTCACACTTCATCCGGGTACACTTTTGCATGTTTAATTTTAGTTTTTCTTTGTATTATTTTATTTTATATATATTTTTTTCTTTTGATAATGTAACTAAAGTAATTTGATTTTTAAGTTACATACATATTTGTCTAAACTATAATGTTCTGTTCATCCGAGTGGTGGAGACCTGGTGACCCATATTACAGGTTTTACACCTACCATGGGCACCAGCTTTCCACACCTGTTGCCTGTTTAATGTTATTATGTTACTGTACATGTACTGGAAAGAAATAAATGAATTTATTATTATTTATTATTATTAAAGTGCACCACTATCGAAAGGATTACACAGTGGTTCTACTTGATCCTGTATTATTGCAAGTATTTTTGACTCGCTGTCAGTTGTTTTGGGTTTATAACAACCACCACCAGTTTTGTTCATCTGAACCTAAAGAAAAAATGAAATATATTTTAGAAGTGATGATTTCATGCAAAAACCCCAAACTTTAGCTCATAACGGGCCATTTCAGTACTGGTTTTTCTCTGACCTTGTGTATGAATACATTTGAATGTAGGCAAAAAATCAGGTAAATGAGATCAAACTTATGTAAGTAAAACTAATCAAGCAATTGGTTATCAAGTATTTGGACACGGCCAGTGTGAGATATAATAATTCGTCTTGCTGAGTCTGAAGTAGCAGTTTGCGCTGGTGTCGAATGTACTCTGCTTTGTCCAACGTTTGATAGCAATCGCTAGTGCTCGCGAGTGCTCATCGGCCGATCGCCCCCCCGGACCCGCGCGCCTGATTCCGCACTCTTAGCTCCGCGGCTCGTGCGAACAGTCGACACACGCATTAATAATTACAATTTGTTTGTCAGACAAGTGTCTGTACTATGTAAATCGCCGAGCACAAATATAAACCTTGAACTACCATTACGACTTATTATTTCATTATTTCACCGGCGACGAAGCCCTAAAGCCGCAACCAGCCTCTTCAGTGACCGTGATGAAGTAAAAGTAGTTTGTGTAGGAATAAATGTAACTTGTGTGTGTTGCCCGTTTTCCAAGTCATAGGCTAAATAATTTGTTTGTGCTGGTTCCGAGTAGGGTTCATTTTGTCCGTAGTTTAATAACAGTGACTTTGATGAAGTAGGTTGTGTAGAAACAAATGTATCGTGTGGGTTTTGCCGGTCTTCCAAGTCATAGGATGAAATATTTGCTTGTGATGAGCCACACGAAGATGGAGTACGATTTCTCATAATCGACTGAAATACTAAATTTTGAATGTTATTCATCAAAGACTCTCTGTCGAAAGGATCCTTAATTTTTCTAATTTTGGCTGCTATCATTAATCCAAAGTGGTCGTACTCATCAACATTTTCTTTTTGAGTTATAGATTTCATATGATTAAATACTTCATCCATTTGTCTTTTGGCTGCAATTATTTCTGGTGGCGCAATATTTTTCTTTACAAAGCGTTTTTTGTTTGTTGACTGATTATTAGGTCGCAAGATTTTGGCTTGTGTTAACGAATTCTGATCATCTGTTGTACTTGGTGTAGGGGAATCTATATCCTGATTAGTTTCTTGAGCTTCAGAATCCACCCTTGCATTCGATGAAGGAACCTGAAAAGATGAAAGAACCTCATATATTTCTGGTCGGGCTTTATATTTTTACTAGCTGTTCCCGCAAGCTACGCTTCACCTTAAAAGTGTTCCCGTGGAAATACCGCGATAAAAAGTAGTATATGTGTTAATCCAGGGTGTCAGCTAAGTCCATACCAAATTTTGTTAAAATGTGTTAGATAAATATATTATAAAAAAAATGTGTATTAGTACAGTATTGTTTTAAATTAAAAAATGAAATCAGGTAGCAATACAGTTTATGTCTCTTCACTACGAAATCTATGTGTAGGTCCACACTGCGCGCCTAGCGCGGTTGCGACGGCGGGCGCGAAATATCAAACGTATGAAACGCGCCTTTGCGTCCACATTGAAATGACTATGGCGGAAGCCTAGTGCGACGGTAATGAGCGAGCCAGCGCGCGTAGTTTTCAAACTCTCCTTTCGGGCCACACTACGGGCCTAGTCAGCGAGCGACCCAACGCGCGGCTAGCGGTGATAACAAACCATTTCAGTCTTGTCGCTCGACTTCTTATAATATTATATTCTTTATTGTTTTTCGTAAAATAGCGGTAAATACTTAATTGTTTATACGTGCGATTCAATCTAAAACACCTATATACACCACAGTAATTTTGTAGGGTATAATCTCAATTCTTCATATTATAAGATAATAATTCACCCGTAATTCCTCTGTTTTTATTTATTTCGTACACAACATCTATAATGTACAATACCTCCCATCTCAAAATCGGACTGTCCAGTTAAAATAGCAAATCGTCCAAAGTTTGCAACACCAGATATACGTCGAACCGCTACATGAGCTCGCGCGTCGGTGTGGCCGCCGGCCACCGCGAGCGCCCGCTCGTCGCGCCCGCCACAGGCTCTAGCCACCGCGCATTCAGTGTGGACGCACACTATAGTCACGTATGAATAGTATTTACATTTGATTCTGTTTATTGTTTAAATTATCCAAAAGTCTAAAAGTACTCTTAAGATTATTACAGTATATTACAAAATTCCGTTTAGTTTTATTTTTTCAAACTAATAATAAAATATTTTTTTTTGTTCAGTTTATAGTTCTGGTTTGAAGATGACGTCAATACATTGAGAAAGAAGCGGTGCCTAAATCTTATTATGTTGAGTACTGATAAAAATACGGACACAGGAGCACACCCCGGACACTCCATACAAAATCATCGTTTTGACAGTCACACTGTAGAGACTGCAAATGTGTGTATTAACGCTGATGGATTTTAGGCAGAAAAAAGTAAAGATTGTTATATAAACTTGAGATACTTTATTAGACGATATGCGTAGCACCACACGTAGCACAAAGGGTAAAGGCGGAAGAAAAAAATTATATAATGACAGATAGGTATTTGACATTTTTTATATAAGTAAACTCCTTTCACCAACAAAAAAGGCTGATAAAAAGGAGGAGAATTTGGAATATAGAAATTTAATTGGTTGTTTAAATCAATACATATAATAAAATTCTAGAAAAGTGGTGTCTGTACAATGAAAATATGTAAAAAAAATTTAGCAGGGGTTATTACTAAATCGATCCCAAACCCAAAACTGTCGTTAAAATTTTTTTTGTCTGTTTGTCTGTTTGTCCGTTTGTCCGTTTGTCTGTTTGTCTGTATGTTTGAACACGCTAATCTCAGAAACGGCTTATCCGATTTAAATGCGGTTTTCACTAATATATTTTGGTAATCTTCATTTAACATTTAGTGTTTATTTCATGTCAATCGGTTTATAAATAAAAAAGTTATGACCATTTAAGTATTCACGGCGAACATTTGCTAAGGCATTCTATGGTACACTATTATACAGTGTACGATAAAACGTAAGTTATCTGTTATACGCTACAGTTATTTCTGGGGGTGAGGGGGTAAGCTGAGGTAGTAGGGGGGGAGGGGAAAATTAAAATTATGCTTATTTTTAGGTAAATTTTATACATAAAATGTCCTTTAAATTATGTCGTATTACATATATTTTTAAGCCCCGACGCAAAAAGATGAGTGATAAGTGTTTGACCGCTATGTGTGTCTGTGTGTGTGTATCTGTTTGTTCCACCGTAGCTCGCTAACAGGTAATCCGAATTAGATGCGGTTTTTTGTTTGGCAGCATATTTTCCGACGCTGGTTCTTAGATAAAGTGTATCAAAATCGGTTCATCCATTTATTATACCTACCTATAGGGGTAAATGTGGGAATGAAAAAAATTAAAGTTGTCGAATCTAAGTCATATATATTAAACTAGATTTCCGCCCGCGGCTTCGCCCGCGTTTTCAAAAGAAAACCCGCATAGTTCCCGTTCCCGTGGGATTTCCGGGATAAAACCTATCCTATGTGTTAATCCAAGTTACCCTCTATATGTGTGCTAAATTTCATTGTAATCGGTTCAGTAGTTTTTACGTGAAAGAGTAACAAACATCCATACATCCATACATCCATACATCCATAAATCCTTACAAACTTTCGCCTTTATTATATAATGTAATTCTATATGTATTAAGATTAAGATGAAAGTGAACGTTTTATCAAAATCGGTTCATCCATTTATTTGATATAGGGGTAAAAGAAGGAATAAATAAATGAATTTTATCTGAGGAAAATTCGTATAAGTCAGGAAAATTTTTCTAAGTCCGGAAAATTTCCATACGCCAGGAAAAATTCTATACGTCAGGAAAATTTATACAGATGAGGAAAATTCGTATAAGTCAGGAAAATTTTTCTAAGTCCGGAAAATTTCCATACGCCAGGAAAATTTCTATACGCCAGGAAAATTTCTTTAAGTCGGGAAATTTAAACAGATTAGGAAAATTCGTATAAGTCAGGAAAATTTTTCTTAGTCCGGAAAATTTCCATACGCCAGGAAAATTTCTATACGTCAGGAAAATTTCTATACGTCAGTAAAAATTTATATAAGCCAGGAAAATTTCTATACGTCAGGAAAAATTTCTATAAGGTGGAAAAGGATAGGTTAGGTAAGGTTAGGTTAGGTTAGGTTAGGAAAATAGTCCGGAAAATTTCCATATAGTCCATTGAATAAAAAGTTCTAGAGTGCGTGAGTTAGTAACGTAAGATGTTTCTTTGGAAACATGTCAAGAGTCCCTAGGTAATAAACATACTAAAACCCCGGGACACTAGGAGGAGCCCCGGAGTGGGGGGAGGGGGGGAATGGGTCCATTTTTTTCATTTTTCGCTTAAATCTCAAAAACGGTACATGTTAGAGAAAAACTTTCAAGGAAAAGTTGAAAGGCCATAAAATTATCTACAAGTTCTTCCTAAATCATTTTTTCCTATATCCTACCGTTTCTGAGTTATACGCAGTAAAAAATGATTTTGGCTCAAACAATTTCCCTATACTACACATCAATCGATCAAACAATATTTCTTTCTTCCAAAAAACTCAAATGTGCAACTTGTGACCAGTACTGATAGATTGCTCTTAATTAGGTCTATAATTGGTAAAATAAACACATTCCTCCATGGAAGCCTTTAGGAGGAATCGATTGTCAAAATATTATATTAGGGCAGTTTGAGTTACTGAACTTGATATTTTTATTTTTTTCTTCCAAAAAACTCAAAAGTGCAACTTGTGACCGGTACAGATAGATTGCTCATAATTAGGTCTATCATTGATAAAAATACCAGATTCCACCACGGAGGCGTTTACGGGGAATTGAATTTTATTAGGGTAGTTACGATACTTGAACTTTTTCTTTTTTTTCTTCCAAAAAACTCAAAAGTGCAACTTGTGACCAGTACTGATAGATTGCTCTTAATTAGGTCTATAATTGGTAAAATAAACACATTCCTCCATGGAAGCCTTTAGGAGGAATCGATTGTCAAAATATTATATTAGGGTAGTTTGAGTTACTGAACTTGAACTTTTTATTTTTTTCTTGCAAAAAACTCAAATGTGCAACTTGTGACCAGTACTGATAGATTGCTCTTAATTAGGTCTATAATTGGTAAAATAAACACATTCCTCCATGGAAGCCTTTAGGAGGAATCGATTGTCAAAATATTATATTAGGGCAGTTTGAGTTACTGAACTTGATCTTTTTATTTTTTTCTTCCAAAAAACTCAAAAGTGCTACTTGTGACCGGTACAGATAGATTGCTCATAATTAGGTCTATCATTGATAAAAATACCAGATTCCACCACGGAGGCGTTTATGGGGAATTTAATTTTATTAGGGTAGTTACGATACTTGAACTTTTTATTTTTTTTCTTCCAAAAAACTCAAAAGTGCAACTTGTGACCGGTACAGATAGATTGCTCATACTTAGGTCTATCATTGATAAAAATACCAGATTCCACCATGGAGGCGTTTACGGGGAATTGAATTTTATTAGGGTAGTTAGTTAAAAAGTTCAAGTATCGTAACTACACTAATAAAATTCAATACCTCCTAAACGCCTCCATGGTGGTGTCTGGTTTTTTTATCAATGATAGACTTAATTATGAGCAATCTATCGGTACCAGTCACAAGTTGCACTTTTGAGTTTTTTGGAAGAAAAAAAAATAAAAAGTTCAAGTATCGTAACAACCCTAATAAAATTCAATTCCCCGTAAACGCCACCGTGGTGGAATCTGGTATTTTTATCAATGATAGACCTAATTATGAGCAATCTATCTGTACCGGTCACAAGTTGCACTTTTGAGTTTTTTGGAAGAAAAAAATAAAAAGATCAAGTTCAGTAACTCAAACTGCCCTAATATAATATTTTGACAATCGATTCCTCCTAAAGGCTTCCATGGAGGAATGTGTTTATTTTACCAATTATAGATCTAATTAAGAGCAATCTATCAGTACCGGTCACAAGTTGCACATTTGAGTTTTTTGGAAGAAATAAATATTTTTTGATCGATTGATGTGTAGTATAGGGAAATTGTTTGAGCCAAAATCATTTTTTACTGCGTATAACTCAGAAACGGTAGGATATAGGAAAAAATGATTTAGGTACAACTTGTAGATAATTTTATGGCCTTTCAACTTTTCCTTGAAAGTTTTTCTCTAACATGTACCGTTTTTGAGATTTAAGCGAAAAATGAAAAAAATGGACCCATTCCCCCCCTCCCCCCACTCCGGGGCTCCTCCTAGTGTCCCGGGGTTTTAGTATGTTTATTACCTAGGGACTCTTGACATGTTTCCGAAGAAACATCTTACGTTACTAACTCACGCACTCTAGACCCCCCTTGGAGGGATTCATTCAATGGACTAATACGCCAGGAATATTTATATAAGCCAGAACTCTCAGTTTTGGTACCCCTACTTTGGCGCACTCCAGTAGTTGTTCACTGGAGTTTGTCGGCGCTGGGGTAATAACGTTATTTACACCTGCTGTGGTTGTGATGAGTGGCCTACTGGTTGCAGGCGTTGTAGGGGTGGGGACTTGTGGTTGATGGGGCAAATCCTTGGATGCAATTGTTGAGCCGTTGTTTATTGCTGCGACTCGTGCGATTTTAGCGGCAAAGGCCAAGAATGGCTTCCTCAGACTCTCAGTCTCCATGATGGTGGGTAGAGACTCTTGGCTCAGTTGGGTCTGAGTTTGAATTTCGAGTGAGAGTCTGTCTGCACCAAATCTTGGGCACTCGAATAAAATGTGCCAGATGGTCTCGTGGCACGACGAGTCGCAGACGCAGGATGGGCTGTCTATTATGTTGAATCTGTGTAAATAGGCCGCGAATCCTCCATGGCCGGTTAAGACTTGGACTAAAGTTGGTGTCAATGTGGTGTCCTTAAGTACTCGTCTCGCAGAAGAGACGGTCGGCAGAAATGCCTTGGTGACCGACCCTGTAGTGGAGGATTTGTAGCGTTGTTGCCATTTTTGAATTGTTGCCTCCCTGATTTTCCGCTTAATGTATGAAAGGGGCACTTTGCTGTAATCAGGTGCAGTCTTTTTGGTGAGAGCAGCCTTTTTTGCTAGTTGGTCTGCTCTCTCATTCCCGAATCCCGGGTGTTCCCACGTGAGCCCTTAGCCAGAAGAGTCTCACCTCTCTGTCTTCTGCTCGGGTTTCCGCGATGAGTTTTTTAATCTCCAGAGCTAGTTGGTGTGTAACACATGGGTTTTTTAAAAGCTCAAGCGAAGATCTTGAGTCGCTCATGATATTTACAGTTTTGGCTTTTGAGCTCCTTGCCATCTTGACCGCTCTGTAGAGCGCGTACATCTCCGATTGGAAGACAGTGTTGTGTGACTCTAGTCGGAAGGTGGAGTACCTGGTCTCTTTACCTTTGTCCCACCATGTTAGGGCAGCACCTACCTTCCCCTCTATTTTGCTGCCGTCGGTGAAGATTTGGGGACCGACTACATGATAGGTCTCCAAAGTATTGGGATCCAGATTTTCAAGACGCTCGAACTCTGTTATTATCAGAGTTGAGGGATGTGGGTTGTGGAGATATCCCACTTTTTGCTCCACCTCTCTTCCTGGCGGGATATGCTCCTCCGAGTAGCCTTTTTTGATTTTGAAGAAGGCTGCCGCTTCCTGGACCCTGAGGTCGAGTGGCAGCAACCCGGAAAGTATGAGCGCCGATGTTAGAGACACCGTGCGATAGGCTTTGCAAATCTTTATTGCAAAGCCTCTCTGCAGCGAGGACAGTTGGTCTCTGATTGATAGTTTTTCCACTGCAGGATACCACGCGCTTGCCGCGTATAGCACGATTGGCTCTATGACCGACACATATATGGTCCTTATTATCTCTTTGTTTAGACCCCAACTCACTTTTGCTGCACACGCTAGCTGTTTATATATGTCGGCAGCCTTTCTACAAGTGGCCGCCACGTGTGAGTTAAAGGTGAGTTTGCAGTCGATGATAAGACCCAGCAGCTTTATTTCTTTTACGAGTTTTAGCTGGATCCCTGACATGTTTATTATGGGGAGGTCGAATTTTAGTTTACGAGTTATTATCATCGCATTGGTCTTGTGTGCGGGAAAGTTCAACTTGTTTTGTTTTCCCCATGTTTGCACAGCCTCTAAGGTGGTGTTGGCTGTGCTTTGAATTTTTTCAACTGTCGGGGCTGAGAATATTAGGACTACGTCATCTGCAAATGCTTGGCAGTAGACGCCTAGGCTATTAAGTTTTTGGAGGAGCGTATCTAAAATTAGGTTCCAGAAGGTAGGCCCTCCTATGGAGCCCTGGATGCACCCTTTGTTGGTGCCCCTTTCGAATACTGCTCTTGCGTAATTGACCCTGACTGTCCTGTCACAAAGGTAGGATGTTATAAGGCCGTAAAGGTTTTTTGGGCACCTCTTGTTAATAAGTTGTTTCTTTAGGGCAGGCCACCACGCGTTGTCAAAAGCCCCCTCTATGTCCAACGACACCATAAGCACAATTGAAAAGGATAGGTTAGGTTAGGTTAGGTTAGGTTAGGTTAGGAAAATTTTTCTAAGTCCGAAAAATTTCTATAAGGTGGAAAAGGATAGGTTAGGTTAGGTTAGGTTAGGTTAGGAAAATTTTTCTAAGTCCGGAAAATTTCCATACACCAGGAAAATTTCTATACGTCAGGAAAATTTATATAAGCCATGAAAATTTCTATACGTCAGGAAAAATTTCTATAAGGTGGAAAAGGATAGGTTAGGTTAGGTTAGGTTAGGAAAATTTTTGTAAG
Source organism: Colias philodice (assembly GCF_061535455.1). Classification (NCBI taxonomy): domain Eukaryota; kingdom Metazoa; phylum Arthropoda; class Insecta; order Lepidoptera; family Pieridae; genus Colias; species Colias philodice. The sequence continues at coordinate 1,695,788 of NC_143104.1, forward strand.
TCCGGAAAATTTCCATACGCCAGGAAAATTTCTATACGTCAGGAAAATTTATATAAGCCAGGAAAATTTCTATACGTCAGGAAAAATTTCTATAAGGTGGAAAAGGATAGGTTAGGTTAGGTTAGGTTAGGTTAGGTTAAGAAAATTTTTGTAAGTCCGGAAAATTTCCATACGCCAGGAAAATTTCTATACGTCAGCAAAATTAATATAAGCCAGGAAAATTTCTATACGTCAGGAAATATTTCTATAAGGTGGCAAAGGATAGGTTAGGTTAGGTTAGGTTAGGAAAATTTTTCTTAGTCTGGAAAATTTCCATACGCCAGGAAAATTTCTATACGTCCGGAAAATTTATATAAGCCAGGAAAATTTCTATACGTCAGGAAAAATTTCTATAAGGTGGAAAAGGATAGGTTAGGTTAGGAAAATTTTTGTAAGTCCGGAAAATTTCCATACGCCAGGAAAATTTCTATACGTCCGGAAAATTTATATAAGCCAGAAAATTTCTATACGTCAGGAAAAATTTCTATAAGGTGGAAAAGGATAGGTTAGGTTAGGAAAATTTTTCTAAGTCCGGAAAATTTCCATACGCCAGGAAAATTTCTATACGTCAGGAAAATTTCTATACGTCCGGAAAATTTATATAAGCCAGGAAAATTTCTATACGTCAGGAAAAATTTCTATAAGGTGGAAAAGGATAGGTTAGGTTAGGAAAATTTTTCTAAGTCCGGAAAATTTCCATACGCCAGGAAAATTTCTATACGTCAGGAAAATTAATATAAGCCAGGAAAATTTCTATACGTCAGGAAAAATTTCTATAAGGTGGAAAAGGATAGGTTAGGTTAGGTTGGGTTAGGAAAATTTTTCTAAGTCCGGAAAATTTCCATATACCAGGAAAATTTCTATACGTCAGCAAAATTAATATAAGCCAGGAAAATTTCTATACGTCCGGAAATATTTCTATAAGGAGGCAAAGGATAGGTTAGGTTAGGTGAGGTTAGGTTAGGAAAATTTTTCTAAGTCCGGAAAATTTACTATTTTTTGATAATATATTACCCATGTTTTATACCTAACCTAACCTTAACACACGCACACACACACACACACAGAGAAACCTAACTATTAGTACATTGAGGTACCTATTTTTGTTGTTGAATAGCCGAATTTTTTTTCGAATTTTCTGAGAAAAGAGAAACGAAACTATATAGTTTTAAAAAATTACTAACCTAACCTAAACACAAACCTAACTAATAAATCGTCACACAGAAACCAAACTATTAGTTTTTTAGTGTTTTTGTTGTTGAACGGCCGAATTTTTTCGATTTTGAAAAATTTCGAATTTTCCGGGAAAAGAGAGACGAAACAGCTAATATTACGATTATAAATTTCGTGGCCAGAAATAATTTAGTTTTAAAAAGCTAACCTAACCTAACCTTACCTAACCTAACCTAACCTAACCTAACCTAAACACAAACCTAACTATTAAATCGTCACACATAAACCTTACTATTATTACATTGAGGTTCAAATTTACGTCTATCAAAAATTAACGCCCTCTTTTGTTGTTGTCGTCGTTGTGTTGATTCAGCTTCTTATAGCTTTTTGTGTATCAGTTTGTTTGTTTGTTTGAACGCGCTAATCTCGGGAACTACTGGTCCAATTTGAAAAATTCTTTCGGTGTTAGATAGCCCATTTATCGAGGAAGGCTATATCCATACTAATATTATAAATGCGAAAGTAACTCTGTCTGTCTGTCTGTTACTCAATCACGCCTTAACTACTGAACCAATTTGCATGAAATTTGGTATAGAGATATTTTGATACCCGAGAAAGGACATAGGATAGGTTTTATTCCGGAAATCCTACGGGAACGGGTTTTTCTTTGAAAACGCGGGCGAAGCCGCGGGCGGAAAGCTAGTTATATTAATATATAAGCTCCAGGCCAGATATCGCGCACGCGGTAAGCATGCTGAGTCAGTTTTATGATTGTTATGATCAGCGTCATTGGAAGGCCGCGAAACGCGTGCTACGGTATTTAAAAGGTACTGTAAACTACAAACTTGTTTTTAGTAGAAGTGGTCTAGACATCAATGGGTATATTGATGCTGACTGGGCTTCGTGTGAGGTCGATCGTAGGTTGTACACTGGGTTTGTGTTTCAAATTGGGAAAGGTAATTTACTAAGCTTCCCCTTAACACAAGCTTCACATGGACTGAACTGTGATTTATCATAAGTAATGCCTCCTTTTTCTCGCTTTATGGTTGGGACATTTTTGACTAGCGTAAAAAAAAATTCGCGTTTTTCTGATGAAATACATCCGTAAACAGCACAATATCTAACCATTTTCTACGAAAAACGATACGATCCAAAATAATAAAATTACTTTGAAGTCAATTTGATTAATGTTGTCAATCTTCGTTGCGTATCGTCCCTGTAGAAAAATATGGACCATTTTTAGACTGATCGTGCGGGGGAGGTAAGTGTTTAATTTTGGCGGGAGGCGGAGAGTGTCCGTTCTGTAGCGTTTAGCTACTAGGTATTATGTATTCTGTGACAGGAGTACATACAAACATATTGTACGCCATCTGAAACCAAAGTAAGTAATCATTTTATGAAAAGTATTCAAATTATATTAACCATAAAAAGGTACTGAGGTAAGGTATTTTGTATTATTTCAGAGCTTGTCCAATGAAAAAACTGATGAGCAGCATCCTGGACCCGAAAGGTCTCCGCTGAAGGAACCCGTTTCTTCTCACAGAGAGTCTAGGTCACCACAACCGCAGTCCAGATCACCCCGCAATGAGTCTAGATCACCCGGCAAAGAGTCTAGGTCATCCCGCCGGGAGTCCAGATCACCATGCAATGAGTCTAAATCACCCCGCCGGGAGTCTAGGTCCACCCATAATAAGTCTAGATCATCTTCAAGCAGTTCTTCAGGTTCATCATCATCAGGCTCGTCTTCCACTGGCTCCTTTTCTTCTGGCTCGTCCTGTTCGAATGAAAAAAGGGCAGACCGAAAAAACGTTACTGCTAATAACAAAGTAGCAGTTTATGATTTACAAGCTGTGTTACAGTGTCCACGTGGTGACTCGTCAGCGTTCTATTACAAGTCCAAACTTAATAGTTATAACCTGACAGTTACTGAGTTATCTAAGTATACTGAGTTAGAGAAAAAAGTCGCTTTTGACGCTGTACATAGCTATTTTTGGACGGAATCTGATGCAAAGCGTGGAGCTATCGAAATAGGTACGTGCGTTTGGAAATACTTGGAGGGAATTGCCAAAGACGCTGAACATCCAATAAACATAATATTTTATTCTGATAACTGTGCTGGACAGAATAAAAATAAGTTTATAATGTCAATGTACATGTATGCTGTTTATCAATTTAATTTACAAAGCATCACTCACAAATTCTTAATCCGAGGCCACACGCAGAACGAGCCCGATAGCATACACAGCCTAATAGAAAAAGAAGTCCGTAAAAATCTTAAATCCGGCCCGATATACACCCCAGTTCAATACATAACGCTCATAAAAATCTCAAAAAAAAAGTAAGCCGCTAATTAATGTCCATGAGCTTATCGTATGATAGTATTCTGGACTTAAAAAAGTTGCAAGAGGAATGGGGCTTTAATTATGGTACGGATGAAAGCGGCCAAAATGTCAACTGGAATGATATTAAGGAATTAAAGGTCACGAAAGAAAATCCTTTTTTATTTCACTACAAGACATCATACAAGGAAGGAAACTTCATGCAGGTGAATGTGCGAAATAAAAGAAGAAGGATGCAATTAGCCACAGAAATCCGCTTAAACGCAGCTTATACGCAGAGGCAGGAAATAAGCTCCAACAAAAAGAAGGACTTGAAAGAATTAATTGCGAAAGGTGTGATTCCATCTTATTACGCTGGATTTTATAACTCAATTTTTAACATTAATTGATAAGCATTTTTGGTGTAATTTTCTTGTATTTTCTAATTGCAACCAACGAGACTGATTGCTGATTTAATTGTGATAATAATATGTATTATGGAGAGATACATAATAATTATTATAATTGTTTGTTACCTTAACCTTTCAAGTAGAGCTAAGAAGCTTTAAGAAGCTTTCTTTTCATAAAGTTTTGTGAAGTTAGATCTCAAAAAGCATTCATGATGCTATTGACTGTTAAGTTTTAATTTGTATTTTTATTATAAAATAATTAAAATGTCAATCATATTGATAAGTATGTGCAGTGAAGAACAGTTTACGATAAACTTACCAAATGCCTAAAATATCTTCTTCGACTAGCTTCCGGAGCCTTAGAATACATCCGATAAAGCTCTTCACTGTACTTAACATGCCAACATAACACGAATAGATGTCATGAGTTGTAGTTTGATGCCCCCAGCTAACACAGGAAATCTTCTCTTTAGGTCTCCGTATTGCCGCTCAACAACATTTCTGGTTTTTATGTGAGCATCATTATATTTTTGCTGTCCTCAGGTAGCAGGATTAAGATATGGAGTCAGAAGATGGAAGATGGCTTTGAAAATATAAATCATGACATTCTGTGAAATTATGCACAAGTTTTAGCAACATAATAAAGTTTTTTTTTTTTATTAAGTTGCTATTATGTTGTTTGTATTGTAATAAAATTATTATCGAGCCCATATTATTTGCCGGGTCAAAAAAAATGTCTTACTTTCTCTCCAGTTACTAATAGTAGGTAGTTCTCTAATAAAGAGTTTTTTTTTTTGTTTCTGCGTACAAACGGATGTCAATATATTTGGTAATTATTTATTTTAAAAGAATATTTAAGTGACTATGAAAATTGTCTGAGACATAACTGTCTCTCAAATGATCTTTTAGATCAGGAAACAGTTCATTAGTTTTCGTTAAAAGGTTCCTTATTGCCTTTACAGTTAGTACTGCAGAAAAATTTACCTCAGTAGGTGGTTTATTGTTGTTATATTTATGTGCTTGTCGGAATAATAATAAATAATATTTTATTTCCAGATATTCATCCATATTTGTGTTAGTATACATTAATCTTAGAAACTATGTTAGTAATACGTATTATTAAATTAAATTCCATACAAATTAAATACATACATAATGATTCCACCATAAAACAAATGTTTACAACACTCACAGAGGGCACAGTCAAACCACCTCTCTGCTTTTGGATAATAAGTGCTACCCCATTTCTCCTATTTAACACTGCATCTTGTCAGTTTCACAGGTTAAACGCATTCAACGCATTTTTTTTTTCGAATTGATCGAATTACAAGTATGCCTGCAATATAGCCAATGCATTGTTTTGAAGTCTCATTAATATTAGAATCAGGTATTGCCCAAAATATATGTAAAAATTCACTTAACTGAGTTTGTAACGAGGATGGGTCATCGTCGTCAAGCCGGTATTTCTTAGTAGTACGCGTATTTTCAGCGTTGGTAAAATCATCAATATTAAATTGTTTTGTATTTTTAGCAAGCTTTGCACTAGAAGTGGTTAATATTGATATATTATTGCCCTAGACGTTGCCGGTGGGAGTATTTATTTCATGATGAATTAACAACTGTTTGTACGCATTAACGAATTGTGCAGCTGTTGGGTTTGGGCCCCAACCCTCACGGCTACGAATAGCACAAAAAATAATTCTAAGTGATCCTGGCTCTTCTTATATGTTAAAAGATACTAGTTTAATTCAGGTCTGTCAGACTTAATATAAATATCAATTATATTTATAGCGATTCTCCGTGCTCTAGAGACTCTGTAATTGAATATTTTTTGTTTCGTTGAAAGATTTGTGCCACTGTATGGTTTTAATAAATATGTCTTTAGTGGAAACGCATCATCTCCAACTAAAAATCCTCCTTTTGGAAGCAAATTATTCTCAAGATCACTACGTAATTTGCTGTTTTTGAATATCCCCCCCATCTGAATTTCTTCCATTAGCCCCAATATTTACATATTGAAAACAATAGTCATGATTCACCACAGCCATCAAAACCACACTGTTGGAACCCTTGTAATTAAAATATTCACTTCCACAATTCGGTGGTGCTTGAATTATCACATGCTTCCCGTCTATAGCGCTGTGGCAACCAGGGAAATTCTACCTTTTTCTGAAGCCTAATTCTATTTCTTTCAATTCTTCATTGTTCTGCGGTACCTGAAAAAGTAATTTATTTTTATTTCATTTCACAGGTTCCTGGTCCTACTAATAAGAATAAGAAGAATAAGAATATCTTTATTGAAAAAGTAAAATAATACATTTAAAATTTGGGGAAACTAAAGCCTGTGTTAGTTGGAAACTGTGTTACAGGCTTTAGAATCCCTTCACAATTTTTGTAGATACTAATAAAGACATAGTTTCTCAGGACAGTAGATCTGCTACATCTTCGCATCCAAACATCAACCAGGTATTAGCTAATACAAGCAACGACCAGCAAGCACCACTTACTGTAACTACGACTGCCACTGGAAATACCGCGAGAGCTAAAAAGAGAACTAAAGAAATTGTTCAAGCTGTTTCTGATCTCAAAAAGTTAAATGATGGGATAAATTCTGAGAGTGAAACCGAATTTGATGTGTTTGGAAGGAGTGTTGCGTTACAACTTAAGAATTTATCGGCAGAGAATGCTCTAATAGCACAAAGTAGAATCCAGAATATTCTGACAGAATTTGGGATAAAAGAAATTAGACAAAGAACTACTTCGTCTTTTTCTAATCACAGCTACCAAACACCGTCTTCAGTATATTCAGACACTCCATCACCACACCACTCCCACACCTTCACCAAGCCATGTGTCTACTGCATCACCATTGTACGTCCGCACACCCACACCATCACCAAGCCATGAATCCACTCCATCACCACCATCACTGGCGTCTCTATCTACTACATCTACTTTAAGAAAGAGAAAAGGTTCTACAAAATGCACACCAAAACCATCCTCAGCATCTTCATTAATGAATATGTTCTTCAAAAAAATCAAGAAAAAGCCGAACGCGTCGAGCATCCAGTTGATGCTTTTTTAAATGGTATTGCACCCACACTGAAGAATTTGAATCAATATTACTTAAATTTGGCAAAGACTGAAATATTTACAACTGTGCAAAAATATGAGATGAAGATGATGACAGAGCAAAATGTACCATTATATCCAAGAGATATTGCAACTGAACCAACAAATATAAATCTCACATCGCAATCTATTCTTGACTCTACTGGATTGGCTAATATAGTAGATCCCACACAACATAGTGATGTGCAGCAATTTGTTATGAACTCTACATTTAACGAATGATAATGCTCTAGAACTTAACAAAGTGTTAAAAGTATAATGTGTTTACATACGAAGTAATAAAAACTGATTTAAATACATGTAAAGAAACTTCATTTCTTCGTATTAAAGTTTAGTAGATTTGAATTTTGCCGCTCCGCACAGACAATATAAAAAAGTTTAACATTAGTGACACATACCTACGACAGAGGTCGCGAGAGAACTAATAATGGCGGTTAAATGTTAAATGTTTTTGAACTAATAATGTTATATGGCGGTCGACGCAAGATAAAATTGTGATGTGTTATATGGTAATTAAAATTAAAAACATAATCTTTGAACTATTTTGTATATAATTGTGTACTAAAATTGTTAAATTGAACTTTAAGTGTCGTTTCTTTTTTCAGGTTAGTAAACTTTTCATTTTAGTAACATTGTTAATGTAAAAGTAATACGTATGTTAAATGTGCAATTAAAATAAAGTCTTATCTTTTTTCAGAGAAGAAACACATATCGTTTAATTTAAAATCCCTTATATACATATTTTCAGAATTTTAATTATAGTGCCACAAACTTATCTGACCCGGTGACAGTGTCACTGATGTCGCTTTCTTTTATATAAACAAAATATTCCGTATGAAAAGTCTGTGAAAATGTGACATTTCAAAATGGCGGCACGTAGTTCCAGTTTTTGCCACCGGGTCAGATAAGTTTGTGGCACTGTAAAAGGTTATCCTTAAACTTACCTGTCAGTGGATACATCTGCACTGCAAAAAATGTGTTCACTGATATGTTATCGACTGTTTCTACCTCCAAAAAGGTAAAAATAAAGTTAATAACATCCGGTTTACCTACCTTAGACAAATTGCGAGCCGCTCTCTAGGAGATATAGGTTTAGAGACATTTATTTTCAAAGAATTTACAATTCACTTATTCTAAAGTTTCACAGTATTTTATAGTTGTACACCTTGACAAAAAAAGAATTAAAAAATTTGCGGGTGAGTGGAGATTATTTTGTGCAATAATATTGTCTTATGACGGTGTATGGCTGTGTTCGTGAGGAATGTTTACACGGATATAAAGCAACTAAATGTGACATCGATTGCATGAACTAAAATAAATATTAATTGTAAGTTTATTTAAAAATTTAGTGTTGACTTAACTATTTAAAGTAATTTAATTAATACAATCTTCTTTTTTTATAATATGTATAAGTATAATAATTCATAATATTATGTTGTAATGATTTTTACTCTTTATTTTAAAATACTTAATCATAAAATATATACTTTTTATGTTATATTTAACACTTTATATTATATTAATTTATTTTTTGAAGTAATTTTACTTTTGATTTTTTTTTAAACTAGGTATGTAAGTATGTGATCATTGTTATTTTTATTTATATTGCTGATTTTATTTTATTCACTTATATTTTTAAGTTGTATACACGATAGTTATTTCAGGGCATATTTTCATTTTGTAGTATATGAAGTTTTAATTTCTTTTTGAATAATCCTAATGATTTTACTTGTTTTATATCTGTTGGTAGGCTATTATATATTTTAACTCCGTCATGAAGTAAATTTTTGAGCCATAGTAGCTACGGGCTGGATGGATATTTAAGTGGTCAGTACATATATTTTGTCGTAGATTAGAATTTCGCTTCCTCTTAGTTAAAGTGATATCTGTATGAATTTCCTTATTAAACAATTTTCGTATCAGAATACAAGTATTATAGACGTAAATTTGCGAAATATCCATGATATAGCCTTCCTCCATCGAGTATCTTTCTTTACTAATTTATTTCCCAGCATCTGAAGGAGAATATTAAAACAGCTTTCCGACATTTTAAAATATTCAAAATACTTTCTTTCGTCTTTAATTAATTCTTTGTATAATGTCACGAATTCTCCTTCAGATTCTCTTAACTTCCATGCTTCATGTACCCATTTTCTTTTTTTTTTCCTCGATTTTCTTCTTCTTCTTCGTCTAAAGCAATGGCTATCATAGCTAATTCTGTGTTATTGAAGAGTGCCATCAAAATAATCGACGTCAACGCTAGTCTGAAGAGAACGTCGTGCACGAAGACCCGCAGAGCACTGTACTGTGCCTGATATGTGTGAATTGAAGCACTGACGCACCACTGTTGCACGGCTACGGAACTGTAACGGTACTGTGCCGGAATTGTGGGTTCACTGATATGTGTGAATCGACCTTTAGAGTGCCACCTTGCACTATATCGGATTTTTGCCGGATGTTCTGGACGATAAGATAAACAATTTTTTTATTTGGTTAATCAACAACAGTTTTTTTATGCATTTAATCATTGTAATATTACAATATACTTGATACTGCTTGTGAAATAATGGCATCACTAATAAATGTTGAATACACGTCTGTATCATTAGTGGCATAGGTGCCGCTAGCTGAAGCAATTGACTCTGTTTCCGAGGAGAATTGGTAAACTTGCTGATACGGTATAGTGATGGTTACAGTCCTGGTAGACTCCGTACTTGCCGGCGTAGATGATAATTTAATACGTTGCCTTCTTATGATTGACAAAATCAACTCCTCAGTTTCGAGGGCAGCTTCTAAAGGAAGCTGACGTAGCTGCTGAGCTATAGTACGTGCGAAAAGGTCAAATTCGTCATCGTCTCTAACATTAGAAAAGGTCTGCGAAGAAACCTTTTCTAACGCATAAACTGCTTTAAGAAGCGGATCTTGTATTTTCCTTTTCTTAAGTGGAGGTGTGCATGGTACAGTGAACTCTTCACTATTGGATTCGGAAGCAGAAGTTTCTTGATTAATGTTTGGTGTCTGAAAAAAATAATTGAACTAAATTCACTTTTTTTTTTACCTGGCACTGAAGAAAGTTGGAAAGAAATAATTGATGGATTCCAAGAGAAATGTAATTTTCCACTATTAGGTGGTGCTATAGATGGGAAACACGTTCAAATACGTTGTCCCATGCATTCCGGGAGTGATTACTATAATTAAAGGGAACATTTAGTATTGTGCTCTTAGCAGTTTGTGACAGTGATTTAAATTTTAGGTATATCAACGTGGGTCACTATGGTCGAGCTTCAGATGGGGGAATATTTGCTAGATCTTGTTTTAACTCCTGAAGGAATGGTTATTTTGGGAGACCAGGCGTTCCCTTTAACTGAGTATCTTATGACACCATATAGCCGACGCCTAAATTTATCTAAAAACCAAAAAATTTTCAACTATCGACTTTGCCGAGCTCGAAGAACCATTGAAAATACTTTTGGTGTATTAGTAAGTAAATTTCGTATGTTTGAAAAGCCTATTCCTTTACTGCCAGAAACTGTAGACAAAATTATAAAGGCATGTTGTGTCTTGCAGCACATAAAAGGCTATTCCTAACCCCGAACATAAAGGGCTATTACCTTTATGTTCCGGGGTCACGGTAATGAGATAAGTCCCGCGACCAGGCTACATTGGACATAGCTTGAATGTTAACCTGACCTACTAGTGTTAAAATTGGAAATTACTATTTTTATTTATAGAATCTCCTCAACTGATGACCAACCCGAATATAATTGATGAAGATTCTAGAAATTTCACTGAATTTCACCAATCTGAACCTGTAGTTGTTGAAACTATTGAAATGCCTGATGAAACACTTCTGATACATGAAGAACCAATGTCAAATGTTTCATGTGAGTGTTTTCTATTTCTATTACCTACTATTATTATTCCTTGTTTCGTTATTACATAATTATAAAATTTATTTTTTGGATTCAGGTGAAAACGAGCAAAAAATAAGAAAGTTAAACAACTCTGATGATGCCAATGTTGAATCTGTCACAAAATGGTCACAATGGAAACCATCATCTTTACTTACAAAGAAACATCCTGCTTTGTGTGAGCTTTTTGTATTTTTTTCAAATATATTTTAGCCAAAAATACTAATAAAAATACTATTCTATATGTGAGTGGTCGACAGCTTGCTCTAAATATTATATTCATTTACTACTTGTTCCAGGTAAACAGAAACCCAAGAGACCTTTTGAAAAGGTGGCAGAAAGCAAACTGGAAATTGCAGGCAACCAAAAACAACTTCTTGAAGAAGAATTAGAGAACAAACGGAAACAGTGGTTATTTGAAGAAGAAGAACGACAGCACAAACGAGCATAGATAGGCAATTGTTACAAAATAAAATAGATAAAATTTTGTAAATATTTTAATTCAAATAAATTTTTGTACATTGCTATTCATAGTATTAGTGAAGCAAAATAGTCATTTATTATGTTGCTGCGTACACTACTATCCTCTGTATTCTGTGTGCTGCTGTGATATTCCTCCCCGTTGTCAGACTCTTCTGGCCAGTTTTCTTCAAATTGTTCATCTCCCATATCAATCGCAATATTGTGTAATACTGCACATGCCACAATCACAGCCTGAACTCGTGATACATGCAATATTATTTTTTTGGATAGAACAGGGAACCGATTTTTCCAAACACCGAATGTTATTTCTACCACATTCCTGGTTCTTATGTGGGATTGATTGTACAGTTGCTCTGCAGGTGTTCTTGGATTTGAGAGAGGTGTTAGAAGATATGATTTATTTTCGTATCCATTATCACGGAGCACTACACAAGAACCAAATTCTCTATTCATCAATTGTTGCTTTATAAATGAACTAGCTGTCCGCCCCGGCTTCGCCCGTGGTACCTACATGTTTAAACTATCCTATCTCTCAAGTTGGATCGAACTGCACATGGTGTGCGAATTTTATTATAATCGGTTAAGTGGTTTAGGAGTCCATTGAGGACAAACATTGTGACACGAGATTTATATATATTAAGATTATTGAATATAGTTTGATCATGGGTTGCTCCGGGCCATCTAGCTACAATGTCAATTATTTTCAATTTTGCAGTTACCAGAGCTTTAACATTAAAAGAAAAAAATGACTTTCTGTTTCTAAAATTTTCTGCATTTTCTCCACCTAAAAATAAAAATATATATATTAAATTACATCAATTTCAATCTGTACCTACTTATATAATGAACTTTGAGTGTTATAGGTATGACCCATACAGAACAGATTTTAATTTGGTATGTAGGTACAGTAATTTGAACGGGTTTGACGCACTTGGTGCACTTCTCAACTTGTACACCATGCTCAAATGGTGAACTTAGCAACTTGTACACTTCTCAAATGGTACACTTCGCGACTGGTACACGTCTCAAATGGTGCACTTCGCAAATGGTGCACTTTTTAAGATTAGTTGAGATTTGGAAAAATTGTGTAAAAATGAAAGAATTTTTAGTTTTGGATGTTTAATTTTTATAATTATGTCAACACAATAATAATAATTAAACTATAAAGAATTAATTAAAAGATTTAATTTAAAGCTTTTATTTAATTAGTAATAGTTAAAAGTTAAATAATAATATTACAAAGGTTATTGATATAATATGATATTATATCATATCTTTATTATGATATTTTTTTACTGTAAATCTACTTTTTTTTTTGACATAATTATATTATTTTTATTATATCCGAGTCACATTTTTATTTTTGAAAAAATAAAAATGACCCAAAATGTTATAGTGTTTAAGGTGATTCTGTATAGTTTAATTATTATTATTGTGTTGACATAGTTATAAAAATTAAACATCCAAAACTAAAAATTCTTTCATTTTTACACAATTTTTCCAAATCTCAACTAATCTTAAAAAGTGCACCATTTGCGAAGTGCACCATTTGAGACGTGTACCAGTCGCGAAGTGTACCATTTGAGAAGTGTACAAGTTGCTAAGTTCACCATTTGAGCATGGTGTACAAGTTGAGAAGTGCGTCAAACCCATTTGAACTATAACTAAATACAAAAATTGATTCTTACCTGGAGATTTAATAGGTATGTGTGTACAATCAATAGCGGCTATTACTTTGGGAATTCTTGCGATATCATAAAACTCTTGCTGCAGGTGATTCGTGTTTGTAGGAAATTTTATAAATTGTAATCGTAGTCGCGCAATCGCATATGAAACTAACTTAACAATGCGACTAGCAGAAGCCTTGCTTACACCAGTGAAGTCAACTACTACGGTAAGGAAACTTCCTGTTGCATAATATCTCAATGTTAATAAAAGACGATCCATAGGCGTAATTGCATAATTCCTGGAACAAGGACACAATACATTAGACAAGGTAGGTGCATAACACAGGCAAAGCACTGAAGTTTAGATGTATAAATAAATATAGATAGATAAAAACTTTCCTCGACGTAGGGGCAGTTATTTTGTCATGTATTAGAGAAAAAACATAATTCACAGCTACTTAAGGCGATTAACACAGGTACCGCGTACCGCCGCGGTTGGCGGTGAAGCGGTTCTCAAGTTGCATTGGCTTCTATTAAATCCGTTGATACCAAACACACATACACCGCCCGACCGCGCGGTCGAACGGTCCGTACCTCGTAGGGATTCACTGCCAACCGCCGCGGTACGCGGTACCGTGTGTTAATCGCCTTAGAGAGTCGAAATCCTATCTTGAAATCAGTATCGTCATATTTTTCCATATTATTTGAACGATTTCGAAATAATGGTTCTCTACGCGGTCCCGTCACCCGATCAAAAAATTCATCGAATTCGTCTTCAATAATATCAAAAATATCCATTTTAAAACGAAATACAATTGATAGGCACCACTTTAATTAAATGCGGATTTCGAAGCGCATTTGAGGTTATAACATTTGTCGAATTTACTTGTCCAGTAAACGGCTACTTGTCAGTCCATCCGATGATTAATTTACTGATCACATAAAGTGGTGATTAACCTTACTGTGGGATTGTGAAACGCAATTAAGTTGTTTACTGAGCAGTTATGTTCGAAGTAGCTTACTTAGAACTTTACTTAGCGATTGTGAAACGGGCCCTTAAAATAATAATAAAACAGACTGTATTGATGACGACACAAATCGTTCGTAAAATGTCGTCAAAAAAATTATAAAATATTGAATCGCAAATAATTGAAGAATTGAAAAAGCCAGAAAGGCACACATCTCCTGACAATAAATTCTTTATATCCTTTGTTCCATATTTAAACGATATGTCTGAGAGCGAGAAAATTGATTTACAAACGGATATATTGAATTCTATAAAAAAAAAATAAACAAAACCGCGATCAAGCAACGAGTACCCCTGTCACTTATGCACTATCTAACGGCCGCTTTCTATATTGAATCTCAATCCCTAATTTGCTGGTCGAGATTGATATTTCAATCCATTTTCTACTTTTAGTATTTCAATAACCGATCGATGGATCGCTAACTCGATCTTTTTTTTTAATCCATCTTTGGGAGGGCCGATCGGGTTTTTAGATTGGTATTTGTATGAAAGTGAGAGTATGGTGTTTTCTTTAACCGATCTCTGATTTTGACAAATCGATTTTTGAACGTTATAGATCTTTATTTGTGATCCTCCAATTTTGACCGATTGTATTGATAAAAGGCGTGAAAATGGAAATATTTTCAAGTGATAGTGATAGTGATCTTGAATTATTAGCTCAGCTGTCGGATTGGGATAGTAGCGACAGCGAACAAGAGAGAGCTGTGTCCTCAAAAACTTTTCGACGAATAAACTTCATGGCAAGTTTAACTGACGCAGAGTTTACATTCAGATTCAGAATGAACAAAGCCTCAGTAGAATCTGTCTTTAATGAAATAATGCCCTATATCAAAGTGAAATCAAGACGGTAAGAAATTTATTTGTTTGCTCAAATTGCTTCAAAATGTATATAAACATAACCTAAAAATTGGATACATAACTAAAGTACCTATCATTTTCAGGAATAATGGTATACCACCATTGCATCAACTTTTATTGGCACTTCGATTTTATGCATTGGGTACAATGCTTAATTCAGTGGCCGACTTTGCTGGAGTATCCTTATCATCAGCTTGTAGAATAGTGGCAGATATATCTGCTGCTATCGCTAGATTGTATAACAAATATATTTTTCTGCATTCTAGAACTACAGATAAATTTTATAACATAGCTCAATTTCCTAGAGTATGTGGTGCTATTGACTGTACACATGTACACATTCAGTCTCCATGTAGGTATACAAGTACTGATTTGTTATCAATAAAAAATTTGCAATTTACTTAATTACTATTTGTTTAGAAAGTTGCCATACATTTGCTACAACAAATAAAATAAAATATTATGTATTTCAGGTTCAACAATAGGAGAGGAATATAGAAATAGGAAAGGATACTTTTCAATCAATGTCCAAGCCGTTTGTGATGCAGACCTTAAATTAATGAATGTTGTTGCTCGGTGGCCTGGTTCTGCTCATGATGCTACAATTTTTAATCAGTCAGTATTAAAAGGTAAGTAATATTGGGTTTATTGCCCTTTTAAATGTTATTAATATTTAAAATAATATGAATTTCTAATGTATCTAACTCTTATTACAGCCCAGTGTGAAGATGGTATTCTAGGAAATCGCTGGTTGCTCGGGGACAGTGCCTATCCAAACCGGCCTTACTTGCTCACACCTTTGTTAAACCCAGCAACTGCCCAGGAAATAAACTACAATGAGGCCCAGATAAAAACTAGAAACACAATTGAAAGGTAAAATCACCATTTTATAAAGCTTTCACTATACTAGAGATTATAAAAATTAAGTACCTACCTATTCATTTACTTTTTATTAACCAAGTTTATAAAAAAATGTATTTGTTTGTTTAGGACATTTGGAGTCTGGAAACGTCGCTTCCCAGTAATATCCTTGACCATGCGGTTGTCATTATATAACATACAAACAGTTATAATTGCTACAGCTGTTCTTCACAATATCTGCAGAAATTATAACATTGAAGAAGTACCCCCTGAAGTAGAAATGCCAGACGATAATGAAACTACTGTGATATCAGAGAATTCGGACAGTATTGAAAATGATATCAGAAATAGACAAGGACTGATTTCTAATTATTTTTAAAACTTATTACCTACCTATTTATTTTACAAAAATATGAATAGTCTGTCTTGAGATAATTTGTAAATTCCTTTGATTAGATTTTTATCATTAACATTTTGTCTTTATTATCATACCTTTTATTAGCTTCAAATTATTAAACAATGATAATTTCAATAAAACATTAATTTTTCAAAATAGTTTATTTAGTTACATACCTACATAAAATATATTTACACGAAATTATATAATTTTAAAAATCCTCACCCTTCAGCTTCCTTACAGTGTTGCCAACGTAGGCGAATTTTCGCCATTTAGGCTACTCAGAACGAGAATCGGCGACGAAAAAATCTAAAAGGCGACTGGTCGCCGATTAGGCTACTCTAGGGAAAAATTTTTGAAGTGAAACTTCTTTATCGGGGTTAGAAAAAAATATAGATTTTAAATAGAACGTTTTTATCGGGACAGGTCACGCCGCACGGTTATTATTATTATAATTAAATATAATAAAAAAAAAATACTTAATTGTACTTTTTCTGGACAGATTATCTGGAAATTTAATTCTATTACCACAAATTTATGCCCTCGACTTCACTTTTACTAACTCATTTTGAAACTAGATTATACGTCGTTTAAAATGATGGCCTAATATAAACAAATGGTACATGTTAGGTCTATTATATAAACAAATTAAAAAAAATGTGTGCGTGTACTAGTGTACACACGTAAGAAGTGAAACTTCTTTATGACCTTATTTTTCAAAAAATAATTTACTATATGCAACTTTACAGAAATACGTCGAATCACGCGTGGTAGGGATAAGAAAAAGATGGCGCGTAACGGAAAAATGTCACGCGTAACGAAAAAATGTTACACTAAATTTTTTTCCAACCCCGATAAAGAAGTTTCACTTCAAAAATAAAAAAAATTATGTAGTTTTTAAAATGTTAACGTTCATTTCAATAAAAGAGTTCATATCCTAGAATTGGACAAAGGCCGTTTTTGGAATTTATGGTCGAAGCTTTAGACAGAGCGCGCACGAGCAACTTTGTCTCCGCAACTATTTTGTCTCCGCAACTATTTTGTCTCTCCCACCTATGGGCTAGTATGAAAGTGCGGGCACGTAGCGACGCAACTCCCCATACAAATTGATGCGAGAGACAAAATAGTTGCGGAGACAAAGTTGCTCGTGCGCGCTAGCTCTAACGCAGACGCCAGATAATAGTAAAATTTTCTTGGTAAAATTATTTGACTCCCGTCTATTTTGACGTTGTATTTCAATTAACCGATTAATTTACTAGTACTTGGCTGAAAAACTTTCCACTCAAACACGCATATTTTTTGTAGATTTTTTTTTAAATTGCTCTAAATACAGCTTTTTTTTTATTGGGACTAGGGAAGCGCTTGACCACAACCTCGCCTGATGTTAAGCTGAGTTGTGGTCTGAGATGGAACGCGCTTCCCTAGAAGGTACCTTCACTCTTCACTTCAAGACCCCCTTATTGTACTCGTCGGGGAACACAGAACACAGGAAGCAGTCCAGTCCCTCGCGGTTCGGATAAAAAATGAACTTAAGCTTAAAATGAACTCGCGCCACAGTATTACAATATACATTATCGTAATACTGCGGTCGCGCTCAGTGACGCGGACGGCCGGCTGGTACTACCTATATTAATTCTTGCTCTGTGGCATGTCTGCATGTCTGTGGCCGCGGCCGGTACGCGTTGAACGGGAGTAACGCCACGCTCATAGTGTGTTCTAAAGATGGCTTATGTCTATTTATCACACTGGAACATATTATAAACTAGCTGCGCTCCGCGGTTTCACCCCCGTGGCTCCGCTCCTGTTAGTGTTAGGCTTTAGCGTGATGATATATAGCCTATAGCCTTCCTCGATGAATGGGCTATCTAACACCGAAAGAATTTTTCAAATAGGACCAGTAGTTTCTGAGATAAGCGCGTTCAAACAAACAAACTCTTCAGCTTTATAATATTAGTAAGTATAGATAAATTGATGAAAACTACATTTTATTTTATTCATATTGATATTTTGGTGTTTGGGCTACTTTAGGCTACTACAACTGAAATTCGGCGATATTAGGCTACTTCATGCATGAAAAACGGCGACATTAGGGCCAGTTCTGTTGGCAACACTGCTTCCTTATTTCTAATTTTAATTTTTCATTTTCTAACTCTAATTTTTCATTTACTAGCGTTAAGTTTTTATTCTGTAATAATAAAGTTTCATTCTTCTCTCTCATTTTAGTTTCTAACATTTGTTTTTTAATGTTATAATACTCTGCCAATGCCTTGTTTCGAGCTTGACACCCGTTGTCTGGCTTCAGTAGCTTCCGCTTAACACCACCTGTAAAACAAAAATGCATTAAATATAGGAAAACATAATGTTTAAAATTTCATCAAAATTCTTTTAGTAGTTTTTGCATGGAAAAGTATCAAATATCCATCCTCACAAACTTTAATGTTTATTCATCTTCACAATCTTCATGTAGGTACCTAACATATATGTTCCAGGTCATAGTCTACCTGTGTGCCAAAATTTTATCCATATTGGTTGAGCCAATAAAGCATTATTGTGTAACAAACATGCAAAGTATCACATTATTATTATGTAATAGGATATTACCACTAGTTTTGAAATTCCTTTTTTCAATGGAATGGATATTGGGCGTACCCAGCGACACCAACTCATCCCCAATGCCATTGGCTGGCACTTCATTGCCCATGGACACAGATGTATAATCCATGGACGGCGTAGGATTTTCCACAGGCAATGGAGTGTCAATCAATAGCATTGGATGATCAGCTGGCACAATATAAGCTGTCCCAACACTCCCATCACCATCACTATCACCAATAAGTTGGGGCTCAGCATCACCACCAAACCTCACTGTGAGACCCTCTCCAGTGCTGCCCAGTAATGCTGCTACCCTGTCCAGGATCTCATCTGGAGGAAAGTACCCTGGTGGCCCACCTCCAGTCTGGAACATAATTTGACATAATCATTAATTATATATTTAAAAAAATTCCTCATCAACATGTTCTGGACTACCATTTACAGTACCTACTTAACTATAAGTAAAATATAACATAACATCATGCCCTGTATTCCCCAACAGGTTGAGCAGCGGTAGCACACCCTGGCACACCCACATTTTGCCAGTTATGTTTTAAGGCAAGCCTATTGCCATCTACCGGGCACATATCCAGACTCCGGGCAGCTACTGAGAAATTCCTAATGTTAAAACTTAAAAACACTGCCCAACCTGAAAATACTGACTAATACCTCATGCTCAGCAGTCGCTTACAACCACTAGTCTAGTTATTAGACTAACAAGCAGGCAAGGCTAGTCCAAGTTTTGTATTTTTAGGGTTTATCTATTTTAAACTTAATTTACCTTTATCCGTTCCATCCGCATGAGACCAATGCGCTTTCGCGAATTCTTTTTCAAGTTTTCCCACTTAAGACGCAGTTGTTGTGGTGTACGGCGACAGGTGCCTATATTTGCATTGAAGACCCCTGCAATCCGTGTCCATTCTTCTATCTTCATTTTATTACTGGTGGCATTGGTCTTCTTGTTATACAATATCTTGCTCCCCTCAATTAAGGAGAGCAGCCCTTTCGTCTCTTCCTTCGAAAGAGGTTTAGTTTTACTCTACAAACAAATAAAATAAAACTTAGTAAGTTTTGTACGAAATGGCGCGAAATACCGCGCCACGCGTTTATCTTTTACATAGAAAATTATACATTTGTGGACGTGAATGTTTATTGCACGTATATTTAGTATAATTATTTACTTACAGTTTCTGCCTCTGACTCCATTTTTTATTTAACTTTCTTCTTTCCAAGGAACAAACAAACTTGAGACTATAATAATATAATTTAAGTTAATTTTGCCAATGTCAAACTGACTGACTGACGTTTGCGATTGACTGACGTTCCGTTCCTCTTCAACAAAACGTATGTTACTAATCTAACGTTAACGTTATAGTACTTTACCGCTGCAACTTTGCAATCAATTATTATTATTACTGTGTATGCAATTTCTTGTGATTATACATAAAATAGATTAGCTATAAGAAAGCAAACACCATTTTACTCATTAACAATTGCTGATGTTCTTTTACTGCAAATGCGTAAAACAAAACGTTAAGGAGGGCGCAAATTTATGACCAATCCCTTTTTTCTAATGGATTTGGAGACGAGATCGGCTTATTGAAATGCAGATTCAACATCAATCGACGGATCGGATAAAATCTGGATCAATAGAAATCTAAGATTCACGATCGAATATTGAAAGCGGCCGTAAATCTAAAGCTAACGATGGAAGGACATATTATAAGGGAACCACACCAGATACAAAAACAAACTTTGCAAACGCCTTCTATGATAAAAAACCCACGGCCATCTACAGCCGAGTCTACAGTGCCTCGAAACGACCAACAATCAAGACCTGACTCAAGAATCTTCACAATCCATCACAAACTTGATTTATCACGATGCTCAAATTCATCGTCCACCAAACGACAGCGAAGATGAAGCACCGTATAAATATAATTTTACATCACTAAATCCACGTTCAATCCAAGAATCACCAAACAATTATACACGACATTATAAAAAATTCCGATTTGAAAAATTATCGGTGTTAGGTAGCCCATTTATCGAGGAAGGCTATTATAGGATATATATCTAGCTACGACCAACAGGAGCAGAGCCACGCACGCGGGTGAAGCTCAGCTAGTAACACTTACATTACAGCAGGTAGAAAGCTACAATAATATAATTTTCAAAACGTATCCAAGAATATCAATTCTAAGCCTTTCGTAGGTATGTCTTTTCTCATGCCTCACATAATTTTTGTTTCAAATTTCAGAAGCATTGTTGGATGAGACAATTATTATTTATGCTAAATAAATTAAGTATCTGAGCCAATCATTAAAAAGTCACACTCCCTGATAATGGGTAGTCACCATAATAAAATTATAAACTCAACGCAAACGCAACTCTCGGTTTGACAATATGGCAAATGTGTAAAAAAAATTTCGTCGCTTCGAATATTTAAGTTAATGTTGTTGCGTATTTATTAAATACTAGCGGTCCGCCCCGGCTTCGCCCGTGGTACATGTTTACGTTTTCTCTACATAAAAACCATCCTCGTACTTCAAGGAATATAATAAAAAAAGAATTATCGAAATCGGTTCAGCCGTTCTCGAGTTATGCGTTTACCAACACATTTTGCGATTCATTTTTATATATAAGATTTTCCGAAAATAAAGAATATATTGTATTGTGCAAAATGGCAGAAGTGTTTGGAAACCAAATTCAAAACGTATCCAAGAAACCCTAAAAGCCTTATGGATTTGGGAGAGTTTCGCAGTGACTTGGCTGAAACGTTGACAAAATATTTAACACACAGAGAGAGTAAGAGAGGAAGACCAAGCTCAAGTCTGGAAGAAGCTATTTGTAAAAAGAAAAGGACAGCTAACTTACCTTCTATGCCTACCAAAGACGTTCGACTTGATAGAGTTGGCCACGAGCTTGTAAGAACAGATTCAAGAAAACGTTGTCAATTTCCTGGATGTAAACTTTTGAGCTTTATAAAATGCACCAAATGCAATGTGTACCTATGCTCAAAAAAAATATTCTAACTGTTTTTCCTTATTTCACAATAATTGATGTGTATATACGACATAAACACACCGAAAATATTATACTTTGAAACTTACTATATTTTAGATCCCTAATGCATAGTGTTTCATTTTTGAAACATACCTTTTTTAATAAAAAATATACTAAAATATTTATACGGATTTTTTTTTACTATTTTTCCATGAATCTACACATTATCTCAAATGTAATGTATTTTTTCAATTTTATAAAAAAATTCATGCATTTAAGGGTTAAATATGAGCGCGAGCGTTATAAAGTTCTCGTCGTAGTTTTTACCCAAAAAGTTTTTAAAGTTGTAAAAACTCACTGTAAAAGGACTTTTGACTAGTGAATGTGATATTCGTGTGAACAACTTTCTATTTTGCAATGGGAAGTGCTGCAAAACAAGCGCATATTTGCAAGTTATGTTTGCAAGTAATGTTGTGTCGTGTATGTACCACCAACCAACCAACAATTACTTATATTATCGTCTTTTTTTAGCAATGGAAGCGGCAAGATTAAGAGCTAGCCCAGAACAATTTGGTGTTCTTATAGAATTTATGGAAACGTGAGTTAAAGTACCACAGAATCACTGCTTTTTGTACCAAACCACTTGGTTCTCTATTAAATAAACAATGGCGCTTTTAACCAAAATCATAACTAAGAGTGGCTTTGTGTTATTTCGTTTGTTTATGTTACAGGCACGGTGACTTATCGAGGCCCCAGGTGGGTTCCCAAGGTCGATTGAGAGGGGACAGGCTATGGCAAGAGTTAACTTCCCTACTTAATTCTATTGGTGGTGGTGTTGAGAAAACGCAGGATAAATGGAAAAAATTAAGTTAATATAGCACTGTGATTTACAGGTTGCACTAGTTTTTACATGGATTGATTTGTGTTTGCTACTGCTTTCTTAACAATAAATATTTCTGGACAAATAACCAATAAACAATAAATAATAAATATTTCAGGTGTGGGCTGATTGGAAAACAAAAACCAAGAAAAAGTACATGTTGATAAAGGCGCCATGCAAGTGGAACTGGTGGTGGTCCCAGAAGTACTTTAACTGCTTTAGAGGAACGGGTGTTAGCAATTATAGGAGTGTCCGCTGTAATTGGTCAGGCCGGAATACAGGAGCAGGGTTTTAATGTCAGTATCAATATCACCGCAGTGCTTCCTTCAAAGTGTCATGTTTGTGTTAATTTTTTTTTTTTTTAGTTAAAAGTTAATAATAATAATAATAAAATAAAAAGTTGTGCATTTTAACTGATATTTATCTGAACGAAAGTAGATATGAAAATGATTGAAACCCTAAATATTTATTTTTTCAGATACCATCACAAAAAAGTGAAGAACCAATCACTGAGGGTGTTCGGAGTGAAATAATATTACGGATTCAGGATGACATACACAGTAAGATATTTTTTTCATACATTGCAAACAATGAAAATGTGGCCTTATGCCTATTTGCCTTATGCAGTATTATAAAGTAGCTATTAGCCAACTTAATGTAAATGATTAATATATTTCATTTTACTCTGCCTATGATGGAAGAGTACTAAGCATTTTCTTTTTAATTTACAGTAACACCATCACCACCAAGACTACCAGCCACACTTAGGCTGCAACATCAGTGCTCTGATGATAAATACTGTTTCATTGTTCTATAAAATTTGTATTTTCATTAACTCATGTTTTTATTTTCTTAAAATAATAAAATCTATTTAAAAAATATTTGTTTTAATTCCTATCCATACTGCATAAAAGTGGTTTCAATGAAACTAGATTTTTTACAACATGTCATTTTCTTATCAATTCAATTATTTATTGCTCAATAGTGTGTTACATTTTTTTAGTACTCAAATGAGAGCTTACAACCTAGGCAACTTGGTTGCAATAACGAGGGAAGCTTATTATAAACAATCACAATATCATATATACATTTGGATAAAGGTCTACTACAATTGAAATAGTTTTATATAACATTTTATTTTTGATAAAATATGAGAATGAACCCGAATTACATTTTTCTTATCAATCCGTTAAGCATTGCTCTACCACGCATCAGCTCGTCTTGATTGCAGGAAATCGAAGATTCAACTTCTGCACCAAAATCATTATTATTATCATCTAGTTGCTCTATGGCATCACTTGGTTGTTGTAAGTGATTAGCCAGTGCAATGTTGTGCAGAACACAACATGCATGTACAATTTTATTCGCAACATATGGATGATAATGAAGTGTTCGGTGCTTAAGCTCACAAACACACACACCACACATTCATTGGGTTGGCTATCCCCCCATTTATTTTTATTTTTGCCTTTGTATAAATTTTCTTTTTATTTTTACCTTTATCAAGAACACAATGTATTAAGGGAAGGGACTGGCTTTCTTAACACAAGCTATGCCTAGCAAGAGAGCCAGAGCCTCATAACCAATACTGTATATCCAAAAGGTGAAATAAAGATTTATTTTATTTATTTTTATTTTATTTATTTTTATTTTATTTAAGTAAACACCGCCAACGAGCTTTCAGCAAGCCAAAGCAACGCTCAATACAATTCCTGGCTTGGACATGACGCGTGGTGTATACTTCTTCGCGTGAACCAGGTGCAGCATTTAATATAGGCGTCATAAGCCAGGCTCTCTGTGGGTACCCAGAATCGCCTAAAACAAATTGTGATATATTTTTACATTTTGTGTTCTCATATTCACACTAATACAGTCCATAAAAAAGTACATTAATTTCTTACCCAACAACCAAGTTTGTTCACGACTTTGATGAAGTACTCGCATGTATTATTCTACTTGGCTGGATGCCCAAATAAAAGAATCATGTGAAGATCCTCCATATCTGGCGTTGACATTGAGTATTCTTAAGTTGTGATCACAAATCTGTAAAAATTATGTGGGTGTATTTGGCATATAAAAAAGAATAATTTTATACTTATGCCTATGCGTTTATTTGTGGGTGGTAGCATTATATTCAAATTCAATTCAAGTTCAAATAATTTATGTGTGGTAATCTCGTGACACTGTACCACGTTCCCACCGCCGTCGCAATCGGTCCCGTAGCGCCGCTGTACGATGTGCTGCTACTAAGTGACAGCGTTGAGGAAGGCATCGAACTGCTCCGTAGGGTGCTAGGAACTCTTCCAGATGTAGGTTTCTCTATCAACTTAAGAAAGTGCTCGTTCCTAGTTGCTGAGGTAGAGTATTTTGGCAAGGTTATTAGTAAGGGTCAGGTGAGGCCGAGCCCACGGAAGTTCGAAGCCTTAGTCAACACGAGTCCTCCAGAAAACGTCAAGCAGGTAAGGCAGCTATTAGGCCTTGCTGGTTACTTCCGACGTTACGTGAAGGGATACGCTACCAAGACCGCTATTATCGCCCAACTCACCCGAATGGGCTCTGAATTTTCATGGACTCCAAAACATGAATGCGTCCGTCAAGATTTGATCAGGTACTTGACAAGTGAACCAGTTTTAGCCATTCTTAACCCTAGGTATCCCACAGAAGTCCATACAGACGCCAGCAGCGTTGGCTACGGAGCTGTCCTGCTACAAATCCACCCGAATGGTAAGAAACACGCAATACATCACTTAAAAATCATTTGAAGGTAAAACCGAAAATGAAACCGAAAATCAAGCTTCAAGTTCTATTAAAGAATGTAAGTAAATGCCATACCTACCTAATTTGTAAAAAATTATTACCCTGACTAACTTTCAGCCAGCGGCTTCGCCGCTCGCGTAAATGCTTCTGAGATACTTAAATACCTGAATCTATTTAGCCTATGTTTATGGTAATCAGGGATAATATTGTATTCTATGGTGAAATATTTAATTATAAATCGGCCCAGTAATTTTTGGGATTCGTTACATATATAACTTACCTACAAATTACAAATCTTGTCTCGTTTAAACTAGTCCTTTTTTAGGTAGTTACAGTTAGATTGAATTTATAAAAAGTACCTATTAATTAATTAATAAGTAAATTTTACTTTTATATAGTATTTAGGGTTCTGTAGCAGAGTATGTTACCCGTAGAGTAAAATAACATAATTAAGTATTTACATTTCTTTGTATGGCAAAGTAATTTATTTTGTGTGACTGCCTAGTAAAATAAGTACTTATCTTTGTTTTAGATAAAGTACTTACACCAATAGAGCAAGTCCAAAAGCAATTATCAATAGAGGAGACACTGCAAAAAGATAAATATTTGACAAAATTAATCCGAAATCTGTAATGATTGACAAATTAATTGGCGAGATGATTGCTGTTCAGGATTTATCTTTCCACTTTGTGGAAGGTATTGGTTTCAGGAGATTGATGCAAGCAATTAGGTATACCTACCCGGGTAAGTTCGGATCTGGGATAAGATCGTATGAATGCAATTTTAAGCGAACGGAGAATAATTTTTTATTTCTGGCAACACTACTCGTAGTGCGAATTCACCTCGCCCCCCTCACTAGTCTGAGACAAGCGGTCTGACGGAACGGTAGTGCGTGAAGACGTTTTACAAAAAAAGTGCATATTTCTGATAGTTTTTGGAGATCCGGTCTTTCACCGAAAATTTTTAGATGGTTATTTGGTAAGAAGTTGGTCTATTTTGTTTTTAAAACTATATTAAAATACTGTTTTGTTACATAATGACTTGATTCGTTGATTTGAAATTATTCTAGGATGCAAATTTACTGAGATCCGATGTTCGACCCGATCGGGTAAGATCGTATTACCCGATGACGTAGCAGTGGCTCTCAAACTTTATTCACTTTGGTGTTGTTATAATCGTGCAGGTACAAGGCCGGACTAGCCGCAAGCAGGAGGTTCGCCTGAGGTTCAATAACCGCACGCGCATACTACATTCATACGTTGCCAACGTTGGCGGTCTTTCAGTACGATTACGGTAAGGACATATTAAAATGTTAAATTAATATCTCTGCAAAATTAATCTAGTCCTTTAGATAAAGTCTTATAACCAAATTATCTTTTTAGCAATGGAATAATGAAAGAGAAAGATTTTCTTGTTTTAGGTAGAATGTTACTTAAATGAAAAATGCCTTCAAAATATATAAGAAAGTCGAATCGAGCTACATCATACACTAAAGAAGACTTAGAAACTGCTATAAGAAGGGTAAGAAATAAAGAACTTACCAATTTGCTGCTTCTCAATTATATGGCATACCAACTTCTACTCTAAATGACAGAGTGCGTGAACGAACAGGAGTCTTGAGTCAGACCTTGGGTAGACCACCAGTGATTGAAGCTAGTTCAGAGGCCAGTCTGGCAAATTGTCTCCGAGTTCTTGAGAAATGGGGCTGGGGTCTATCTAAAGAAGAAGTTTTGGATTTTGTTGCTGAATTTATAAAAAGTAATGGAATCCAAACTCCATTTAAAAATGATAGACCGGGAGATGATTGGTTTGTCGCATTTCGCAAAAGGCACAAGTTATCGGTGAAAAAACCTCAGCCTGTTGAATATTTAAGAAAAAAAATGACAGATCCCTTTGCATGCATATTTTAATTCATTAGAAGAGGAACTCACAAGGCTAAATCTGCACAACAAACCTCATAAAATATGGAATTTGGATGAAACATCCGTGTCATTGGATCCTACCAAAACAAAAGTGGTAGTGGGAACTGGTTTGCCGTGTTAAACGTGAAACGTGATTTGTTAAACTTTATCGACTCTCAAAAGTGGCTTTTCTTGATTTGTGTGAGCTTTTGCGTCAACATACGAGCCTGAAATCTACGCAAAGGACTTCCCTTGAAGCAAAAGTAAGTAAAATTTAAGTTATTTTGTCTCAAGTCAGCCCTTAGATAATTTATTTATTTATGGAACACACAACAATAAATACACATTACATTATATAATATATATAAGAAGATTATATTATAAGAAGACATTATCTGCTGAGCCCTTCAATTAAGGGTCTGAGAAAATTACTCTCAATTTGTGAGAATTATGCTAATTCTCACGGCTTGAAGTATAACGCTATAAAGACCGAATTGATGGTATTTAGATATGGACAGGGACCGGAGAGAATACCTGGGTTATTTTTGAATGGTTCTCCTGTTAAAATCGTGGAACAATTTAAATATTTGGGTCACATTTTGACGGGGGATCTAAAAGACGATTCAGATATAGAAAGAGAGCGCAGGGCCCTTGCAGTCCGGAGCAACATGCTGGCGCGAAGATTTGCCAGGTGCACTACTGACGTTAAAAAATTGTTATTTAAAACATATTCCATGTGCATGTATATTTTATACGTGTCAATTGTGGTGTAACTTCACAAATAAAGCGATTTCTTCATTGAGAGTGCAGTATAATAACGCATACAGACTCTTTATGAAACTGCCCAGGTTCTGTAGTGCATCTGGCATGTTTTTGGAGACGAGGGTCCCGGATTTCATGGCCATAATGAGATCTCGAATCGCAAATTTTTGGGAGAGAATGAGACGCTCCGGTAATAGTATTCTGGTGGCTGTCTCTAACTATTATGACAATCCTTTAATTTTGTACTGGTGCAGGGTTCATTCGTCATGTTATGCTGGGGTTAAGGTTAAGGGGGGCTAAGGTGGGGGAAGGGAAGTTTTGGACGGTTGGAGCATCATTTGTGGTTTTTTCTTGGCTTTATGGGTTTGTCCCTGGCATGATGTGGTGAATGAACTTTGCACCACACATTGTCTAGTGCAATGCGCGCTCCAAAGCGGACGCATTGCGCTGTGCAGAATATGCATAATAAATAATTAATATTTTTTATTATCGAAGTTTTCGCTCGTAACAATGAGCGCTACGCTTGTGCCTAATGAAGTCCTGGCATTCCTGCAGAATCAGCTGGATGTCATGGATGAAGTTAGCATAGAACAAATTTGCACGAGCAATTTTACGGAGGAAGAGATTCGTGACGCCAAATCACTTCTCTTTTCGGCATTGAATATGGCCGACAGGATGCCGTCTCGCAGGAGGGACGAGAAGGGAGAGAGAAGTCTACGGGACATCATCAAGGTGTTCAAGGAGACCGATCCGGACGACGTGCCGACTTTCGTGGCGAAGGATTTGCGTAAGCTGCCTCCCGTCACATTCGACCACGTCGACGTCACCCGCCTTCTTAAGGATATCACTTCTTTAAGGACGGCCCTAAAGGAGATGGAGTTCAAATTTGGAGCTTCCCAATCCACCATCAACGAGCTGCGTAATGAGGTCGTCGCCCTGCGCGATTCAATTTCATTATGTAGGTCAACGGAGGTTTCAAATGTGAACACACGTCGTGGAGCGCAACGTGAGACTTTTGAGTCAGCGAATTTGACGACGCCGCCGGCCGTCGACCGCGTCACGCCGCGCCCCGCCCGACCCGCGCCTCCCCCGGAGAGCCCGCCACGTGTAGCCAACCCGACACCGGCTGGTTACGCGGCCGCTGCCGCCAAGCCTCCCGTAAAGCGGCAAGATATCACCCGAGATGGAGATCCCGTTAAGCACAGGGACTCCCCGCGCCGTGCGGCACCCTTGTCGAGCGCGAATAGTCATCCACTCGATGAGGAAGGCTTTACAAAGGTAGAGAAAAGGAAGAAGAAAAAGAAGCCCTCCTCCAACAAGTGCGGTACCGCCCCGACCGGTAACAACCACCTGCTGCGGCCCGCCATACCGACGACGCAGCTGTACGTGTCCCGCCTGCACCACTCTACCCAAGCTTCTGATGTAGTGGAGTATGTGCGGGTGAAGACCAAGTTTATCGTGAGGGTCCAGCGCCTGGAGCCGCGCAACAATTTGAATTTTAATTCATTTGTTGTGCGTGTACCGAGCGAGCAGCTGTCGACCTTCATGAGCGAGGAGTTCTGGCCCCGTGGTGTTGTGTTCCGGCGGTTTCGCGGGCGGCTTCGCAACACCCAGCCAAAGCCCGTTCAGCGCAATATGACACCGCCAGTGCCGTGAATTGTGTATAGTGTAGTGCTTAATATATTCTTAGTTTTGTATTAATTTAGTTTAGTTTTAAATTATTATATGTATGTTAGTCTGTAAGGTATTTATAATATGGGTCTGTACAATTTATTGTCTGTTACCTGAAATAAATAAATAAATAAAAAAAAAAAAAAATAAAAAAAATAAAAATTGTAATTTGTAACTTGCATATGGGAAGGGATATTTCCTGAAATAAAACAATTTTATTTATTTATTTATTTATTATCTAATTAATTGTATCTAATGTAATCTATTGTATCTAATCACCTATAATCAATTATAGGTGTACACGACATTCACATTAATAACACTTATACAATTAAACATAAACGAAAGAAAAACATAATCAATATACTACATTTTTCATACGCTACTGGAAAAACTGTGAATAATTTGATAATAATTTGTTCATACCTCACTTGATTATCAATTCTAGGTACTGTGTGCACTCCTTTTTTATGCTAAGGGAGGTTACCAATGTACTATTGGAGAGGCTAATCATTGCTCCCAAGAAACAATGAGTGTATTAACGAAGTAACCACAGCATTAACACACCCAAACATTTTGAGGAGATACATAAAATTTCCAGCATCACACCTTGTGAGAGATCAGATTAAACATAGGTAATTAAATAATTACATATTAACATTTTATATACATACTCATGTGTCTTTAAGTATCCCCAAAGAGTATTCACTTAATGTTTTATTTTTCAGATTCTATGCTTTATATGGATTTCCAGGAGTGATAGGTAGTATAGATGGTTGTCAAATGTTGTGTTTAAAATTTTTAAGCCAAAAAAAGATGTAGAGCATTTATATTTTTATAGAAAAAATTATCATTCTTCAAATGGTAATTATTATAATTTAAATGTTACTGTTCTATTATGTATAAATATTTTATTAAATTGTTATAATTTTTTAAAAGAGCAACTATGAAGTTTCCAGTTCTTCTCCATAGATACTACTTTTCAAATCGGTGATAAATGTTAAAAAATGTAATGACGATTCAAAAGTGCTTTTACAAGAAGTCTCATTGAATAAATAAAAGTTTGAGTTTATCTTTCAGGTTTGTGATGCTAAGAGCTAGCGCGCACGAGCAACTTTGTCTCCGCAACTATTTTGTCTCCGCAACTATTTTGTCTCTCCACCCATGGGCTAGTATAAAAGTGCGCGCACGTAGCGACGCAACTCCCCATACAATTGATCGGAGAGACAAAATAGTTGCGGAGACAAAGTTGCTCGTGCGTGCTAGCTCTAACTGCAGAATAATAGCTGTTAATCCCAAATTCGGAGGAGCAACTCACGATGCATTTATTTGGGAAAACAGCAATATTAATACCTACATGCAAGCATTGCATAGAGAAAATGAACTTGCATGGCTTTTGGGTAGGTAACAATTGATATGAATTATAAGATTGTCTATTTCCGTTCTACCACAAATAATTAATAATACAACATTATTTGGCTCCAGACAATTTTATTCCCAATCAATTTAATTATATAATAAAATAAATAGAACTTTAAATATATACACAATGTCCTTTGCAGACTGTAAAAAACAGTGCATAATTGGCTTAAAACTATCACATATGATGATGTGGAAGATTTGCTGTTGTAAAAGAGCATTAAAATTAACATGATTTTGTTTATATATATATGTATATAATATTTATTTCTTAGTATTAAATTAAGTAAATTTTGTATTGTTGTATTGTTAGCATGTAGCTATATTTAACTGAGCAAGAAGAAACTTCCCTACTACAGGTTTAAATATAACAAAGGGAAGTTCCAAATGCTTAACAAATAAATGCCAATGACCAGACCGCCATGTTAACAAATAAATAAATTGTTTAAATTGTTTGTCTTTGGTTATCTACTATCTTTACTACTAAGTTATATCTATATATAGTATATATAAATAAATAAATAAAAATATACTACTATCAAATTATCAGTCTGAGATACCTAATGTGTACTTTTTCTTGCAGCCTGCAGGTGATTCTGGTTCACAGCGGCCATGGATTATGACACCCTACACAGATGCATCTCCTGGCTCTGTACAAGAATTGTACAATAAGAAGCACAGCAAAGCCCTTGTAGTCATTGAGAATACATTCGGTCGATTGAAAAACCGGTGGCGTTGCTGCATCAAATATAGGCCTCCACATTACAAACTGGACAAATGTGCTCAGTTAATAACAGCCTGCTGTGTACTTCACAATTTCGCTCTGCATCACAACGTGCCTGATCCAGATGATGATCTTGGCAGTGATGATGATGATGGTATGTTTTGGTACTCTAAAATAATAATCAAAAACGCTAACCACCTCTGAAGTATGACCTACCAAACAAAAAAAGAACCATCAAAATCGGTTCACAGTTAACGGAGATATCGCGTAACAGACTTAAAAAATACAGTCAAATTGAGAACCTCCTCCTTTTTAAGTCGGTTGAATATAGCTTTTGCTACTATTGATGAAGTAGGTACTTACCGAAAATATAATATTATTTTACAGATACATTTGTGCGGCATGATGCTGTTGTAGAAGGAGGAGATTTGATTATAGGAAGCGCAATGCGAGATCAACTTGCCAGAAGATTTGTTGAGCGCAGTTAATTTGATAAATTTAAGGAATATTTAGGTTATTTGATATATTCAAATTCAAAATTTGATATTAGATAAGATTATGTAATTAGTACTAATACAATTTTAATTTTTAGTGTGGAAATAAAAGGCAATGGAAACTGAAAAACCATTTATTTATTCTTTTTTGTTACCTATTTTTTCTAAGACTAATTGAGCAAACAGTTCTTGCCATCTTGCTTGCTGTTGTAGTTCAATTTCTCTTAGTCTTAGGCGTTCTTTATCAATTTCATAGTTTCTTCTCTGCTTCTCTTTATTAAACCCCCGCCATTTACGATCAGAGTTAGCAAATGCTTCTCTTGCTAACGCTGATTGTAAAATGGCGGGAGTTCGTCTTCTAGGTGAAGCACCCACCGGTGGTCGTGGGTGTCTTCGTCTGCGGGGTGTTCTAGGACTTCTAGGATTGTCTTCTGATTTGCTTTTGCTTCGGATTGGCGTTGGTGGGGTAGCAGGTGGTGGTGGTGGCAGGTTTGCTGGCTCGAAAATAGGGGGCTGGCTGCTAGACCCTGGCACGTTCCCTTTAAATAGAAAAAATATATGGATGTAACAAAAATAGTGAATACTACTTTGAGAGGTAGTTTAGATCAACAAACTAAACAACTTTCCCTATGGGACCAACAAATTCCCATGCGGGTAAAACTGTTTGGCAGCAAATTGTTTTCTATAATTACTGCAAGAAATAGATCTTTCACATAAATGTTTTTAATAAGCTATAATTTGATAACCCTTAGATATTCACATCTTTTGGTAGCACTTCATAAAAAAATATAACTTACAGTCTTCATTTTCCCTTTGGTTTACTTGTATTAATTGCGAGCCAGGGTCTTCTCTGACATTCTGTAATTTAATTCATAACATTTATTTAATTGTAATTAAAACCAATCAAGTGCGAGTCGGACTCGCAAAAGGAGAAAAAAGCAAAGGAGAATAGCGAAACTGGGCCTAACATAAGTAAGGCCTTACAGAAATGATAATAAATTTAAAATTCATTATGTTATTTTTAATAATTCTTGGTAAAATATTGACTTCTGATTCTATGGGAAAACAGATGTTTGAAAAAAAAGATAATGTGTTCACTAACGGCATTGTTATTTAGATTTCTATGACTACCGGTCTTATCAAGCAGAGATTTTCTGTGCTGTCAGGAGTAAAATAGTCGATATATCGATTAAAACGAATGAATATTTATTTTCATTTTTAGTTTTATACAAAATTCAAATGCTTTATGAATCAGAAATATAAGTTAACTGCGTTACATATTTTATTTTTAACTTTTTAGCACGCTATTTATTTAGGTAATTCTATACATTTTTACTCATGGCGGCCGCACTTTGTAAGAATATTTCTGAAATGTAGCTGGCCGCTTCAATTTTAATTACAATGTCATGTTTGTCGTTTGACTTTTGACATTTGATTGAGGTTTTTCGTTACGTTACATTCGACTTTGTGCTTGTGGTTAACTTATTTTCTTCATCTTTATCGACTTTCGCTACGTATTACGGACACTGACGATCTCTGTTATTACTACCAACCAACGCTTGCACACCGGACTTTGATTACCTGCCTTTACGACTCACTACTGCTACCCTACCTGGACACCGACTTTGCATCCGATTTTTCATTTACAAATATGAACTGCATCAACTGTGGTATTAATGCTAATCGTAACAATGCTATACGTATGCATTTGTTACAAGATAACGCAATAATATCAATTATACAACAGTGGACTGCTCCTCTAACGGTTAGTGGATTAGTATTATCTAAGGTATTTAGTACTAGCTATTGAAATCAAACAAAAATGTAAACACACATTGTTTTATATATATATACTAGCGGTCCACCCCGGCTTCGCCCGTGGTACCTACATGTTTAAACTATCCTAATATATCTTAATACTATTATAAAGGCGAAAGTTTGTAAGGATGTATGGATGTATGGATGTTTGTTACTCTTTCACGTAAAAACTACTGAACCGATTACAATGAAATTTAGCACACATATAGAGGGTAACTTGGATTAACACATAGGATAGTTTTTATCCCGGAAATCCCACGGGAACGGGAACTATGCGGGTTTTCCTTTGCAAACGCGGGCGAAGCCGCGGGCGGAAATCTAGTCTTAATATATATAAATCTCGTGTCACAATGTTTGTCCTCAATGGACTCCTAAACCACTTAACCGATTATAATAAAATTCGCACACCATGTGTAGTTCGGTCCAACTTGAGAGATAGGATAGTTTAAACATGTAGGTACCACGGGCGAAGCCGGGGCGGACCGCTAGTTAAGATAAATATATTCACTTTCTTTTGTCCAATTGTAATATTAATTCTTTATTTGTAGATCACTCACTCTGATCACATATGTGATGCATGCTGGAAACTTGCAAATGATTCTTTGAGGATTGAAAATCATGAAGATGAAAATGCAGTTGGTTTCCTTAGGTTCATATCAAATTAAGCAAGCAAGGTCCTATCATAATAGGACTTAGTGCTTACCAACTTAGTGCTCACCATAGTGAGCACATAAGAAACGATGGCAAATATGTCAAGAATAATAATAATAATAAAGTTATAGAAGTGTGCCGTGAATCAGACAGCGACCTACAGAGAGCACTGCACACACACGACATCAAGTACTACATGGCTTTTAAGAGGTCGCATTCAATCCAGGCATAGAAGTAGTAAAACTTATTTTACATATATTTTAGTCGACAGTGCTCTCATAGGAAGGGAAGCAATAACAGTTTATTATTGTAATTGTTTAGTAGGAAGAAGAACTGTAGGTTGCTGCTGTCACGTTATGTCCATAATATGGTACCTTAGCTGGGCAAGGTATCAACCAGATTTAATGCCGCCAGCACAGTTTCTGGATGATGTGTTAATTGTTTATGATGATAATGATGATTAAACGATTTATGAAAAAACGTGTTTTATTTTATATATTAGTACCTACGATGTTTTGGTAGGTACTCTAAAAGAATAAGGCCCAGTTTCATCAAGCTCTGTTAGTTAGTTTAACACGCTGTTAACTCTTTTAACGGGACATCAATGTAAGGGAGTGTCCCACCATGACCTAATCGAGGATTAGTTTCCTTAACACGGCATTATATTTAACCCGTGGCATAGAGGCTCTTTAAATTTTTAACAAGCGATTAGAAAAAATGATTTGAAGTTTTCTTGCTGTCAAGATGGACTCTGCATACTATTTTATTTTTGTAAATGAAGATGTGTTGGATGATTTGTATAATTTGGATTATATAGTGCGACCGCGACGGCCCAGAATTTATAAAGACGTCGTCATTGTTTCGAAGAATATGATGATGTTGATACAAGATTTCGTTTATCAAAACAATCGGTTTTGGAAGTATTGCAATTAATTGAAGATAAACTCGAATAACCGTCGGATCTGTAAGTAAAACTATCTCGTGAGGTAATATTTATATTTATGTGCATAAAAGGTTCCTTCCTACATACTGTATTATTTTCAATTAAACCATAATAATCCTGTGAGTCATGTCAAATCTAGTATTGAATACCAATAGGTACTTAAAATGTAAACTTCACCACTACTCAGGTAAGGCTCAGGCCTCCTCATGATTATGAAATGTACTTATCTTAATTTTAAATTCTGTTTTAGGAATCTATCAGTTTCACCTACAGACCAACTGCTTATTGTAGTGCAGTGCAGTGATGGCTCAGTGGTGAAAAACATTGTGAGGAAACCGACATATCATAAGATAGCGTGGTGGATAATGACCTGATCCCTTACCGTGTTTAAGTTTAAGTTAGCACTACCAATCCCATGTCCCAGCAGTGAGAAAGTATATGGGCTGACGATGATGATGATCCTAATTTAATTTAAATTAACATTGTTATAGAAATATGTAATTTTTCATGTTACCTAAATAAATAAAACTTGTGTTTTTATAAAACATTTTTATTGTACCCTTAGATTGTACCTATCAACATCATTCAATAAATAGGTTATAACAACTAGATACTAGGTTATTACAAACAAGAATTTACTATTAATTTACTTTAAATGTATCTTGCTGCTTTGTCTTTATTTTTCTTGTTTTAATTGCTCTTCTAGTATGAGATCTCTCGCACTTTCCTTCGGACTCCGAATTTTTTTCGTAATTTCAACCAGATCCAGTTTACCTTCGACCAAGTGAAATTGAACCGCGATTTTTCTTCAACATTATTGTATTTATTCAACTCAAAATAAAATTAAAATAACACAAGAAAAATCACAACAAAACAATCTCCAAATAACATCAAACATTTGTAACCATGGTAACGACCAAATCGTTTGACATATAAACCAGCAAACGTAAAAGTTTCTACATGATTATTAAATTGTATACTGTGTTAGAACATTTCAATTTAGTCGAATTACCAAACATGACAGTTATTATACAACTAGAACAAATAGCCCCAACGTGCGAAACTATGGCATTGTCAACTATGACATTTTGTTTCGGGCGGTATAAAATACGAATGAATGATTCGTGAGTCGTTCAGTTAAAGGTCGATTTGATAATCGGCTGTTAGATTTCCTTCTTGGGACCTGTAGAGTTGACAACGATGTTAAAATACATGTTTAATTTGAAGCTCGATTAATAAATGTCTGATTTAGAAAATATTGGTGAAATTGGGTCTAAAAGTTCGATCCAATATCTCTATTACCTAACTGTTTATAGGATATAAACTTACCTCTACTTAGAAAGAAACAAAGCTATTCATTGAACTCGAGCAAACCTAACCTCAATTTTAGTGACGTTACATGCTCAATATCTCTGCTATCCCATAGAACAGATCTTTAATTGTTATATTTATAGAATCTGTATATTTTTATCTATTTAACCCCACATAAATCATCAGTGTAACGATCAGGCCCAAAGTCCTATGGGAGTTCGCCATTCTCCTTTGAATAGGAGCCCCCTTTTAAATTAATTTTATTTAAACTTATGTTTTTACAATGATTTATTATTTGAATATTCTGTGAATAGAGTGAGAATTTTTTCAAATGTAATGGTTCCGGGACCTACTTGTTCAAATACAACGATGTTTAATTCGCCTGCTATGAACAAAATCGCAACCATCGCTTCGACACCATCTGTGAATAATACTCTATATGTGATGTCTCCTGCTCCTCCTCCATCTGCCATGAACGAAAATCTGCACAATCTGTCTCCAGCAATGTTTTCTCGTTCATCTACACCTTACGAAATGCCGCCTTCACCCAGGGATGTAACGATGTCTCCATGTGCTAATAGCGAAACTTCGCGCATGATGTCCTCCTCCCAAGAAAATATTAAATGGTCACCCTGACAGCGAGTGACGCGATGCATTCAATTAGTGTCACGGCCGCGGCGCTTGTACACGCTAAGAAAAAACGCCGGGCGTACCTTAAGAATTCGTGTCGTAAATAGAAAATAACTGTGTACACTGCTCGCAGCAGTGCGGCCGCGGCGGGGGGGCGGTGTAGTAGGGTTGAGCCAGCCCAGTTTTTGTTGTGCGTTATAACTTTAGTAGAAGGACGACCGGTATTGTGGGACAAAACTTTAGACATATATAAAGATAAAAGACTCACATACGAAGCATGGAGAGAAATATTTACTATATTAAACAAAGACTTCGACGAAATGACAAATGTCAAAAAAAAATGAATATGGTAAGTACTTACAACATATTACAATCTTTTTACAATTTTCAAAAATACAGATTACGAGTATTTCAGAAGTTTATCCAGTTTTGTTATTTTTTTGTAGTGCCTTAATAAACATTTAAAAATAATAATAAAAAAAATTAATAAAAAAAGAGTTTTATTTCAAAAAACCACGCTAATAAATATATGAGTCCAGTGGACTCATGGAAGCTGTTTATGTTAGCAAATTTCACGTACTTAAGCTACGTTTTTTTGAACAATTAAACGATGCTGCGCTGTACTGCGCTGTGCTGTGCTGTGTTTCTTAAGCTACGTTTTTTAACAATCTAGCTCAGTATAAAGTAATCAGCAGCTCGTGTAGTCGTTTATCTCGTCAAATATGACCCTATTTTCAAAAAAACGTAAACATTACGACATAGTTTAATCCGATGAAGATGAAAGTGAAGAAGAAGCGGATATGGATATTTTATGTGTTATTTTGTCGTTAAAAGAGTCCAGTCACGGTATAGCTTGTTACCTCACACCATACGTGAAAAATACGGAGAATTTAATTGAAGAATTGAATTGAGACACAGCGCAGCATGGCAGAGCTCCATAAAAACATAGCACAGTTCGGCACAGCGCGGCTCAGCACGGCGGGTAGCGCGCCTCGCTCGAGACTGCTGCGTTTTTAAACAGAGCGTAGCATCACACATCGCAGCACAGCATGGTTTGTTTGTATCCTCATTAAAATATTAAACGAGCGAGTTGACCAAACACAGCACAGCGCAGTACAGCGTAGCATAGCTCGATGTTGATTTGGCACCCTAAAGATCGGTGCAGAATTCTCCATTTGTTGGCCATTATTCCAAATGCACACTCGACGTATCTTCTTGCCCTTGTCAAGCGATAATTAAATATCTTTTGTACTTTTGTGAGTTCGTTACCACCGTAGGGTCGAAGTACGTTAGCATGAAGTGCGAAAGCTTCATCAGCTACAAAAACATATGGTAATATATAGTTAGTATTTATTATAGAGCATGGGGATGGTATGTTTAACGTATTGTCAACAAGTTTTTTCCAAAACTGTGTTTCTTTGAAAACATTTGAATCACACTCTTTACCATATGACCCTACATCAATAAAAATGTAATTGTAGTTGGAATCCACAATAGCCATGAGAACAATAGAAAATAAATGTTTATAATTTAAAGACATTGATCCACTTTCTTCGGGTTTAATTATTCTAAATGTTTCCCGTCCAGTGCTCCAAGACAGTGTGGAAAATTGGCATTTATTTCATATCTTTGTGCTATATTCAACCATTCTTGTTGTGTTGGCATCCGCATATAAACTGTAGATAATTCTGACCAATTATGATGAGTAACTTCACGTACAATGTTCGCTATTGTTTTTATTCCGATTCGAAAATCGAAATGAAGACGTGCGAAGGCATCTCCAGTTGCCATGTATCTGTAAAAAATTGTAACAATGTCTTAGAGCAAGAACACACTTGCAACTTGCAGTGCGATTAATTGCAAGTGTGTTCTTACTCTTACAATGAGGTCATTTCCTTTTTTATATGAAGTTTATGTCTACTTGCAATAGATGGTACCTACTTTCTTACGGTAGTTCGTTTTTTGTTTCAGCAAAGTCTACAGCAAAAAAATGGACAAGTTTGCGAGATAGGTGGATGAAATGTCACAGAAGACTTAAAGAAACGAAATCGGGATCGGGTGCTAAGAAGATTCGTAAATGTGATTTTTACGACGAAATGTTATTTTTGACAGAAATTGTAACACGCCGAGACACTGAGTCAAATCTACCCAAAACAATAAACGTGGAAAAAAGTCCCGTAGAACATACACCGATCGCAAAAAAAAAAAAAAAAGGATGTTAGCGAGGTGGACAAAAATATGGCAGAATTTATAAAGGCTGTTACCAAAAAGAAGAGAGCCGTGCCATGTCATTTTTTAAAAGTATAGCTCCGAGTGTTGATAAGTTCAGTGATGAGGAAATGGTGGATTTCCAGTTTGAAGTTTTAAAACTTGTGCCTTCTACGCAACAACGAAAGGGAAGTGATGTTGAGCATCAATGGAGTACTGAGTATTACAAAACAACGCAGCCTTCAACGTCGTTTTTTTTAACGTACCCGGCCCATCATACTCGACTCGACCAGGTTACAGTACTCAAAAATCTACATCCATTGAATTTGACACCGAAACTATTAGTAGTGTGGAAACATCGCATACAGATGAATTTCACTTTGACTTTTCTGAAGAATATGAACATGTGGATTGTGGAGTCTGTTGAATTTGGAAACATGTAACACTTCAAAGACATTTATTATTGTATAACGTTCAAATCAATATGCTTAAAAAAATTACTTACCTTAATGTTACGGCCAATCTAATGTATTGAAGAATACTTTCTCGCATTTTGGTATTTTCATGTCGTATATTATTTTCTATTGTTGTCAAACGTAGACATTTTCATGCGAAAATAATCCACAAATTTTTCCTCATGTTGTCGCATGACACAGTAAAGGGTAATGAACCCGCCAAACTCATTTTTCTCTTGTATAATTGGATGAACCCAGTAAAGTCTCTTGTTTTTTGTTTCCTTTTTTATTTTGTTATAATAATAATATGCAATTATTATTCTTTTTTGCTTTGTAGTTAACATTTATATATATAAACGAAACTCACTGATTACACTTGTTATTACTTGCGCGCCCTACGCCCGACTGTCGACTGCACGAAAAGAATCGTGTCGTGTACACGTTTCCATTGGTCTTGTCTGCGGAAGACACGAAAAGTTTTCGTGTGTGGAACAGACAAAATTCTTGTCGTCTACACGAAGAATTTGTCTTGTCTGTCGCAGGAACGGCAAAATTTCCTAAGCGTGTACAAGCGCCCTCAATCGGCCGTCGCGGACGACAGCGGCTGTCATTACGGAAGTCGCATATTTTTTTATTCCACGTGCGGATCACGTATTTCTTTTGTTTTCTACATTCGGTAAATCGGCCCACGGATTCTTTAATTGTATTCCCTTTTCGGTACTCGGTCGTTGTGGACTCGAAATATTGGTGTAATCACGCGCGAAGCGCGATTTGTTTAATTTGATGTGTTTTAATGGCGACGTAGTGTGCCTGGCTGTACATTGTACAACGGTGTAACCTACTTACTTCGTAAAGTGTATCCTTTTATATAATCCTTTGTAATCTATTATTCCCGTAAATATAGTTTTCCTCCCCAAGGGTGCCCTATTGTCTTTATACTATTTGACCGACCGACACACCACACATGTACTTATGTTCTACACAACGTGGTATCAGGTATGTACCTATAAGTCAATGTTAGTGTCATCAATGAGTTGATAGAAGAAATTGTTAAATGAGAGTATTTCAAGCTAACTTATGAAGCTGACAAATCTTATGGAGAGTTAAAATGCCTGCTGAAAAGTACAGCTGAGTACATTTATGTGGAAAAAATGCGACTACAGGACATCTTGTGGCAAGAGGAGAAATTCCAAGAGAATGCCAAAATTTGGTAAAAGTTACTTAATAGATAACCTTTTTGATTCTCTAAATTGCAATACATTCAATGTACCTGATGGTAAAATTTATAAAGGGTGGGTGCGAAAAAATAGTTTACACCATGATTTGTGGAAGAACTGTAATAATATAGCATCATTTAGTATGAACAGTCTTAATCAGGAACCAGAAGTGCCTAAGAATAAGAAAATTAATATTATTTCGGAAACCACTATACGTCCTAAAAAATAACAAAGATATAATTCAATGAGCATATGAACGATGCCGTGGTACCGATATTAGTGATGAACTTGGATGATTACTAAATTCGGATAACTTTTGATTACAAAATGACTCATTTAATTATTAAAAAAACACACTACCTAATTCGATTATTAATCTTTATATTCATTAATTCATTATTCTTAAGTTTCATGAACAATAAAGAAATGGTTGAAGTTTTCTTGTACTCACTTTCACTTCATCACGAAGAACTCGAATCAGCGCATTACAAACTTCATTTACAATAGTAGAAATAAGTTGATTAAAAATTTTAAATAGGTAATGGAGTTGCTAGAAACCTTAAAGTCATTGGTATCTTATCAAATTTTTGTAGGAACAGCAGTTCTCCATTTAGTGTCTTTCTGAAATTAAAGGAGAAATTCTTTGCAATATTACTTCAAAATCAGCACAAGACACTCTGCGAAAATTTTCGAAATAGCCTACGGGTCTAGGCATCAATTCTTCTAGTAGTAGGAGAGCCCGTAGGAGATCGTCCTTCACCGATCTGATAACCAGATGAGACGTATTATTTATAAAATATTTTTTATAAACAAATATTCCTATAATTGCTTGCCTATCGAAAAGTGGTCATGGCTATTTTTAATTAAATTAACTTTTATCGATTTCTTTTCATTACTTTTGATAACCAAATGAAATTTACTTGACTGATAGTTTTTGATACACAGAATATGCCTATGGTACGGGAGCTGTTAACGTTAAAAAAAAAGTCATTTTAGTATAGTTGGTTTTTTGATATACTGTTCCTCTTGCTATTTCGGTTAGAGTCCGGGCTGTCTGGCTGGTCGCAGTGGTTGCGTTTTTTAGTGCGCATCTCATCTGCACAGGATAATTTCCTTAATTTAAAGTCATTTTTTAACGCGTAATTTTTAATATTTTGCCTTTAGATAGATCCATTAGACATAATTTTTTTATTGCAAGACGTTTTTTTCGTTGTTAAATAGGTGCCAGACGCAATTTTTTATTTCGTTTTTATAAAAAATTCAAATTATTTTAGAATGTCTGTAAATTTCATATTATGTTCTTCAAACATAATATAATCTAAAATTAATTAGCCAGACGCTAATTCGATTGTTAAGTATTAAATATGTACAAATAAAAACGTAGTGAAAGTAGGTAAGTATAACAATTTGGTGATTGTGTATAATATGGAGAGATAGTTTAAAGTGCAAGAGAGATAGAAAAGGTCGGCCGCGAAAATTAAATAACAATAAACAATAACTTTTTTTTTCGAAAATATAAGATGCATTGAAATTGAATTGTTCCTACTCTAGGATTCCCTGTGTTGTGGGAACAAGTACCTTCCATTGGTACATTTTATTCGTTAGGTTAAAAAATAAACTATTAGGGTACATCAACAATCTTCTATACAAAACAATTTTTTTTATTACTCAACTAGCGACCCGCCCTGGCTTCGCACAGATGCGATGCTGATACTAAAATATATATATAAATCTCGTGTCACAATGTTTGTCCTCAATGGACTCCTAAACCATTTAACCGATTATAATAAAATTCGCACACCATGTGCAGTTCGATCCAACTTGAGAGATAGGATAGTTTAAACATGTAGGTACCACGGGTGAAGCCGGCGCGGACCGCTAGTATACCTATATAAATTCATGCTAACTACTTTAGTTAAATTCAATACAAACTTAAACATGCGAGTGTGTGTGTGTTCACTTGTGTGTGTCGTGTTTGGTGTGTGTGTGTGTGTGTGTGTTGTGTACATCAATATTGAAACTAATTTTCTAGATGTCTCGCTTCCAATTTCAAAAACTCTGGGACTTTTTTAATTTCCATCTAATCATTTTAAGAATATTTAATTTAATGTTGATTTTATTAAATAAGTAAGGAACCAGGAAAGAGAAGAATTTATGAGCAAAAGAGGTGTGAGTTGTAGGAGTTTTTGTTTTTTTTTTTTTTCGAGTTTTTGTTAATGTTTAATGTTCGATTTCATCTGTTTTCAAGTAGGTACTTTCAAGTGTAAAAAATCTGAAGAAAACTTTGCAAAAAAATTTCGAAACTTCGACTCTTCCAGTTTACCACCCTGTAAAGCTGAATTGCTTCAACATTTATTAAGGGTTCGCTATGTGACTAAGCTATGGAGAAATATGCACACCAAAAACAACCGACAGCTTTATCTCCAGTTGCTTCTGGTTGGACCATCAACAAATACGATAAATACGATTTTGTTTGGTTTGAGGGAGAGCAATCACCTTCCACAGTTGTAGATGTTATTATTCAAAGTAAGTATTGAATAGAACATTAATCAAGAAAAACTAAATTATTATAGGTATTATAACGAACAAATCTTTTTACTTTGAATAAATGAATTATTATTTTTTTTGTTACAGATAATGGAATATTGGAAAACAATAACAATTCCTTAGACGGCTTAGACGATAACATAAATAATTCTGACAGTGAGAGGGAAGATGATGATGATGATGATTATGAAGATGGCTTTTTAAATTTAACAATGTAATTGTTTAACCTTCATTGATATAGTTTTTATTCCATTCTTTTTAATGTATGCTAACTTTAATTTATTTTTCACTTTTATGTTTTTTTTTCATTTTAACTTTTTAATTTATAAGAACAAGTGTAAATAATATTGTATTCTTGCAATTATTTCCTGTCGCATAATCAAAATACACTAGCTGATGAGCTGCATGCTTCATTACTTTTTTTTATTTATACTCATTTTTTAATACTTAACAATCGAATTAGCGTCTGGCTAATTAATTTTAGATTATATTATGTTTGAAGAACATAATATGAAATTTACAGACATTCTAAAATAATTTGAATTTTTTATAAAAACGAAATTAAAAATTGCGTCTGGCACCCATTTAACAACGAAAAAAACGTCTTGCAATAAAAAAAATATGATTGATGGATCTATCTAAAGGCAAAAGATTAAAAATTACGCGTTAAAAAATGACTTAAAATTAAGGAAATTATCCTGTGCAGATGAGATGCGCACTAAAAAACGCA
Organism: Colias philodice; assembly: GCF_061535455.1. Taxonomy (NCBI): domain Eukaryota; kingdom Metazoa; phylum Arthropoda; class Insecta; order Lepidoptera; family Pieridae; genus Colias; species Colias philodice. Next base: position 1,740,780 of record NC_143104.1, read on the forward strand.
ACCACTGCGACCAGCCAGACAGCCCGGACTCTAACCGAAATAGCAAGAGGAACAGTATATCAAAGAACCAACTATACTAAAATGCTCACTTGTCAACGTTGGTAGCTCCTATACGACTAGGTATGCTTGCCTACTCATTTCATTGTATAACTACCTGGCAAGCAGGTGTAAACATGTATGTAATTCAAAATAGGTGACTCCATCGATTTGCTAACTTATCGAAATTTATCTCAAATTTTAGATTATTATTTTCAAAATCAGTCATATATACTTGCCTGCGAAAAATCGTACTTAAAGTACTGTTGCCAGGCTAAAAACTTTTAGAATTTTAGCCACTTGATAGGTGCGACAGAGAGAGTAGAGGTCCGTGTAATCCGATAATCAGTATTCAACTTCCGATGATTCTGATGATGAATAATAAAAATAACAATAAACATTTGAATTTAATTTTTTTATGTATTTTTTTATGTTTCGTTATTAATGGTTTTAACAACATACATGTATTATTGCACGCCTCATAAGCGAAGCGTTGAGGTGGGTACTACTGTCACTTCGCGCAAAACATCTGATTTTTCAAACTTAAAATGTCTTTATGTATCATACATTGCACTTGTAAGATAATACATACACACACATATTAAGAAAAAACACTATTTTTAACATTCATGATATTTTTGATGTCATTTTTGTTATTTAAACAAGTTAAAAAACAGTTTAAAAAAGTTCTGTCTTGGACGTCCGTGTGTCTGTATGTGCGGATCCTTTTTCTTGTTAACACGATAGCGACCGAAATACTTTACTAATCGAGTCTTTTTTTTTCTCTTACGCTTGAGTATGCTCAGGAATAGAACCCTTTCATTTTTCAGGGTCTGATTCGATGTGGTTTAATTGTTATTAAATAAACAAAAATAATAATTAATAAATATTTATTAAAAAAAAAATTATGAGGCGTGTTATGTACTGTGTATACACGCCTTAACCATTAGAGGATGCATGGGGCCACCCAAGAAGGACTTGCACCTGTTAGCAATTGCGACATCGCGCACACCTGCGATTCCAGAGAGTGTTGCGGCAATCATCGCCACCGCGACGCTGTAGCTGCTCCGCCGTGGACGACGAGCACTCTTTGTTCCAACATTGAACGGGAGGGACATAGTTTAAGTTAGGAATAATTTATAATGTAATTTTTTTACAATAAATTATTAATAAGTAAATTTCGGTTTTTTTTTGCGCCTTCGCGGGTCGGTCAATATAATTGGCGCAGTCTTGTGGATAATCCTTGAGAGCCGTCTCTCGGAACGCGAAACTACAAGCATCGAGTATCGCTATTCCATCGGAGGGACGACGACGGGGATCCAGAACCTACACCGTTGGCCGCCGCAACGCGAAGGGTATCCAAACATTGATACTGCAGGAAAGGCCGAAATGAAAATCCTGTAAGTACACTAATTCTCTTAGTGTCTTGCCACTCCTAGATTGTAAGTTTTCCTAGATTACCCATTCACGGGAACCGAGGAACTGTAGTGCGTAGGCTTAAAATATATTAATTCATCGAGAATTAATTGTAGAATTTTACAAAATCAATTTGTAAAATTCAAAGAATTTTACTAATTAATTCATTTTATAATTCAAATATATTAGGTAAAGATTATTAATTTTTATATTAGTTTAACGAAGTAAATAAATTTAATTAAATTTAATATATTTTATATAGGTAATACAGATATTTAAAATGTCAGATTTGGATAAAATTTTTAATGCGCTTAGACTTTTGCCAGAATTCGATGGTAATGTTAACGTTTTAACAAGATTTATACATTTAAGTGACCAATTAGCTGAGGAATTTATAGATAAAGATCCCGGAAACACTTTAAAAACTGCCGCGTTATGTAATGGTATTTTAAATAAAGTTACTGGGCCCGCAGCCCGAGTTATTAATGCAAATGGTATACCTACTACTTGGCACGGTATTAGAAGCGTATTAGTTAATAACTTTTCTGACCATAGAGATGAGACCGCCCTTTATAACGATTTAGCCTTATTAACGCAAGGTCGTAGCTCTCCTCAAGAGTTCTATGAAAGATGTCAGCATCTTTTTAGTACCATAATGACGTATATAGCATTACATGAAACAGTCGTTACTACTCGTGAGGCAAAAAGGGACCTGTATCAAAAATTAACACTACAGGCTTTCCTACGTGGTTTAAGAGATCCGTTAGGCTCACGCATACGTTGCATGCGCCCCGCAACCATTGAAAAGGCATTAGAATACGTTAATGAAGAACAAAGCACTTTATACCTTCAACAACGTAATGAAACTTTTGATAGGAAACCCCACGTACCTTTTAGAATGCCGTACTCGCATGAACCGTTTTATAGACATAATGATTTTAGTGAACCTATATCTTCTAAACTACAGCCTATACATTCGTTTAGACCGCAATTTAAGCCACCAAATTTTAATCGAAATTTTAATCAACCGCAAGGACCAGCACGTCCAACTCGTACTATGCAAATTTTCCGCGCTGCACCCCCTAACTATAACCCGCAGAGCAATACGTTCAGATTACAGCCTAAACATCCCGCGCAACCGAAACCGCATCCTATGAGTGGCGTTAGCCATTACGTGACAAAGACTTTACCACCGACACCTTTTGCACGCGCTCATGATTGGTCAAAATTTGGTAATCCACCCCCGAGTAATTATTTTAAGACTAGGGAGATGAATCATAATGAATATCTAGATGAAGATTATTACTGTACCGATTTATATCCTTATGAGGATGACTATTATAATAATGAATATTACTGTACGGAATATGAACCTTATGTACATTACGAACAGACAGACGCACCTGAAAATTCTGATGAAACGTGTGACGTACGTTCAGAACACGATCAGGATTTTCCGAATCCACCAAAATTAGAAAAACCAAAATAGAATTAAATCTACACACGCAACGTCAACTTCCTTATATTCAAATTCGTAATCCTCCACTTAAATTGTTAATTGATACTGGAGCTAACCAATCTTTTCTTAGCCCCGATGCAGTACAGAGATATTTTCCTGACGTTACTCTTAATTATGATCCCTTTGAAGTAAGTAATGTTCATGCGGTAACACGTAATAAGTATTCTATAACATTACCTAGTTTTCCTGAATTTAATGACCCTGACGATATCACATTTTTCGTTTATAAATTTCACAATTATTTCGACGGCTTAATAGGTTCAGATTTGTTAGATAAATGGGAAGCATCAATAAATTATAAAACTAAAACTTTAAATACTTGCAATGCAACGAATCGGTTATTAGTATATGACTCACGGAACGCTAATCTTTATGAGGACGTCATACCCGCAGGAAGTAGTAAATTAGTTAGATTACCCGTAGATGTTGAGAATGGAGACGCTATTATACCGGAACAAATTATATGTAATTGTCATATTTCTGAATGTTTAACGAAGGCGAGGAGCAATCGCGCTATCGTGGAAATTTCTAATCCAACCCGTAATGATGTAATTTTTTCAATGGATCGACCAGTATGTGCCGAGGTTTATAATAACGAGTACACGCGCACCAAACGTTCGTCCGACCGTGTGAAACAGGTATTATCTCGCTTGCGTACTGATCACTTAAATAATGAGGAACGTTTAAATTTAGAGTCATTATGTTCAGAATATGCGGATGTATTTTATATAGAAGGCGAAAACTTAACATTTACGAATAAAATTAAGCATTCTATTAGAACTAAGGATGAAATACCGGTTTATACGAAAAGTTATCGCTATCCATTTATTCATAGGCAGGAAGTACAGAATCAGATAAGTAAAATGTTAGAACAGGGTATTATTAGACCATCAGATTCAGCATGGAGCTCTCCTATTTGGGTGGTACCTAAAAAGGCAGATGCATCCGGCAAAGTTAAATGGCGTTTAGTTGTTGATTTTAGAAAGTTAAATGAGAAAACTTTGGATGACAAATATCCGATTCCTAATATCACAGATGTCTTACATAAATTGGGTAACTGTCAATACTTCACAACGCTAGATTTAGCAAGTGGGTTTTATCAAGTGGAAATGAACCCGGCTGACATTCCAAAAACTGCTTTTAGTGTGGAACATGGTCATTTTCAAAATGAAGTTCTTAAGAATGCCCATGGGTCTAAAGAATAGTCCATCTACTTTTCAAAGAGTAATGGATAATGTACTGAGAGATTTGCAAAATTCTATTTGTCTAGTTTACCTAGATGATATAATAGTGTTTAGCACTTCTTTACAGGAGCATATCGTTAATCTTAGAAAAGTGTTTCAGAGATTGCGTGAATCCAACTTTAAAATACAGATGGATAAATCGGAATATCTTAAACTCGAAACCGCGTATCTAGGTCACATTATTAGCAAAGATGGGATAAAGCCTAACCCAGATAAGATATCTGCCATCCAAAAGTATCCTCTTCCGAAATCTCCAACCGACATTAAACGATTTCTAGGTCTATTAGGTTATTATAGGAAATTCATACCAGATTTCGCTAAAATCACGAAACCCATGACACAATGCTTAAAAAAGGGTTCAAAGATAACATTTTCTAAAGATTACATTGAATGTTTCAATAGGTGTAAAACATTATTAATGAACGATCCAATTCTTCAGTATCCTGATTTCAATAAAGAATTTATTCTTACAACTGACGCGTCGAATTTAGCTATCGGTGCTGTACTCTCTCAAGGCCCCGTTGGTTCCGATAAACCAATTGCGTACGCTTCACGTACACTTAATAGAAGCGAAATTAATTATAGTACGATTGAAAAGGAGCTACTAGCAATTGTCTGGGCAACGAAATATTTCCGCCCTTATCTTTTTGGTCGAAAGTTTAAAATTATGACTGATCATAGGCCCCTTCAATGGGTCATGAATTTAAAGGAACCTAATTCCCGTCTCACACGTTGGAGGCTCAAACTTAGCGAATACGATTACACTGTAATTTATAAGCAGGGAAAGCAAAATTGTAACGCCGATGCTTTATCGCGTATTCAAATTAACAATGAGGAAACAGATTCTTTAGCGGTTAATCCAACAGAAACAACACCTTCATTAATCTAAGAAGAAGTTCAGATACAATTACTGTTAATTCAAATTCAAGTACGATTACTGCACATTCGAAATCAGGTACTCTTACAGCAAGTTCCGACACCGTCACAGTTCATACTGACGCGGAGAACCCAATTTTAGATGTACCTATAACAGATCACCCGTTGAATAAATTTAAGAGACAGATAGTTATTACTTTAATAGATAGAGTACCGAGTAAGCCTATAATTTCAAAACCTTTTGAAAATCATACTAAGATAGATATTAATGTTAACAAAGCGAATATTGATAGTGAAATAGTTTCACTTATTAAAAAATATGTAGATCCTAAGATAAAAACTGCAATTCTAGTTCATCCCCCTGATGCTATGTGTGCTATAGTTCCAATAATACAGGCTAATTTTAAAAGTTCATGTATGGATTTAGTTCTTACAAAATTAGAATTGCAAAATGTCAAAGATTACCTTAAGCAACAGGAAATAATACGAAATTATCATGAAGGCAAAACTAACCATCGCGGAATTAACGAAACTCATTTATCTTTATCTAGGAAATACTTTTGGCCTAAAATGAAGGAAGCTGTAACTAAATATATTAATGAGTGTAGCATATGTGGTCAAGGAAAATATGATAGAATTCCAGTAAATCCAAAATTTCGAATCGTAGTTCCTCCTACAAAGCCTTTTGAAATAGTACATCTCGATTTACTTAGTATTGATTCTCAGAAATACCTCACTATAATAGATGCATTCTCTAAGTATGCTCAAGCATATTGTTTAAAAGACGCAACCGCAATAAGCGTAGTTCAGGCTCTTTTGACGTTTGGTACACATCATGGCTTACCTATGACTGTCGTAACGGATCGAGGTCCTGAATTCACGAACCAAATATTCAGTGAATTTGTAAGACTTCATAGAATAAATCACCATAAGTTATTAGCTCATGCACCTAACGAAAATGGTATGGTAGAACGGCTTCACTCAACTTTATTAGAACACATACGTTTACTAAAACTTGAACGACGTGGTGAATTAATCATTAACTTAATGCCGTATGCTGTTCTTGCCTATAATAGTTCGATCCACAGTTTCACGAAGTGCAGGCCTCTTGACATTATAACCGGTCATTTAGATCCCCGCGATCCTGTAGATATCGATATATCAGAAAATGTCTTACAGCAATATATGCAAGAACATCGCGATAGTATGCACAAAGTATACAAAATTATTAATGAATCGTCTTTGGAACGCCGTACTCAAATTACAGAAAACATTAATAGGAACCGCGAACCCGAAATACAGTATTATCCAGATCAACAAATTTTTGTAAGAAATCCTATGGCTAGACGGCAAAAGACCGCACCGCGTTTTACGCACGATACCGTACTAGCTGATTTACCTATTCATATCTATACTAAGAAGAAATATGGCGCTGTTGCTAAATCTAGGCTTAAGAGGGTACCTAAATTGTTACAGAATCCTTCCTCTGATCCTGTGCCTGATTCAAGCGGAGGATCCCACCCTGAGTAGCTTGGATGATGGACCCGGTATACTACCATTTAATATTGGAACTGCAAGAATTGTCACACATTATCATTCATTTTTGCAAATTATTAATTTAAAAGATATTCGCGATAGTATAACCATAGTAAAGGATCAATTAAATTCATTAACACCTAATTTGCACGATAGATTATTTTCGTTTTATAATTCACATATCGAACACCTGCATTATAAGATTATTAAATTATCAAATCAGTTAGAAACTTTTGAACCCAATCGCAAAAAGAGAGGTCTCATAGATGGTTTAGGTTCAGTAATAAAAAGTATTTCTGGTAACCTAGACTATACGGATGCAATTAAATATGATACCGCAATTAAATTATTACAAAATAATGAAAATAGATTGGTCACAGAAATGAATAATCATATAAGCCTCAGTAAAGATTGGATAAACCAACAATCTGACATTTTAAACAACTTAATTAAAAATCAGGAAAAAATTGAAATAGCTATAAATGATTTAAAGGAAAATAATTTAAACATTACTATAAACATCGATTTAATTCAACGCGTAGCAATTTTATCAGATAACATTGATGATATATCTGAGGAATTACATAGATTAGAAAATTTATTAGGTTTTATTCGTGCGAAAAGTACGCATCATCTTATGTTCAATTCAAATTCACTAAAAGAAATGTTAAATAAGTTAAACAAATTTTATGGCAAAGATCAAATCCCTCAAGTTAATTATAGAGAATATTTTGATTTAGTTAAACTAGGCTATTATTATAGTAATAGAAATATAGTTATAGTTTTTATGTTCCCGGTTGTCCTTCCTTTGACCTTTGAATTATTTAAATTATCCATAGTTCCTAATAAAGATAGTAAAGTCCTAATTCCACCCTATCCTTTTGTGGCAATTCACGACGAGGATTTTATGTACATGGAGGCAGAATGCCCGAAGTCTGGCCTAGGGTATCTATGTGAGGACAAGCTGAACCATCATCGATCCAAAAATGACTGCGTGTATCACCTTATTACCACGCAACGAGTCGTCGCATCTTGTCTCTTCACGCCTGTGGAGCTCGGAGCACCCGCACTAGAAAAATTAGACGACGCCCACTACGTCATCAGTTTCCCCAAGCCATCAAAAATTCACCTATCATGCTCGCAAGATCAATATGACGTCATTAAAGGAAGCTACTTAGCCACAATACCCAAAAACTGCATTCTTCAAACGGAGGCTTTCAAGATAGTCAATCGAGAAGACCATATCAAAGGACAGATAATGAAAATTGCAAATCTGCCAGATTCCAGCCAATATAATACAGATGAAGAAGTTCTGAAGTTGAATTCGATAAATTTGGATAAATTACACGCTAGTAACAGAGCTATATCAATGGAAATGCCTATCAGTACCAACAACGGACACGAGATTCTCTATATGCAGCCTTCCATCATACCGATATATGTTATATTAATAACGAGTGCAGTTGCCCTAGTGACATGGTACGTCGTACGGAGAGTGCGTACATCAAAGCCTATTACTACGAGTGTTCATGGTAATCAAAGAGAAGAAATAGAACATCAATCGGCGGAGTGTGAAATTTCAGCGATATTAACGAGCCTTGCCCGCCAATAATCGCTGAACTTCAGGAGGGAGGTGTTATGTACTGTGTATACACGCCTTAACCATTAGAGGATGCATGGGGCCACCCAAGAAGGACTTGCACCTGTTAGCAATTGCGACATCGCGCACACCTGCGATTCCAGAGAGTGTTGCGGCAATCATCGCCACCGCGACGCTGTAGCTGCTCCGCCGTGGACGACGAGCACTCTTTGTTCCAACATTGAACGGGAGGGACATAGTTTAAGTTAGGAATAATTTATAATGTAATTTTTTTACAATAAATTATTAATAAGTAAATTTCGGTTTTTTTTTGCGCCTTCGCGGGTCGGTCAATATAATTGGCGTGCACTTTTGGATTTTTTATTTTTTTCTATATTGATTATTTTTTTTTATACTAATATTTGTAAAGTAACACTTATTCTTTCCCGCTTTACGGCATTTATTTAATATATAATAATAAATAAATTATTCTTTATTTAATAAAGAAAATAGATCACCTATCAAGACATTGGACAAAAGATATACAAGGCAATAGTGTGCAATGGACAAAGATTAAAGAATTAAAAGTACTTGCTGGAGTACCAAATAGACTTCTCTACAAATATAATTTAGCTGAACAGGACTACACAAGACATCGTCGACAACAAAATAACTCTAAGGTAAAACTGCTTTATCATAATGCGTTGCCAAGCTCCTCAAGCTAAAAAAAACGAGCTTAGAAACATTTTTTCTATTCTTTATAAATACTGTGATGGTTGATTGAAGTATAATACTTGGCTCTCTCATAATAAATCGAAATCAGGTAAGATTTATAAGGAAATGTGTCTGAGCCAAAGATATTCAGAAGTCGTCTAAGATGGTGTCAAAAACATCAGGACGAAATAAAGATGGATATTATAGCCCCTCCCCCCCCTCATTTAAAAATAAAACATAAAAAAAGAAACACAGATATAAGAAAAACAACAAATGTGATTGACGATCTAGAACAATGTAAAAAACTGAAATGGAAGTGGGCTGGACATATCGCTCGAATGAAGGCTGACAGGTGGGCCAAAAGAGTAACGGTATGGACCCAGTGGTAAGAGAAACCGTGGCAGGCCGGCTGAGAGATGGCTAGACGAAATTTTGAAACTAGCTGGAGAAAACTGGATGAAAAAAGCAAATGACAGACTAGAATGGAGAAAACAGGAGGAGGCCTTTACTCTTAAGAGGTCCTTAATAAAGATTAATTAGATAAGCATTTCAATAAGAATTTAATAATATTATAAAAAACTATGTGTTTACTGTTTAACTTAGAATAATTTACTTGAACACTATAAAATATGTAAAACTATGTAAAACTATCTATATATTTAATTAAGGAAATAAAAGGGCTTTTTTATTTATTTTTTTATTATTATAGCCTCTCACAGAGCAGCTAAGAATTTTTCAAAATTTTGGCAAGAAACGAACAAGCTAAATATTCGACCGAGTTTACCGGTGTGTAATTAAAAAAAAAACTTGAACAAAAGACAACTAAAAAGTGGTCAAGCAGCAGCTAAAGTAAAAAAAATATAAATACGAGGATTTGCTCCAATTTTTGGTCGTTCATATACAGGACAGAGAAGTGATCGAAAATATTTCAAACGACAGTGAATCTGAAGAGACGCTTCAAGATTATACTAATACTCCAACAACTGCACTAACTGATACACCACCAACTGCACTAACTGTAACTTCAACAGCTGTAATTTTGCCCCAAAAGCCCAGTACGTCTACAACTTCTCTAAATTCGCTTCAAAATACAACTTCACCTACAACTTCACGTCATTCATCCCAAAATGCAACTGCAGGAAAAAAACTCAAACTCATCCTCGTCCGCAAAAGCAACCGTCGTCAAAGCCATCGGCTGGAGCTAGTTTAATGAAATATATTATTGAAAATAAAAAAAATAAAGAGGAAGCTGATCATATCACTCCTTTTTTCAATGGCTTGATACCGACCTAATTATTTCGACCATTTTCGCCTTATTATCAACATACTAGGTAGAAACAAAACGTTGTGTTTTAACAACGTTGTGTGCCATTAGTGTATTTAATAACCGAAAATTAAAAGGCTGTTTATTGAAATAGGTATTGTATACGTTAATTTAAGTGAAAAAGTTCCAAACATTTAATATGCAAATATACTGACTGAAAGTGATTTTATATGTTCCTATAGAAGATAAGTTAAATTTTTGTTGGTCAAAAAGTTTAACGATTTTTGTTTGTAATTAGTCAATTAAACTTTATTTTTGATAATTTATCGTTTTATTTTCTTAATTAGAATATAAACATTTACCTTAACCTATAAGGTTTAACAAAAATTCTATAGCCTTACTAAAAATCTTAATTAACTAACATACGTCTGACAGACGTATGATTATCTTTTACGGTAGGTGCTATTCATATAGCACCTTCTTTCTAGGGTAAATGAAAGAAGTTTTTCACCAAACCGTAACGAATATGAAAGCATTGAGGATGTGTTGCATATTTTGACGGAATGTGTAGCGGAACGAAGAGTTAAGAACAAGGTTGTTTAAGAATAAATCTTACAGTGTCGGATTTGTGAACAGCATCCTGGCTTTCCCGTTGTCGGAAGAAGCCTGAATGCTGGTCAAGATTGCGGAAGTAGAATTAAGGAAATTGTGATCCAAGAAATGTGTGTAATATGCCTCAGCGATGTTATCGCAAAGCGATAAAGCCCTATACTAAATAAAAAAAAAAGCTTTTGCTTGATATTGCTGATGGAGACGATGAAATAAGGCTACTGAATAAGCTTACAGAAATGCATATCATCAAAGACAAAATACCAAAAATGAAAGTAAAATATGCTGCACAAGTTTTCAGCCAGAGGGTGTCAAGTGCAATGAGATTTCTAGCAAGTAAGTATATTAACCTGATATCTTTCATTATTTACAATGTACTACACAATACCTCACTACAGATGTAGCCTATATGTACTGCATTCATAAGTCATACAAAATAATTTAATAATGTGAAAATAACTATGATTACAGCAATAACGATTTTATAGGCACCTTAGTCATATTGACAGTTTATTAAATATTTTTTTTTTTTTTCAGGACATAATGTGCTTCCAGAAGAATGCAAGGGGACTGCAGATTTTCTTTTAATTTTTGATAAATTGTTTGACACGTTTAATGGTCATTCCTACAAATTGTCAGAAAAACAGTATAAGCAATGCTTAAAAAATAACTCCCTTCACTTCAAACTGTGGGATGACTTGATTCCGATTTTAGAATCAATTAAATTCAAATGAATAGTTAAAGAAAATGGACGTGAATCAATAATGTATGAATCAATACCTTCTGTTAAAAATTGGGTAAAAAATATAAAAACGTTCAAAGAATTATGGCATTATTTGAGTAATGTTATTGCAAGACGAATTCAGGCTAGTATTGCTGTACGTAGTTATGTATCTTGTTTGGTAATTAATGGAGAAATCTTGTTTAGCAAAAATTCAAAAACAATATTTGACATTCGTGTAAACTTTTTAAATTCTCTACTTGCTTCAGCAACCAGTTCACCCAATTGAGTATGCATGCTTAAACTAAAACAGAAGATAAGTCTCAATACCAGCAAAAAAAACAAATTTATTTATTTTTTTATTAAGAATTATGCAACCTGGTCGTATTTCGTGTGAAGCTGGGCACGGAAAAAGCGTAACAGATGGCATAGGTGGCTGCGTGAAACGTTCATTGTGGTGAACATCTTCGAGACGGTTTATACGTAATAGAAATTTACAGAGAAAACGAATTGGCCGACCTTATAGAATATAATATAACCGCTGAAAATGTGTGGTTACTGCGTGGAAGGATACAGTCACGCCACGTAAGAACAAAAATATATTACTGCTATATATTAATTGATCGAAAACAAGTTGGAAGAAACGCGATAACACAATATTATTGTACTTGCTTGACCGGACGGCGAACTGTACCTACAGTTCGCTCATATAATATCTTTGATTTGGTACCTAGGAGTTGGGAGATATCAACCATTCCTGGCCCCCGCGGCTTTTTTAAACGATGTAATTGTTATCGATGTACAGGACGACGAATAAATCTTATTTAAAGTGAAATACGTGTATTATTACCATTGTACCTTATAAAAATCCATAAATAATAAGTTAGATTAAAATACTTTAAGACGCCGAAAGTACTAATATTTGACCATAGTTGTAATAATAAATAATGTTCCGCTTAAAAAGCCCTATGCAATGGTATATCACATGTTACTATTGCGGGGTGGGCCCAGACTCCATACATTTGTTTCCCATTGTCCTTTAACTATTAACAAAATAACACGCTCAAATGAAGCTTCGAAAGCCGCTCGCATTCGTGGCTTATTTGAAAAAATCGATAAAATGTAAATTCTGTATTGAATCAATGTTAGCGACCGATATTCTATATTTCCACAAACTAATTGGTTTAAAAAACAGAGGTGGTCTTTGATTTCCGTCGCAAAGTGTTTTTTAAATATGTTGCATTTGTGAAGCACATGTACGAAATTCATTTCGAGTGAAGATTTCGTAATAATTTCGGATTCCCAATATTTAATGATTGTTCTTTCAATTTCCAAACAATTTGTAGGAAAAAATAACATTTTTGCAGTTGTTGAGGGAACTTGTATTCACAGAAATAATGAGATTATTAAGGGCTGTTATAGAAAAATATATACATATAAACTCCATCATTTGTCAAAACAAAAAAATATATCAATTGCCTCAGAATCAAAACGGCACTATGATAAAAAATAGTACAACAAAAAGGTACCTAAATAAAGTTATTTTTTAAACAAATAATGTTTTATTTTACTAAAGCGGTTTTAACGCATAAATAAGAGTATCTTAATATTTATTTAATAGTATAACTGTAAAAGTGAATTGTTGTCCACAAGAAAACATTGCATTATTTAGAAACATGATTTTTAATTCACCCGAAAAGAGGCGAACTGTTTATAAGCTAGCAACTCTGTGGGATTCGACAAGTGAACATTTTAAGGATCGCAACAAAAAACATGACGCTTGGATAGATTTGGCTAGTAAGTTCGGAAAAGAAAAAAGTGTTGTTGAAAAGAATATGCGAAGTTTAATTGGACAGTTTCAAAGAGAATTAAAAAAGCCTAAATGGGGGGCAGGAGCAGAAGAAATTTCTTCAAAATGGTTTGTATTTATTATACATACATACACTCCACTTAATCATCATAATTCAATCACTCAATCATAGTCGAGTAACATTATATTATTATTTAAATTGTGTAATTTTGTATTGTATCTTAATTTATTTTGTATTTGTTGTAGTGCCATGTGGAATTGGAAAAAAGTATTCAATCGACTGGGAACTGAGGAGCAGTGTATTCAGTTTTCAGTAGAAAGATACCTACAGAAAAGCAATGCAGCATATCATTTGCCCAGAAGGAATTAGCTTCTGAAAATGAACCAGTACTCTCTGCGAAAACAGATGCTGACTGGTACAGTTACTGCAGAGAAACAGTAATAGTCATTTATGAATTAGAACATTTAGAGAGTACTGGGAAGATTGGTGGGATAAATAAAATAGTTCAAATTGATGAATCAAAGTTTGGTAGAAGGAAATATAATAGAGGGAGACATATTGAAGGCCACTGGGTTATTGGGATGATTGAAGTGTGTCCCGATAATGACAGATCAGCGGAGATATTGGTGCCACTGATTAAAAAACATGTTCAGGAAGACTCTATCATCCACACTGATTACTGGACATGAGTTTGAGTCTTCCTGAACATGGATACATTCATAAAAGAGTAAATCATAGTGATCCCACGAATAAATTTGTGGCACCAGACGGGACACACACCCAAAGAATAGAGAGCCAGTGGCGGGAAATCAAAAGAGCATTTCGCCAAGAACATAATAAGGGAGATTTTACAGATTGGTTAATCGAATATTCATGGCGAAGAAAAATTAGAATTAACCATAGAGACCCCTTTGAGGAATTATTGAAAGCGGTAGAATATGTATATAGGATAAATTAGTTTAAGGATAGGTTAAGTGTACAAATATAATATTTATGATACAAAGTTGAAAAGTTTTGATAACGAAGATTTGATCATAAGTAATAGTATTTATATGCTGGACAAAATAATAAACATAGTTTTGAAGTAGCTAGACAGGAAATGAAAAGCTTTAGTATGGCTCACAGCAAACCAAGTTCGTCAAAGTCGACAGAGTCCTACCGTGGTTTTCATGATGACTGGGAAAATAAATTTTGCTTTATTGAAAGCAAGGCGCATAAACCCATATGTTTACTTTATTCACTACAGTAGCTGTTGCAAAAAAAAAATATAATGCAGAACGGCATTATAAGCAAAATCATAAAAATTTTGAAAAAGAATATCAATTGGACAACAAAACAAAAAATGAAGGTGAAACTTGCTGCACAAGTTTTAAGCCACTCTGTAGCAGCTGGAATGTATTCAAAAATAGCCACGGGTAAGAAAATACATTAAATTTTTTGCTTAGTTTGTACATACTATTTGGCTTATTCACATGATGAATGTTATTATATGAAATGATATGTTTCTCTGACACAAAGGCATTATACTCACACACAGCTTGGAGATCATGCCTGATGACGCATAATTACTTGTTACTTCTATTTGTATAGAATAGCTATGACCATTAACCAGTTACTCTTAACTGTACAAGCCTTTACTAACATACCAATAGTTATAGTTTCATATTGAATGATGACAACATAATTGGAATGAATACGTGTTTGGAGTAGGAATTGTTTTAAAAAGGAACATAATGGAAAATATGACATATTATTGTGTTAGTTATCTACATACTTCTATTTTATTCTAAATTTGGATATGTGAATTTTCAGGGGACATGCCGAGTGACGCTACTCCAACAGCTAACTTAATAGCAAAAATGGACATGCTATTTGATAGTGTAAACGCATATACCCCAGATCTAAGAGGCAAAAAATTTTCAACGAACATAAAAGAAAGGACAGAACACATAGCGTTATTCCGAGAGATGAAAGTTATTTTTAAAAATTTAGTTTTCCTTGAATGTAGAAGTCAACCACCTTCTAAAGAAGGCTGGATATGGACCCTTAAGGGGGCGCATAAAGCAAAATAACCAATCTTCTATTAGATGATACGTGTAATATGCAAGACCATATCTAAAAAATAAAATATATATCAAACTAGATGATATGTTCAACGATTGTGTTTAATCAAAAACATAAAATATTAAAATTTACTCGATAAAAAAAAATCACCAAGTTAGCTCTAATTTTCACACTTTTACGTTTTCTACTTGACATGGTAATACTTATTATGATTTTTTTTTTCATAAACAATTATATTAAAACATTTGCAAGATATTTGTCAGAGCATTTTGTGTAATTACTTTTAGTTTTGGTTTTATCTGCGATAAACCACTTTTGGCGCTCTTTTTTTCTCGAGATAAACGTTTGATTTTGTCACGATAAAAGTGGTTTATCGCAGATAAAACCAAAACTAAAAGTAATTACACAAAATGCTCTGACAAATATCTTGCAAATGTTTTAATATAATTGTTTATGAAAAAAAAAATCATAATAAGTATTACCATGTCAAGTAGAAAACGTAAAAGTGTGAAAATTAGATCTAACTTGGTGATTTTTTTTTATCGAGTAAATTTTAATATTTTATGTTTTTGATTAAACAGAATCGTTGAACATATCATCTAGTTTGATATATACATATTTTATTTTTTAGATTTGGTCTTGCATATTACACGTATCATCTAATAGAAGATTGGTTATTTTGCTTTATGCGCCCCCTTAATGGGTTAGAATTAGTTTAGGATTATTGGGCAACGAAACATAAATCTGTTAAATTGTGTAATTTTATATTGTATCTTAATTTATTTTGTATTTGTTGCAGTGCCATGTGGAATTGGAAAAAAGTATTCAATCGACTGGGAACTGAGGAGCAGTGTATTCAGTTTTCAGTAGAAAGAAATCTGATACCTGCAGAAAAGTAATGCAGCTATCACAGACGACCAATGACACTGTCATCTGAGTCGACGCAGTCAGGTCAGTTAGGGAGATTTCGGTGCAGAAAAAGCAAATGTCGAAACAAATCTATCAGCCGTGCCTTGGGCACATGGTTTGGACATTAGTATTCCAAATGATGTACGCGTGCAGTGAGGGCCTAACATATCATATCATTTGACACAGAAGGAAATTAGCTTCTGAAAATGAACCAGTACTCTCTGCGAAAACAGTTGCTGACTGGTACAGTTACTGCAGAGAAACAGTAATAGTCATTTATGAATTAGAACATTTAGAGAGTACTGGGAAGATTGGTGGGATAAATAAAATAGTTCAAATTGATGAATCAAAGTTTGGTAGAAGGAAATATAATAGAGGGAGACATATTGAAGGCCACTGGGTTATTGGGATGATTGAAGTGTGTCCCGATAATGACAGATCAGCGGAGATATTGGTGCCACTGATTAAAAAACATGTTCAGGAAGGCTCTATCATCCACACTGATTACTGGACATGAGTTTAGTCTTCCTGAACATGGATACATTCATAAAAGAGTAAATCATAGTGATCCCACGAATAAATTTGTGGCACCAGACGGGACACACACCCAAAGAATAGAGAGCCAGTGGCGGGGTCTCAAAAGAGCATTTCGCCAAGAACATAATAAGGGAGATTTTACAGATTGGTTAATCGAATATTCATGGCGAAGAAAAATTAGAATTAATCATAGAGACCCCTTTGAGGAATTATTGAAAGCGGTAGAATATGTATATAGGATAAATTAGTTTAAGGATAGGTTAAGTCAATATAAGTATTGAAAGCAAGGCGCATAAACCCATATGTTTACTTTGCTTCGTATAATGTAGAAAGGCATTATAAGCAAAATCATAAAAATGTATAGGTAGCTGAAGACCCAGAATAAGAAAGGCTACTTTTTATCCCGGAAATCCCACAGGAACGGGTACAAGTTTTTCCATACTCAATTCAGTCAAGAACAACTTTTCCTGTTAGTCACGTACACATAAAATACTATAAAAATGTATGATTATGGCTTTGATGCGGTTTTGGAAATAAACCTTTGATAATAATTTTATATTTTTTATTGAACCCTCATTGTGTTTTTCGATGGAGAATTTATTTGAAGTTGTGGACCGCTAATTTTGTTAGATACCAGATTTCTATTGCATAACAAATCCAATCCAATCCAAAACTTCAAGGAACTCTTCGAAAAATACGTGTTTCCAATTTTGAACCTTTTTATCAAGCAAATAAATATAATATCTACCTACATAATATACAGGGTATTCATGTACTTCCCGCCATCGAAGACTATTGGTCAAGTGATCCACTATTACATGTTGTAGAGATAGCTGAAACTATGACATTGCAAAGGTTCCAAAAAATATTGAAATACTTACATGTCAATGACAACATGACAATGCCATACCGTAATGATGAAAACTACGATAAATTATATAAGTTGCGGCCGCTTATCGATCGGTTGAACAATCTATGTCAACAGAATGCGACGACATCAAACTCACAGTCGATAGATGAGTGCATGGTAAAACTCAAAAAAAAAGGTCGCTCTAGCCTAAAACAATATTTGCCCATGAAACCCGTGAAAAGAGGCTATAAAATATAATGTAGAGCGGGCAGTGATACGGGGTATTTGTATCAATTTCAAATTTACACAGGCACGACTGATTCTACAGAGACAGGACTGGGAAGTAATGTAAAATCACTCCCTTATTGAGAAATGGGTACTCTGGTCATATGGCCTTTGATATCTTCTTTTCTCTTGCAAGATTTATACAATCAAGGGGTTTACAGCACAGCAACGATTAGAAGCGATCCCGTAGATTTACCTATTTTAGTAAAGAAACCTAAACAGACTTGAAACAGAGAAGAAGATCAGAGGATCACAGAAGCTGCTAAAAGGTCAAGTGCTAAACTAAAAAAACTGAAGAAAGGAAAATGGAAGTGGAGAGTCAAGGGGAACGTAGGATTTGCTGTTTGGAAAGATACCAAACAAATGAATGGTGTAAGCACAGCATTCCATCCGAAAGAAAAAAGATTTTGCAACAGAACTCAAAAATATGGGTCAAAGAAGTCTATAAAATGCCCTCAGCTTATACCAGAATATACAAAACAGATGGGTGGTGTTGATCGCTTCGACCAAAAAAGAGCTCAATATGGACGAAGTCGCAAATGAATATTCGTGTCCACACGAATATTCTATTTTTTGATAGATGTTGCAATAACCAATGCGTTTATATTATATTTAGTAATAGGCAATATGTTGTTTGTACCTTGCACGTTTGTACAAATTGTAAACAATAAAAGTGTTGAGTTCAGTGTTTACTAGTTTTTTTATGCTTCTTTCGGAGTTTTTATTGTAAAACATTATTTTACCTCCAGTGTTAATATTTTTAGTGGCGTGGTTGGTGTTTTTACTTCTCTTGGTTTTCGTTACAAAATAAGGTTGGTGTCTTCATAAGTTTGTTCCAAAGAAAAATAGGTGAAGCCGTTGCAAATTTCAGTTTTTATAAAGGCTATTTAAATTTTTGTGATTTTCCATAAGTAATTCTGATCATAATTTTAGTTTCTGGATTATATCGAAGTATGTTTTGAGCAAGTAGGATATAATTATAAGGCTTTATTGAGTTTTAACAATTTTAATAATTTTTTAATATACATATACACTATTTTCACACTAAACGGCTTGTGACCTTGTAGGAAGTAAGTAATTCTAATTAGTTACAAGAACACTTTAATTCAGTATACTAACGACAATAACAAAGTACTTTGAGCTAATAAACACTATTAAAAGTACGTTTATTTTCATCCGTCTATTTAATATTTTCTTTTCTCTTCAGAATCATGGCGGAAACATCGAGAAATAGGCAACAACCACCAAAAAAAAACTCTTCAACAAAGATATGAATTACCAAAATTAGAGCGTCCAAAACACGAATTACTAAATAAAAATAGGACCCGTGACGTCTTAAAAGAGAATGACGCTTCATTGCAAATTAAAATTCCCATGGCTCCCAGACCTCCAGATGCTGTCAGATACGACAACACTGGCCATTTCCCAGTATTTGTGTCATACGGTCGCTGCAAATATTGTAAGAACGGCTACACCAATGTCAATTGTGTGAAGTGTAACTTAAGACTGTGTTTAGTTTCTAAGAGAAACTGCTTTTATAATTACCATGTTCAAAAATAAATATTTTTTTTTTAAATTTTACTGGTATTATTCTTTGCTAATTCATCTTTTATATTATGAGCAATTTTGAAAATACTCAACTACATTTAATGTCCATTGCTACTTAGATGTTTCGTAATGTTGAGTATTCTCAACATATGTTTTCCAAGAATATATATATGCTAGATTTTATTTACTATTTTTGGGATCACATATACACCTAATTGAACAAATTAAACTGCCAATAAATTAAAAAATATAAGAAAACTTATCTTGCGAAGTAAAGGGTTGACGTAGTTAATCAAGAGATCGCACGCTTTACCTCAAGCCCTCGTACCGATGCCGAGACTTTGTCACCAACGACGGCCACCGAAGTAAAATCACTAATTAAATCACTTGCTAGTAAAAAGTCCCCAGGCGGAGACTTTTTTTTTTAATTGTATATTGGTATCGAAGTTTAACTCACAACTGTCTCCTGGCCAATTTTACCTTCCCCGCTCAGTGGAAGAAAGCAATTGTGATCGGGATCCACAAACCGGGCAGCTCTCTGGGAAAATCTATAGCCTAGGTACTGTTCAATCTAACAGGCTAGTGAATTGCAAACTGCCGGACAAAAAAAAAGATGAAGTAATCTGTTCCTCATGGAACTTATGAAGAGATGACTGAATTTGACGGTATTGATTTGACAGCAGTTACTTGGAAGGACAATTAAGTTGTAACTTTTCTATCTTCGTATGTTGGAACTGAACCTGTGGGCCAAGTAGGAAGATTTGACAAGGCAAATAAGACTAGAATTAAAATTTCATGCCCACATATAATAAAGAAATATAATGTCCATATGGGCAGAGTGGACCTAATGGATAGCTTTATTGGGAGGTACCAAATTGCAATGAGAAGCCGAAAGTGGTATCTTCGTATCTTTTACCACTTATTGGACATGACGGTAATAAATTCTTGGCTTGTGTATAAAGATTTAAAAACAACTGAAGCCAATTCATCAGTTCAAAACTTATGTCACTATAGACTAGAACTAGCTGAGGTATTAGCCAAAGTAAATAACTCATTTGAACTCGATAGCAACATATGGGCAACAACGGGCAGAGATTTTTAGAGTTTCTGCAGACTCAGTACTTTGAGATACTGCAAGATCTGCCCATATTAGTAGGAAGCCACGTGTGGTTCCAGGCCACGCCTCCAAATCATACTGCGCTCATCCAGCCAATAGACAAAAATATTATTCAAAAAATTAAGGTGAAGTATTAAAATTGACATAACAAGAGCGATAAAATTTGCTTCAAGAATTACTTAATAGTTTCCCGTTGGTTTATGTCCAATCTTTTTGTGTACTCCTATCGCACTAACCTTGAGTAGCACAAGAATAGGCGACGTCGTCAGTTACTTAAATGAAAACAAGAAACAGTCATCATTAAAATTCAATCTGGAATGAACCAATTGGTAAAGAACTTGTAAGTTTTAATATCTTATTTAGCATATTAAAATTCAGCATAATCATAATAATATGCATTTTAGAATTTAGATTATTAACACATTGAACGCCGTGGTGGTCACCGGTGACCACCTCTATACTTTTCCTATGGGCTGACGCCAATTTACGATTTCAACAAATTTTACACATTATATTTAATTGGCCCATATGGTTTAAAATAGCCAAAAACCTCAATCTAAATAATTATTTTTTATTACTATCTAAAGAATTAACAAAATAATTGCTGACGTCCACCGGTGACCACCACGGCGCACGCCGCACAGTGGGTCGAAACTGCTATTTGCGGACAAAGCAACTTTTTTTTTCAAAATCAATTTTAAAAAATGCCCATCGATAGATCTTATCTTACTTATGAAGACATGTTATTAAAAGTTTTTGTGTAAGACTTGCGGTTTCTCAGAAAAAAAATGTTTTCTAATTTTGTTGTATGAAAAGGGACTTTAAGTGGTCGTTTTCCAGTAAGTCTTGCGAGGTCTTGCGTCGAAACCATTTTAGTATCATTGTTTGGCTCTCTGACTATAATCCCACACTATGGGCGCGCACCCAAACTTGCCCGTTCAATCAATATTTAAATTCAAAATTTTAATAAAAAATTCAATTTAAAATCAATGTTATTGTTTTTTAAATGCTAAATTTGATCAATTTTAATACAAATTTGTAAAATTTACTTTAAATTTAGAAACTTATAATAACTTTGACATAAAATATATACAATTATAAACTGAAATATTGAAGCATTCTTATAAAAAAAGTCAGGATGAAGCGTAACTAGCACTATCAATAAATACAAACAGCATTTCAAAATATATGTATAAAATTTAAGCTTTTAATAAAATATAGAAATTTTTTTTTAATATTATTCAAAATGATGCTATAAAATGAAATGAAAAAACCAAAAAGACAAAAATATGCAGGTGATTATCTTATTTTGCAATGTTATTAGGCTGGTAACTTTGTTAATGATCTGTAAGTATATGTCGTATTATGAGCAGATAGGTAATCACAGTTTGTCTAATTACATTGTTATGATTCTTCTGTTTTTATGTGACAAACAACTCAATTACCGTGTTATTAAGGAAAGGGAAGAATTGTAGCATATATAAAGAATTTTAATTTAAATCAAATACCAAGGCATCTCGTGCAGTTCATAAAAATTTTTGTGCTATGGAAAGTCTAGTGAATAATATCGATTTGTTCATGGTGCTAAGAGAAAAAGTTGGTTCCTTTTCTGATAGTAAAAAACTATGTGAATATCTAAAGCAGACGTTAAATTTCAATTGGACGGAAGAAAATAGTGCAACGCTTTTGAAGTTTTGTCGTAAATTTTGTTCAAATATTTCTGGTAGATGGGAAAGGTCACATAGAACATTTTCTAATTTTGTGTAAAGAAATGGAGATTGGTTAGAGAGCGCCATTATATGGCCTAAAGATATCATCCCCCAAGAAGAGCAAAATCCTCAAAATTATGATACAAATGAAAATTTAGAAAATTTGCCACCCTCTCAAATAGAGCCAGTAGCTTCAACTTCTTCTTCACTCTATTCACCACGAAAACCATTTGAAGAGTTAGGTGATAGGCAAAAACGAAGACGTGTTGAGCAATTGAGCAAGTCACTGTCACCACAAGAACTGCAAAAATCTACTTTGCAAAGTTTTAAAAGTTGCGGAAATGAAGAATTAGGAAAAATAATGTCTCATTTACTAAGCAACCCCGAAGATATTGAAAAAGTGAAGACTTGCTTAGATCACAAAAATAGAGATAACAGTTATACGCCTGAAAAAGCATTAGCTTTATTAATTTCATTAAATTTATCAAAGTGGCAGTATATTAATTTACGTGACTCTGCAAGTGAACAAGGTGTCCATATTTATCCTTCATACCACAAGATAAAGCAAGCAAAATTAAGTTGTTACCCCTCAAAAGAGGACGTCACAATAACAGAAGATGGAGCTTGTATCAAACTCCAGGCCTTACTTGATTTAACTGTATACAGATTATTGGAAGCACTAGAATTTGATTTATTAAAAAAATCTGATTTGACTCTAATCTGCAAATGGGGTTTCGATGGAGCTTCAAGCCAGAGCAACTACAAGCAAAAATCAAGCGAAACAGAGTTGGACGATTCGAGTGTTTTTATGGCGAGCTTAGTTCCTATTAGACTTCTACACGGTGAAAGTATAACATGGGAGAATGACCGACCTTCCTCTACGTTTTATTGTCGCCCAATCCGATTTAAGTTCATGAAAGAAAGTGAGCAGGCAGTACTTCTTGAAAAAACAGATATAGACAATGAAATAGAAGCTCTCGAACCCTTTCAACTACAGGAAGTCACCGTTAAACATCAACTAATGATGACAATGATCGATGGAAAGATTACATCGTACATATCAGAGACTTCAGCAGCTGTGTGTGACATATGCAAAGCAAAACCTTCTGAGATGAACAATTTAAATAACTTACATCGTAGAGTAAAACATGAAGACATGTACAAATACGGACTCTCTTCGTTGCATTCCTGGATTCGATGCATGGAATGTTTGCTTCATATAGGTAAGTACCTAATCAATTCATTTATGACTGTCAGTGATAAATTAAATAATTAAAACGTTTACAACACCTCTAACGAGGTAAAAAACATCTATGCTATGAGTACTCATTTGTGGCAAAAAAATAATATGTCTACATGCCTATTGCCTAGTTATAATATGATATAGTATTTATTTTTGTATAATAAGTCATATAATTAATTATTTCTTATAGAATTCTTCGTGATTGTTCTATTTAAAAAATTTATATTAATTTTTTAGCTTACCGCTTGGATTTTAAAAAGTGGAGTGCAAGAGGAGAGGACAAAAACAAGTTGGCTCAACGAAAAAAACAAATACAGCAAGCCTTTAAGGAACAGAAGGGCTTGCTTGTGGATATTGTAAAACAAGGGTCAGGCACTACTAACGATGGCAATACTGCAAGACGGTTTTTTAGTGATGCGAAGACGTCCGCTTGCATTACTGGAATTGATGAAGAGCTGATTGAGCGATTTCACATTATTTTGCAAGCAATTGCATCTGGAGAACGGGTAGATATTCAGAAATTCTCACAATTTTGTGAAAATACAGCAAAACTCTATGTCCAATTATATCCTTGGTATTATATGCCCTCTAGCGTACATAAGCTACTTATGCACGGATCGGATATAATTGAACATTTTGGGCTATTGCCAATAGGGAAATTGTCAGAAGAAGCGTCAGAGGCTCGTAATAAAGATTTTCGTAATTATAGAGAACACCATGCAAGAAAAACAAGTAGGTTAGCAACAAATGAAGATATCTTGCACAATCTTCTTCTATCATCTGATCCTAAACTGTCTGCTCTGAGACCTAGAATGACAAAGCAGAAAAAAGTTACTCTTCTACCAAGAGCTCTCGACCTTTTGGTGCCAATTCAAACGGAGCCCGAATTAGAATTCATTGATATTGATAAATTACAAGACAGTGATGATAGCGAATAGAATACCAAAAAGTGATATATTTATAATTTATTAATATTTAGATGTAATTAATTTTATAGAAAGCGTTTAATATACAACATTAACAATTTTGTATGTATGTTAAGTTTGTTACGATGTTTAATTTTTATGTAAGTGTTATGTATTATTTGTAACAAATAGATTATAAAATAGCTTTTAGCCACGGCTTCGCCCGCGTGGATTATAAACTTTGGACCCCTGTTTCAACCCCTTTGGAGGTAAATTTTCAAAAAAAATTTCTTAGCGCATGTCTACGCTACATAAGCTACTACTATTCCAAATTTCAGCTCAATCCGTCCAGTAGTTATGGCTGTGCGTTGATCTGTCAGTCAGTCACTTTTGCCTTTTATATATTAAGATAATAAGTTCTTAGTAAATTTATGTTAATTATATTTATTTTTGTTAAATATGTGCAGATTAATGATTTAAGAAATAAAAAGTTTGAATTTTAATTGAAATTTTTGAATGTTTTTTTTTAATTAAATATTTCACGAACGGGCAACTTTGGGTGCGCGCTCATAGTGTGGGATTATAGTCAGTGAGCCAAACAATGATACTAAAATGGTTTCGACGCAAGACCTCGCAAGACTTACTGGAAAACGACCACTTAAAGTCCCTTTTCATACAACAAAATTAGAAAACATTTTTTTTCTGAGAAACCGCAAGTCTTACACAAAAACTTTTAATAACATGTCTTCATAAGTAAGATAAGATCTATCGATGGGCATTTTTTAAAATTGATTTTGACAAAAAAAGTTGCTTTGTCCGCAAATAGCAGTTTCGACCCACTGTGCGCCGTTGGAAATCTGCATTTCGTTCGCGCGGGGCCGCGGGGGTCGCGGCGCCGGTCACACCCCGCGCCCTTCCCCGGAAGGGCTGCGCGCGGCCGCGCTCTTGACACGAGTTAGTAATCGCAAGCAAGCAATCAAGGTCAAGCGCATTGTTTATTTTTCATACTATCTACATATTTTCGATTTTTTTAGTGACAGTTTTACCCTGGTTACTTCTAAAAGTGAATAAATTGTGTCCTGCCTGACTGTAAGGATAAGTGTGGTGTGAATCATGGATGATTTTGAAGACTTTGAAATAACAAATGATGATTTGACGCAGATTGAAAATATAGAAATTTCCTTGCTCAATAGTAGCTTTCAGCTAAGTTCAGAGTCTGAGGAAGAGTATGACTTACAACCACCTTTACGAAAGCGACGTCGACGAGTTCTGTCCATTAGTGACACGAGTGACATTGAACTTGAAAATGCCGTGCCAAGTACTTCTGGTCACACCGCGTCGCTTCCTGTATCATCTACCGTGTGGCACCAACCAAAAGATAATCAGCGTCGGATTATCCCCTACACTGAATTCCCAGGATTAGATTCACGAGTAGTAAGAGAAATGATCGATAAGACCCCGGCAGATTTCTATCATTTTTTAGTACCAGACGAAGTATTTGAAATGGTGACCGATTGTACGAATAGCTTTGCTATAAAAAAAGTCACAGGATCGGACGCAGCATCTAAAGCTGCGCGGATTCGCCAATGGAAACCTACATCCACAGCAGAGATAAAACGATTTTTCGGATTGATTATTTTCATGGGGGTCGTAAAATTACCCAAAATATCCTACTACTGGTCAAAAGATGCTGTACTTGGACAGAATTTTCCTCGAACAATAATGAGTCGAAACCGATTTGAGTTGCTGTTGCAAATGCTGCACTTTTCTCAACAAGATGAAGACAATAAATCTAATAGATTACACAAGATTCAGAAATTGCTCGAAGTTATGAACAGGAACTTCCAAAAAAAGTACACCCCTTCCGAAGAGATCTGCATAGATGAAAGCGTGGTGCCTTTTCGCGGACGAATAATTTTTCGACAATACAATAAACAAAAAAGGCATAAATATGGTATAAAGGAGTTTAAGTTATGTACCATTCCTGGTTATACATATAAAATAAATGTATACGCAGGAAAGAATAACGATGAAGTCAATACTACACCGTTGAACGTCGTTATGTCTTTATGCAGCGATCTTCTATACAAGGGACATACGCTAGTGACCGACAACTGGTACACCAGTATAGATCTTGCCAAAAAACTTCTGGATGCAGAGACTCATCTCGTAGGCACGATTCGGAAGAACCGGAAGCATCTGCCAAAGGATGTAGTAAATGCTAAACTGAAGCGAGGACAATTCGTGGCGAAGGAAAGCGAAGAGGGCATAACTGTAATGAAGTGGAAGGATAAAAGAGACGTCCTTTTGCTGTCCACAAAACACTCAGTGCGATTCCAAAATGTCCGAAAACGTAACAAAGTTACTTCTAAACCAAAAATAGTCATTGATTATAACGGTGCTAAAGGAGCTGTAGATATGTCCGATCAGATGGCTGCTTACTCAACTCCACTGAGGAAATCGATAAAATGGTACAAGAAATATGCAATCAACCAAAGTCTTGTACCAAAGCGTTACTGGCAAGAAAATACAAATGGCAGACTTCCGGCTGGAATTACTGAAGTCATTTTGCAGCCAACAAGATGTTCCAGTTGGAAGACCTAGAAGAATGATACACAAACTGCAACAAAAAGAAGGGCAAGCCAGAACAAGCAGGCGGGCATGTGTGAATTGTTACAAAATTAACGCAGCTACTTACGGCAGAAAGTTGGCTAAAAACAAGACTAAAAAGGTGAGAATGTTTTGTCCACAATGCCCGGAGAAACCTTTTCTATGCATATCTTGCTTCAATGTGCTTCATAATTGACCAATTTTTTACCCGACTTCGCGACGAAGAAGACTGATTTCATTTATTCGCCAAATATTTTTTTTGAGTTATTTTAAGTTTTTTTCGAAGTTTGTTTAGTTTATTTTTTACTAAGTCCGAAAATAAGTGCTTGCCTAACGTATAATAAAACGGTTTTTAAATATTTTGTAATAAACCATATATTTTGTAAACCTTCTTTTATATTAAAACCACATCTTGTGTACTTAGCCAAAAAATCAACATAGTCTTTTTTATACTTAGTATCGAAACGAGCTAGTATGCGTAAACTGTTCTCCAGGGCCGCGCCGGGCACGCTGAATGTAGTTTTGTACCGGCACTGTGTCCTCCAGCGAGAAAATTGAGTTCAAACACGAGTCCGTCGCGCGGTCACCGGTGAGCCCCACGGCCTGAACGGGTAGTATTGCTGTCGGTCACCGGTGAGCTCCACGGCCCAAACGGAACAACTACTAAAGTTGAGTCGGCGTTCTATGTGTTAAATGAAAAGCTTTTAAAGGAAGATAGGTAGTTGGCGTAACAAAGTGAACATTTTTATTAAACAAAATCAAGAACTTGGCAATCTGCTCAAAAATATGTGACAGACGTTTAAAAAACAACTTTTTCCGACCACGACCAAATCGGAAAGTGAAGAAAGCGGTCGGTCCGACATAATTATTATTAATATTGGTTGGACGTGGTCGGATGCGCCGGCGATCCGACCAAACCAAATTCCTATCCGATCCAACCAAATTGGAAATTTTGGAAGCTTTGTTCCGACCAAATCGGCTCATTCGCATTCGCAACGCCGCCGGTGTAGGACGTCAACATGAACGCCGAGGGAGTTACGGTCACCGAACGTGACATAATAATAAAGTTACTTGAACTTTATAAAGACTTTCCCTGTTTGTGGGACTTAAGTAACAAAGATTACGTAAATAGAGATGCCAGAAATCAAGCGTATTTGATTATGCTGAAAGTTTAAAAAAAAATTGACAGTGCGGCTACTTTAAAAACGTTGAAAAATAAGTTGGACAATATGCGTACATCCTATGTTGATGATGTTTATGCATCGACGATCGATGGCATCGGTGGCAAGACTACTACTAAGTTCACTACTTCAATGCCAACCGTCGGACAATCTGTAGCAATGTTGGATCAGTTGCTATATTGGTTCCAATATGGTTGGCACCAACCGAATCGGAGCATGCTTTATAACTAATAGTATGGTTAAAAACTAGTGAATGAAACAAACTTGTCTATGTCCTCTGGAGATTGTCGCTTTTGTTTTGACAGATTCAAATTTTTACAAGTCAATCAGTATGAAGTTTTCGGTTTGCAAAATAATAAAATGGAGCTAAGTGCTTGTGAAGTGCCTCCAAACCAAGTTAGAAAAAAGTTAAGGGACCCTAGAAAGTGGAAAAGAACAATCCAGAAGACAGAAAGGTATATATTTCATGTACTATTTTTTAAACTTTGTTGTCTGTTACTTTGCAGTGCTATTTTTCACTTTCAATGCATTCAAAATTTTATTGTTTTGTTTGCAGATAATCACCAAAACAACAACCAAAGCTAGCTTGTGGTCATAATAGCAAAGCTTATGAGTGTAAATCATTAAATCACCAGGACATACAACAGTTTCACAACAATTTTTACAAAGAAAAATAAGGCTCCAAGACGCCTTTATTTTAAAATACTGCGTTACCTCACCAATAGAAAGAAGACGAGCCACTAAATGCATCAGAGCTCTAAAGCTTTTTCAAGTTAAATGTTTTGTTCATAAAATATGTACTAAGTGTTTGGTTCCTGTTTGTCAGAAGAGTTTCCTAGCAATACTGGTTATCACAAGAGCTCGATTGAACTATGTCACAAAAGTGTTTCATGAGCAAGGGCAGATGCCCATAGAAAAACGTGGTGGAAATCAACGCAGTCACAAATTCGTAGAAAAAAAGGCTGCTGTAGTTTGTTTTTTAAATTCTTTAAAATGTTTTGAATCTCATTACTGTCGATCTCACAAAGAGGCATTATCTCCCAAGTGAATTGTCAATAAATAAAATATACAAAATGTATAACGAAAGTTGTGCCATTGAATTAAAAGTAAAGGGAAGCTATTTCCGTTCAATATTTAATACAAAATTTAATTTGGGATTCAAAGTCCCAAGAGTGGATGTTTGCTCAACTTGCACAGAACTTGCGCTGAAAAAATTAAAAAATGTACTGATTAAAGTTTAAACAAACTTACATGGCACAAAAGAGAATACACACATTGAAATGTAAAGAATTTTACAAGGTTTTAAAAGATGAAAGTCCTGAAGTTTTGATTATGAGTTTTGATTGCCAAAAAAAACCAAGTTCTTCCAAAAGTTTATGACCAAGCTGCATATTACACTAGGCAGCTTTACTATTGTGCAAGGGCCATCCACTACAAAATTAAACAAGGCCAATGTTTTTATTTACAGCTGGACAGAAAATCAGTTTTCTAATAATGCAAATCTAATTGCATCAGTTCTAGGAGAATTTGGTACAGTTATAAGAGTTCTAGATCAGTGTCTTGTTAATGATTGGAAAGATGCAATAAAAGATGTACTTCTTCCGCCTGGAAAATGGCATTTCAAAATTTCCACAACAAAAATGTTTTTATTCAGAAAAACGAATCATGGAAAGGTTGTTATCACTGGCGAAGAAAATTATAAGACCCATCTGAATCAGAATAATTACCGCAGCATCTATAAAAAAATGGGCAGTGAGGCAATGTTTCAGTCGTGCTTGATACAACCATATTCAGTAATCATTAATTTGCTGAAAATAAGAGATGTCAATAATTTAATGAAGAAGCACTTCGGTGAAAATTGGCAGAATGACAAGTATCTAAAATTTTACATAGATTTTGGAGAAACAAACACAACAATCTCCAAATTTGTAACCTCATTTATTCTGTAACTACCGCGTGAATCTAGCCCAAACTTGCTTGAAATCTTTTCCTAACACTACACTAAAGACAA
The DNA here is from genome assembly GCF_061535455.1 of Colias philodice. Taxonomy (NCBI): domain Eukaryota; kingdom Metazoa; phylum Arthropoda; class Insecta; order Lepidoptera; family Pieridae; genus Colias; species Colias philodice. Next base: position 1,771,074 of record NC_143104.1, read on the forward strand.
AACATAAAAACTTCAAAAACATTTGTAACTTTTAGTCACCTTTGCTTCTATACCCCTCAATTGTAGTAATAATGAAATCAAGTTTTATAAAATACCACACTAACCACTCACATTTTACCCTTAAATATTTCAGTTCACAACTAATATATTTAATACATTAACTATTTTAATTACATTTAAGTAATATAATACACATTTGATGGAGTTGTTTAGAGTATAATGAATAAATAATTAGTAACAATTCACATTTTTGTACAGCTGTACAAAAAATGGTTGTTAATTATACTACACGGCAAATAGGACGAATGAAAAGAACATCTGAATAAAGAAACATTCTCAAACAAATTAATCAAACAAGAACAGGGAGAGTACAATGCTGCAATAAATTCGAAAATTCGACTTGAACCAAAAATACATACTTGATGGCACTTAGCAAATCTTTGTAAGCAATAACTCTTTTTCATTCAAATCACGTCCATTCCCCCAAAAAAATTTTGCGTGAAGCAAAAACAATGACCATAGTTATTAGTTTTAAATTCAGAATTCTGCAATGACAATGAGACCACAGACGACACTAATCACTATCGTGCGTTTCACGAAAGAGTTCCCCTGCCGTTATGTTGGCATACCTGACTGTCAAAAACGAAAATATATTTTTTTAATCAAAAATGACAGAGAAAATATTCTCCTTTCTTCCTAGCCTTAGGGCGTATTCAGAAAGAAAGCTTGAAACTTATAAGCGCTTATAAGCGCTTATCGGCGCTTGTCAGCGCTGGTAACCCGCGCAGGATAATATATGAACATGACAAGCGCCGATAAGCGCTTATAAGTTTCAAGCTTTCTTTCTGAATACGCCCTTATCCCGTATCTTACGGGGTCGGCTGCCTAGAAAGATATTCTCCTTTCTCTGTCATTTTTGATTAAAAAAAATATTTTCGTTTTTGACAGTCAGGTAAGCCAACATAACGGCAGGGGAACTCTTTCGTGAAAGGGTGTATTCAGAAAGAAAGCTTGAAACTTATAAGCGCTTATAAGCGCTTATCGGCGCTTGTCAGCGCTGGTAACCCGCGCAGGAAAAAATATGAACATGACAAGCGCCGATAAGCGCTTATAAGTTTCAAGCTTTCTTTCTGAATACGCCCAAACGCACTCTACCTACGTTTTACGAGACACTGTGAACACAGGCTGTCCAAAAATAATGTTGCTAGTTTTAATTTAATTAAAATTCTCCGGAGTTCAGGAAATAATATCTATACAATATTATAAAGCTGAAGAGTAATTTGTTTGTTTGTTTGTTTGAACGCGCTAATCTCGGGAACTACTGGTCCGATTTGAAAAATTCTTTCGGTGTTACATATCGAGGAAGGCTATAGGTGATATATCTTCACGCTAAGACCAACGAGCGGAGCAATAGGGGTGAACCGCGGGGCACAGCTAGTTTTAACTATATAATCAATTGACAATTTAAAAAATAAATTATGTACAAATTTTATTAGGATATAAAATACATATATTACGCAAAGAAATCGCTAATTAATTTAGAATCATCGCTTAAAATGTAATTAGATAAAATTTTAGAAATTAGGCAAAATTTAGGATTTCAACCAATAATACAACACAGCTGTGTTGTATTATAGTAGCTTTTACCTGTGCACAGGTAAAAGCTACATTTCCAAAAGCATTTCCATATAGGCAACGTTCCCAATAACTTTTTTGCGGATACTCGAGGCTCCGTTCGCGAATGTTTAATTTACCTGTAATCTATTGTACCTGTTGAAACGTTGTTGCTACGGCTCGCGTGTTTTGCATTCACTTAGATTAATTATAATTAATATAAAGAACCGTATTTTGGTTCGGTAAAATATTACACCAATTCGTTTGTTGTTATTAAAATAAGGATGAAACTACGGAAAGTAGCGTTTGAAAACCAATATTGTATATGACATATGAGTTACATAGCTGGGGCCCTAGGTTCTCGTATTATTAGCCAGCTACTAGTTATTATTCTATGGTATTCATAATTCAGGCCCTGTCAACTCTGTTCTAGAGTGCGTTTCACGAAAGAGTTCCCCTGCCGTTATGTTGGCTTACCTGACTGTCAAAAACGAAAATATTTTTTTTTTAATCAAAAATGACAGAGAAAATATTCTCCTTTCTAGGCAGCCGACCCCGTAAGATACGGGATAAGATAAGGCTAGGAAGAAAGGAGAATATTTTCTCTGTCATTTTTGATTAAAAAAAAATATTTTCGTTTTTGACAGTCAGGTATGCCAACATAACGGCAGGGGAACTCTTTCGTGAAATGCACTCTACAAAATTTTTTTAAGAGGGGTCTTACAGGTGATAGAGATAACAATAGTGAAAACAGGGATAGCAATATATTTCCTGTCAATTAAAAAATACACTTCCGTTTAAAAAAACAATTTATTTATTTTATTACAAATACTTGGTTAAAATCTTGGAAATAATTATTATAAATTATATTTTTTTTATAGATAAATAACGGAATAAGTTATTCACTTTCTAAAGAACAATTTAAAATATAAATTATATTTCGTGTCATGAAGAGGTAACACTATAATTAATATATATTTATTAATATAAATTATAATATTTATACATTAAAAATGTCTGCCCGCCACTGCCAGACGCCAGCAAAGAGTATAGTAACCACATAGTAACTATGTATAAGGAAGACGCCAGTATATTTTCAGTTAAGTTTTGAATGTTCTTGACTTAGTTCTTGACAATGTCTAAAATTAGTTTTGAATTTTGATTTTTCCTGCATTAATACGTTGAGTCGAGCATTCTGTTCCTCCGTTGTAGTGTTTTGGTGAAGTCAAGTAGTTATTAATTTGTGAGATATAGACTCTAGTTCTGAGAAAGTGACTCTAACTGTTTTTGTTGTTCTGAAATGGGTTCCAACAGAGAAAACACAAGAACGTGTTGCAAGTGTGGATCTTCAAGTGCCAAAGATCCCAATATTACATTAAGTATATCGCTTTCCTAACCCTGGCCCTAGAAATGGCTTACGGTAAGTACCTTCCCGCTGTAATGAATATTTCAGTCTGGGCTTAATTAATATAAGTACCTGCATTTCGTTCCGGTTCCTTTCTAGAAATTGATTTACAGTTGTATGAAATATTTCTATGAAGATATGACTAACAACACATTAAACGAACCAAGCTTATTGAACTATTCTCTACTAACATGCTGTTATTGACTTTTCAGTTGTGAATTATGGTCCAAGTATTGTTTTCCCAATGAAGCCTGGGCTTCTCCAAACTTCCAAAGGAAACTACATTCCCAACTCAAAATGTTGTGCAGTAAACATTTAAAACTGCAGTACCTGATGTAGAAACTGAAGAGGTAGGTTGTTTTTATAGTCATTTAATCCATTATACTTGTAACTATAGATTATAATAGAATGTAATCATTTCCTCGTCAAATATGTCAAACATTTAAACAACACTTTCAGTCTGGATAAGTTGAAAATCATGTTATAGCCTTAGCTGTGATTTCCAGTAAATGAAAGTATGTATAAAAAAGAATTAGTACCTGCCTTCTTGTCATATAATTATGTTATATTCTTTTTGTAATCCATATCATGCACACAAATATCTAAAAGATATTAATAAGTATATTAATATCTTCTAAATATTTGTGTAATTTAATATGAAAAACAGTATGTAGATAAAGCATTAGATAAATAAATGTTGTGTGGTTTTATGAAACCACGCTAAAAGTGAAACTGTTCGAACGGTTCCGAACACTGCTTTGTGTAGCGCATGTCGCGTGACGGTCGGCTGCCGAGTAGGTATACCTACTCGGCAGCCGCGATACACGCGACATGCGCTACACAGACCAAAAAGTTTGAGACGATGTAATAAAAGTTTCACTTTAAAAATGATTCTTGTTCTGATAAAAAAGATTTAATATTAATTTTTTTTTGATTACCATTAGATTCCGGGTTTGATACCTTAGTTGGCAGAAGTGTTTAAGGCTTCTCTCAAAACAAAAAAAACACAACAGCCAAAACTTTTAGTGTATGTGTAAAAAGCACATATCATGCAGACTTCAAGTAATTAGAACATGAGCAGTTTAATTATATTTTTTTTTCTTAATTTCAGACTTCTACAGTTTCTAGCCACAATGTCTCTGATACAAATGATATTTTTCTGCATATTGCTGGCACATCTAAAATGGGTGTTTCTGTTATGGAATCTCACTTGGATATCCCAAATCCTCCTTGTGCACAAAATAAGCTTGAAGTATGTCAAGGAACTTCCCAAAAGAAATGCACTTCCAAAATGAAAGAACAACTATTAAAAATGAAGAGAAAAATTAACAAAATTTATAGACTTCAGAAAAGCATAAAGCATTTAAAAAATGAGACATTTTTAAATGTTTTGAGGAAAAATGAGACAGTCACAGAAATTCTGCAAACAAAAGTAACTCCCACTTTTGCCTTATTACTCCAAGGAGAACTGCAGAATTTTAAAAGAGATCGATCGAGATCTAGGGGTCGTCGTTGGAATTTGGACGAGAAAATAATTGCACTGGGGCTGTACAAAAAGTCCCCAACTTGTTACAAATTATTAAGAAGAATGATTTGCCTGCCTGCTCCTAGTTCACTCAAGTCATTGTTAAATAAATTTCAAATGAATGCTGGGCCAAATAAACAAATTTTGCAAATTTTGAAAAAATATTCCAAATCCTTGCTGCCATCTGAGAGGGAATTCACTCTTTTATGGGATGAGATGTCCATCAGGAAACATTTGTGGTACAACCCAAAGGAAGATGTAATTGAAGGCTTCCAAAATCATGGAACGCAAGGGAGATTTTCACAGGTGGCTTCTCACGCCCTTGTTTTTATGGTGGAGGGCATCCGAAAAAAAGTTAAACAGCCAGTGGCATATTATTTATCATGTGGCTCTGTGACAGCAGATAGATTGTCTGTATTGATAAAAGAGGTAAGCATTCATTTAAACTTTAAAGCTATAACATAAGTAATATTGTTATAAAAGTTAGTTTATTGGTCCCAGGTGTGATTCCCAGGGTGAGTGGTGTTATTGTGTTTTCCTATTCGAAAATTAATAGTAACAGAAAGGATTCTGGATATGTCCCCGGTTAATGGCAATAGGCTCACCACTATAGTATTTATCTTTCATGCAAATTTACATAATAGATTAAAGTGTTTAAATTGTTTCAGGTTTTAAGCTCTTGTTTTGAAGCCGGTTTGAACATTTGTGTGTCTGTTTGTGACATGGATGGAGTGAACAAGAGAGCTCTCTGTCTCTTGGGAGCAACTGCAGAGCATCCTATAATTAAAGTGGGTGAACATTAGATTGTCAGTATATTTGACACACCACACTTGCTTAAGTGTTTTAGAAATTTGTATTTAAAATCCATACTAATATTATAAATGCGAAAGTAACTCTGTCTGTCTGTCTGTTACTCAATCACGCCTTAACTACTGAACCAATTTGCATGAAATTTGGTATAGAGATATATTGATACCCGAGAAAGGACATAGGCTACTTTTTACCCCGGGACATAGGATAGGTTTTATCCCGGAAATCCCTCGGGAACAGGAACTATGCGGGTTTTCCTTTGAAAACGCGGGCGAAGCCGCGGTCGGAAATCTAGTACAATATAAAATACATGACTGATATAACATCTGAAAACAGACAAGGAATAGTTTGGAAAATCCAAAAGTGCACGCCTCATAATTTTTTTTTAATAAATATTTATTAATTATTATTTTTGTTTATTTAATAACAATTAAACCACATCGAATCAGACCCTGAAAAATGAAAGGGTTCTATTCCTGAGCATACTCAAGCGTAAGAGAAAAAAAAGACTCGATTAGTAAAGTATTTCGGTCGCTATCGTGTTAACAAGAAAAAGGATCCGCACATACAGACACACGGACGTCCAAGACAGAACTTTTTTAAACTGTTTTTTAACTAGTTTAAATAACAAAAATGACATCAAAAATATCATGAACGTTAAAAATAGTGTTTTTTCTTAATATGTGTGTGTATGTATTATCTTACAAGTGCAATGTATGATACATAAAGACATTTTAAGTTTGAAAAATCAGATGTTTTGCGCGAAGTGACAGTAGTACCCACCTCAACGCTTCGCTTATGAGGCGTGCAATACATGACTGATATAACATCTGAAAACAGACAAGGAATTGGTAAGTTATTTATTTGTTAGCAGATAATAATAGAACCTAGAGCTAGAATAACCTTGTTTGACATGATAAATACATATCAAACATTTTACCACATTACATACATTATGTAGGAAAGTGGATGGTCTTTTGCTTACCTATATCTAAAAGCAAAGTACTAGATAATGTTAAGTAACATTTCCTATATACTTCATTAGCAAAAACTGCAAGTAAATAAACGAAATAAACAATATGTATAATAATGAATATTTTCAGGAATCGCCAAATGGAGCCACATCAAACTGTTTTATGAATTGGATAATAGTACTTAATCCAAATTTTGTGTTTGCACCTTCTTTGAGAGAAGAACATCTCAACCCAAACTCAAAACAAAAAATGAAGGTGAAACTTGCTGCACAAGTTTTGGTCCACTCTGTAGCAGCTGGAATATATTAAAAAATAGCCACGGGTAAGAAAATACATTAAATTTTTTGCTTAGTTTGTACATACTATTTGGCTTATGGAGGTATGAAATGATATTTTTCTCTGATCATGCCTGATGACACATAATTACTTGTTACTTCTATCTATTTGTATAGAATAGCTATGACCAGTTACTGTACAAGCCTTTACTAACATACCAATGACTAATAGTTTCATAATATTGAAATGATGACAACATAATTGGAATGAATACGTGTTTGGAGTAGGAATTGTTTTAAAAAGGAACATAATGGAAAATATGACATATTATTGTGTTAGTTATACATACATACTTCTATATTTTTATTCTAAATTTGGATATGTGAATTTTCAGGGGACATGCCGAGTGACGCTACTCCAACAGCTAATTTAATAGCAAAAATGGACATGCTGTTTGACAGCGTAAACGCAAATACGCTAGATCTAAGAAGAGGCAAAAAGTTTTCAACGAATATAAAAGAAAGTACAGAACACATAGCATTATTTCGAGAGATGAAAATAATTTTTAAAAATTAAAAAAAAAATTAGTTTTCCTTCAATGTAGAAATCAACCACCTTCTAAAGAAGGCTGGATATGGACCCTTAATGGGTTAGAATTAGTTTGGCATTAAGGCGATTAACACACGGCACCGCGCACCGCGGCGGTTGGCAGTGAATCCCTACGAGGAACGGACCATTCGACCGCGCGGTCGAGCGGTGTATGTGTGTTTGGTATCAACGGATTTAATAGAAGCCAATGCAACTTGAGAACCGCTTTACCGCCAACCGCGGCGGGACGCGGCACCGTGTGTTAATCGCCTATATGTTAACAAAACATAAATCTATTAAAAGCCTCTCGACAAGACGAATACAGCAGGATCCATTAGAAAATTTATTTGGCTGCATAAGAGCAAACTGTGGATCAATCATTAATCCCACAGCAAGCCAATTTGTTGCGGGATTAAAAACTGCTGTACTCAGTAATAGATATAATAATAAATATATATATTTATTAGTCCATGGTAATATGGGAACTATGGGAAGTGGGAATTGTGAAATTGACGAAAATGAAGCAATATTAGGCAACTTCAAGGATTTGCTAAAACCAGCCACAGACATATCAGCTACAAACTCAAACATATTTTTTAATTTATTAAATGATCATGAAATTTATTCTTCCATTGAGGGAAATACTGAAGAAACCAATTGCGAAATGCAAGCTTGTGCATATGTCTGTGGCTTTATTGTAAAAAATTATAAGAACAATTGTCATGAATGCAAAAAAATATTTGTTTCTTATACACAAGAGGAAGTGCACAATTTTATTGAGTTCAAAAACTATGAAACACTTAAAAAGTCACTCATATATGCCTCGAAGGACTTGATAGATTTTGTTGAGAAAAGTGCAACAATAATGAATAATTTCCTTGAGACAGAGGCATACAAAGAGGACATTAAAAAAAAATTATAAGTATATTAAAAAGTACTGTAAATTGTGACTTCCTCCAAAGCTGCTCATTGCACATAAATGAGAACATAGAATATTTAATAAACAGTATTTTTTATATATGTGTCAAAAGATATTGTGTACTTAGAAACAGATCTTTTGCTAAAGAGGCTGCTGCGTCCAGTCTTAAAAGTAAAATGAATATTATTTTACATAGATAAAATTAGTGTGCCTGACTCTAGCAGGAAGAATTGTTGTAGACTGATTTGAATATAGTAAAAAATTAGAGCACTATCTTCTGTAAATATGCGCGAAATTAATTTGTAACCATTTCGGAAATAAATTTAACTACCAATGCTGCTGGAGTGATGCTGTTCCACAGGAAGATTTTTAAACGAGCGTAATGTCTTTCAGAAAATAGCTTATTTTTGTATGTACAAAAAAGTGCGCGAAAAATGAAATTTGGGCGGCTTACGGTTTTAGAGTTATGAAGTTTCCCGCTGGGGTAATTTGCTGAAACAGTTGAATATGCTACCTTGGCATACACATAGATAAGTAGCTCTGAATTTGTGACATAATATTTTCGCGCACTTTTCTGTACAAAAAAAGCTATATTCTGATATACATTACATACTCCTCCGATCGCTCGTTTAAAAATCTCCCCACTGGAACAGCGTTACTCCAGCAAAATTGCTCTTTTTTTTATTTCGCGTACATAACAGAAGATAGTGCTCTAATCCTACAAATCCCAATCCTACTAATAATATTAGAAGTGCGAAAGTTTGATGTGATAGATGTATGTGTATTGTGTAGGTGAGTAAGTTTACTCTGTCATGCAAATACTACTTAACCGATTACAATGAAATTTAGCACACATATAGAGGGTAACTTGGATTAACACACAGGATAGGTTTTATCCCAGAAATTACATGGGAACGGGAACTGGTTTTTCTTTGAAAACGCGGGCGAAACCGCGGGTGGAAAGCTAGTAATATATAAATGCGAATGTTTGTGAGGATGGATGAATGTTTGTTATTCTATCTCGTAAAAGCTACGGAACCCATTTCAATAATATTTGATATATAGGTAGTTGAAGACCCAGAATACGAAAGGCTACTTTTTTTCCCGGAAATCCCACAGGAACGGGTACTAGTTTTTCCATACTCAAATCAGTCCAGAACAACTTTTCCTGTTAGTCACGTCACTACATAGTATAAAAATGTATGCTTATGGCTTTGATGCGGTTTTGGAAATAAATCTTTAATAAACATTTTATATTTTTTATTGAACCCTGTGTTTTTCGATGGAGATTTTCTTTGAAGTTGTGGACCGCTGATTTTGTTAGATACCAGATTTCTATTGCATATAAATATAATTTAATTAAATTTTCAGCATACATAAACTTCAAGGAACTCTTCGAAAAATACGTGTTTCCAATTTTGAACCTTTTTAACAAGCAAATATTATATTATCTACCTACATAATTTATATAGGTATAGCTACAGCCACACCAAAAATTCGAATTTCCCGCGCTTGCTTTTTTTAAATATTATATGTAGGTATATACCTAAACAGGTTTAATAACGAAAGATAAAAGGTTCGAAGCTTTAACAAGGGAGAGAAATAAGTACATACAATATTTAAAGATATGAAATTAATGCAACTGTTGCTAGTCAACATGCACAAGACGATACTGGGCACAAATAGTAATTAAGATTTAAGATATAATATTGTTTATAATAAATAAGTTTTAATGACCTCTCAACTTATTTTAGTTATCAGTTGCAAGTTGCAAGTTGCATTGGACGTGTGTTACTAAAATGAAAGTAATAGTGTTAGGGGCTGGCATTAATGGGAATATATGCGCATTAAAAATTAAAGAGAGGTATCCAGATTTGGATGTAAGTTTTTCCGACATTCTTAAGAATAAAGAAAATATTCAAATATTAAATAATATGAAAATAATGCCGCCCTACGCAATTCATTTAATAATATAAAGATTGTTTTTGGTTTTTTGATATTATTAAAATAATAGCTTTCTGCCCACGCTTCCACGCGCGTAGTTCTCGTTCTCGCGTAATTTCCGGTATTAAACCTATGCTATGTCCTTTGAGTCCTTTTAATCTCAAGCTATCTTTGTACCTACCAAATTCATCCAAATTGGTTCTGTGCTTGAAGTGTTAAGAAGAGACAGACAGACAGAGTTAATTTCGCTATTATAGTATACTAGCGACCCGCCCCGGCTTCGCACGGGTGCAATGCTGATACTAAATACACTACAGAAAAACTGTGAACGTTGTATATAAAAACATAGCGTCCCGCTCCGGCTTCGCACGGGTAAAATGGATAGCCGGGCGGCCGGCCTGTAGCGCTGCAAACGCTACGTCCCGCAATTTTTAAATCTGTAATATCTTCGAAAATATTCACTTAAATCATACGGTGTAAAGGGCCATATAGATCTATATTAAATGAACAATGTATTCAAGGTATTTAATTGGTTAAGGATTAATGCTGTATTGGTTAAAATCGCATCGAAAATTAGCCATTATTTGTCGAAAAAAGTAAATGACAAAAAAAAGTTATTGTGGGTTATCCATAAGAGATAGACATATACCATCGCGGACTTTTCTGTAGACCTTTTCAATGTGTATAATACTTAGATAGATAGATAGATAATTCTTTATTGCACACACACAAGATTTACAATAAACACAGAGAAAGACAAATAGATGCAAGTATGTACAAATGGCGGCCTTATCGCTAGGCAGCGATCTCTTCCAGACTACCATTAACATTAACAGGAAAACACATTTAAAGGAGGTGGGTGAGCAAAAATTATTGCGTTGGGAAAAATAAATTTTATCACGTATAATTGCATAAAGCATGCATAATATAAAATAAGAATATAATAAATACGATAATACATATTATATACCTAAAATAAATAATAATGAATAACTTAATACAGCGTAAGAGGAGAAAAGAAAGAATAGGACAACAGTAATGAAATGGAGGAAGGATCAAGAGAGTGATAGATAGTGTGCCTTGAGGAGATTTTTGAAACTGCCCAAAGTTTGAGCTTGTCGAACTACTAGAGGGAGTTCGTTCCATAGCTTAACAGCGCGAACTGCAAAAGAATTGCTATAGAATTTGCTGTTCGCGACTGGGACACGTAAAAGCAGAGATTTTGATAAGCGAGGGAACGGAGAAACAGAGAAAGTGAAATTATCCTTGAGATAGTGAGGAGCTTTAGGATCGAAGAGGATGGAGAAAAGAAGATGAAGGATGTGGGAATGACGTCGGAGGCGGATGGGAAGCCAGTTGAGTTTCTTGCGGTAGTCAGACACGTGGTCAAACTTGCGCAGGCCAAAAATGAAACGAATGCAAAAATTTTGCAAGCGCTCAAGTCTATTCAACTGGACTTCCGAAAGGTCAAGAAAGGATGTGTCAGCGTAGTCAAGGTGGGACAGGAGAAGGGAGTGAGCTAGCATTATTTTTGTTGGGATAGGTAGCAAGTTGCGCAGGCGCCGAAGTGAGCCAGCAGAAGCATACATCCTCCTACTCACTTCCTTGAGATGGAGATCCCACGAAAGAGTTTGGTCAATGAAAATACCTAGGTTTTTGACGTGAGAGCTGTATTTAATTTGTGTTCCGCCCAACGAAACTACTGGAAGAGTTGCCCAGTCAATCCTTGACAAGAATGACGGACTCCCGATGACGATCGTTTGGGTTTTGGACGGATTAAGTACTAAGCCGTAATTCTTGCTCCAGTTAACGATCGTGGATAAGTCATCGTTCATCTTGCTGATTGCATTAGGCAAGCCTTCCAGAGTTGCTTGCGTGTAGATCTGGACATCGTCGGCATACATGTGGTAGAGAGAAGTTAAAGATTGGGTTAGAGTATTAATAAAAATAGCAAAGAGGAGTGGAGACAAGACGCATCCTTGTGGCACGCCGGCATTGATATTGCGCCAAGACGAGGAAACGTCATCGAGCAAGATTCGCTGCCGGCGCCCATACAAATAACTATGGAACCAATCACACGCTGAAGGCGACAAATTAAGAGAGCGTAGCAAACTCAACAATAAATCGAAATCCACAGAGCCAAAGGCGTTACTGAAATCGAGTAACGTGAGTACTATGAGTTGCTTATTGTCCATGCCGTGTCTAATGTCGTCGGTGATTTTGGTGAGAGCAGTAGTCGTCCCATGACCAGGACGGAAACCGGATTGGAGAGGATTCAATAAATTATGACTGTTAAGGAAAATGCTGAATTGTTGATGGACTAGTTTTTCAAGGACTTTCGAAAGGAACGGTAAAATGGAAATTGGTCGAAAATCGCTATGGGATAAGGGTTTTGACTTTTTGGGCAGAGGGATGACTTGGGCACTTTTCCAGGCAACGGGAAAGGTGCCCGAGGAAATGGAGAAGTTAAAAATATGAGTAATGGTAGGGATAATGAGGTCAAGGATAGGGATGATCATGTTACGACTGATGCCATCACTACCGACTGCATTAGACGATACCGACATAATGCTCTTCTTAACAACACCCTCAGCGAATGGGCTCAGAAGGAACGGGGGAAAATCAGGAATTGGTAAAGAAGAAAGATTCTGAAGAGAATGTAATTTTGTGTTAATGTCCATAGCTGGAGAAGAATCAGTAAAGTGTTGATTGAGTTGCTCAATATTTAGGTTATCAGGGAGGGGATCACTACGTTTATTACCAACTCCTATGGATTGTAAGAATTTCCAAATTTTACTGGGGTCGCCGTTCTCGACAGATGAGTGAATATGGCGTCTTTGTGCATCTCTACAACATGTATTACAACGATTCCGGATCCTCACGTACTTTTCCTTGTTCGAATCGCTATTGTTCGACTTATATTTGGCTTTGGCTTTTGCTTTTAGATTTAATAGCGACTTGAGATCGTCTGTGAGCCAGGGAGCCGGTAAGTGTTTGAGTTTGACAGGTTTGAGAGGTGCGTGACGGTCGTAAAGCTGTGTAAGAAGCGAATTAAATAACTCAATTTTCGAATCAACGTTATCAGCAGAAAGAATAACAGACCAGTCGACTCTGCCAGCATCGCGGAGAAGACTCTCGCTATCTATCCCAGCAAAACTGCGTCGCATCACGGATTTAGGCTTAGGTTTGGGAGGGCGTACATTAAAGGAGAGGAAGATAAGGTCGTGGTGGGAGAATGCGCTAGCATCACATTGACCATACTTCAGGACTAGGTTAGGAGAGGAAACGAAAGATAAATCGAGAAGTGAAGGGGAGCAGTTAGGCAAGAAGTGAGTGGGTTTTGAGGAAAGAAGGTGTAAGTTGTAGGATTCGGTAATAGAGAGAAGAGTCTTGGCACGGGAATCATTTTTTAGAAGGCATGTATTAAAATCCCCCATAATAATCGTATGCTCGTAGATAGGAACGGATTTTTCCAGGATGGATTCAAAGAAATGGAAATAATTGATAGAAAGGGAGGGACTATAAAACACCCCCAAGAGGAGTTTGGTATGACCTAAGGAGACTTCAATTATAAGATGTTCGGCTGCATCTGGAGGAGGGGGCTGCGGCGACAAACTAATGATTTTGAAGGAAAGGTGAGAACGTAAATAGATTGCTACGCCACCACCACCTCTGCCAGTACGATCATTCCGTATTAAATGAAATCCAGGAAGGGAATAATTGGAGGAAGGAAGACAGGGTTTGAACCAAGACTCGGAAATAAGGATAGCATGTGCGTTAATGGATTCGAAAGAAGAAAGGAAATCTGGATAGTGTGCAGGTAAACTTTGGGCATTGATGTGGATAGCGTTGAAGGATCTTTGGCTGGAAGGGAAACACGAGGATAGGACATGGTTTAGAGGAACGAATGAGGAACTGTGAAAGCTATCCTCACTATCACAATCGCTGGACGAGAGAGACAGGTAATTGGGGTCGCTAGACGAGCTGTCGTTAGACATTATGAATAATTTATATAATTAAACAAAGAGTGGTATAAATATGATATTGAATAAAAAATGAAGAGAATATTAGATTCTATAAATATTATATACTTATCGACAAAAAAATAAAAAATAAAATAAAATCTGGAAATAATTAAAAGATAATACTAGACTGAATGAAGAAGAAAAAATATATATAATAGGAGTAAATATATATATGTGTATTTATAAATATAAGTGTTATTTAAAACGCTAATTTTTACTACACCCCCAGCCTTAGATCATTAAGTAATGGATGGAGCACGCTGGCAAATGTTCTAACTAAACTTTCTGCCGGTTTTGGTGCGGGGAGGGTAACTCACACTTTGAAACACAATCACACATTCACAAAAATAATTTGTGTCTTTACAAACTCAAACTATTACAAAATGGACAGACTAGCATGTTTTTGCACACATACATCGATTACACAGAAAAATCTCTATACATATACGTAATAATACAATCGCTCTAAAGGGATGTAACCATATCGATATTACAAAAATAATAATTTTGTTGAAATTAGAAATAACATTAATATTATATTCATAAAAAATACTACACAGGTCATTTGTAACGTTTTCATCATTATTATATGCATACGAAAAAACAATAAAACGCCATTTTATTTGTATTTGAATATGTATTTATTCAACACATCACATATTATATTCAATAAAATAAATATCGGTCCAGAAATTTTTATTATTTCTGTACCGAGGTGTCCATTCTGATTTTCTCCCACAGCATTCAATCCACCTTAGCCTTAAAGCAGGATTTTTTGTAAATCTGAAATATACGCAATATTCGTACATACATATAAATAAAGTAGCTGCTCCGCGCGGTTTCACCCCCGTGGCTCCACTCCTGTTGGTCGTAGCGTGATGATATATACCTTCCTCGATAAATGGGCTATCTAACACCGAAAGAATTTTTCAAATCGGACCAGTAGTTCCCGAGAATAGCGCGTTCAAACAAACAAACAAACAAACAAACTCTTCAGCTTTATAATATTAGTATAGATTACATAATAGAAAAGGTTACAAGATTAACATTACAAAAAAAACGGCTAAATGCGAGTCGGACTCGCGCACGAAGGGTTCCGTACCATTAAAATGTTCTGCCAGTTAAAAGTAACCGAGCGTAAATTTTAATAATTATATACAAGACTTACAAAATAAACATTATACTCCTTTTTATGCAGTTGTGTAAAATTTTAATATAATAAAGATTAATTCTCATCTCATTTCAAATTATACTTAGAAAAATATTTTTTTATCGACGTTCAAATTAAAAGCAGTCCGTCACTAAGAAAGTCGTAAAAATTAACGACCTTTTAAGCGACGAGTTTTTAAATTCAACTCTATCACTAAGTTCATAAAGATTAAATTTGAATTTCTCTTCAAGATAGTCTCGCTACATCACTTTATAGTCTCGTGGGGAGGGCGGTTCAATATCGCGTTCTAAATTCAACTTTATCGCTTAGTTCATAAAGATTAAATTTGTATATTTTCTCTTCAAGATAGTCTCGCTACATCACTTTATAGTCTCGTGGGGAGTGCGGTTCAATATCGCGTTCTAAATTCAACTTTATCGCTTAGTTAATAAAGATTAAATTTGTATATTTTCTTTCCATGATAGTTTCGTGAGGCCGCATCAATGATCGAGTACACACATGACTCGATTATTTGTCTTGATCATATCGCTAAACGATACATCGACGATTATTAGAAATTGCATTTAATTAGAAATGTACGTTAAAAAAATAAAAAAATATACACAAATGAAAGGTTATTCCATCTTTTTTAATATTCGACATGTTTGAATTGCTTCTGCAAGACTTGACAGTGCAAAACGGCATTTTTAGCGGAGCACTCGCAGACGTCCTTTCGATGTTTTACGAATACGCAGAGTGTTCGTAATCGATTACGCAAGTAGTTTTTATGAAAGCATAAGATTTTTCGATTCGAATAATCTTATACCTCGGCAAAAGGGGAAACGCCTGCGTGTGTTATCCATTACTTAATGATCTAAGCCCCCAGCAAATACAAAACAATACAGGATTATGCAAAATTACAATAAAATGACATGAGACGAAACGACACTTAAATGACAGCTGACACATGGTATTGACATGTGCGACAATTGACAAATGTCATTAATTCAAAATGTAAATAAAATTTAAAACCAACACGAAAAAGAAATATAACAATCACAATATAAGCACAAAAGAGGGTAATAACAGGTAATTAAACATACAGGACGAGATTACGTGAGAAAAGAGAGCATAAGACACAACATTAGAGGTGAAATTTGTTTGCAAAGGATATACAGTATATGAATATGAAAGTTTATGAATTTACTTATGCTTATTTGCTAATCTTTTAGGTCTAGTTACGCCTTTGGATTGATTATTTGTTACGGACGATAAGGGATCACTGGAACTTAACTGCACATCATCCACTCGCGCGCACGGAATAGTGTCTAAATCCCGTAAGCAGGTTGCTTGGTACTTATCTCCGTCGGGACCGATAATGAAGACGTTACCATCCTTAGTCCAACATTTGGCGAGACCAAATTTCTTCCGGGCGACCATGAAGGTTTCGTGTCGCGATTTTGTTAGAAATTCAGAGAGAGTGATACCGCTGCTTTTGAACTTGGTTTTAGAGAACCAAACAGCATTCTTTACTGCAATGTCCCTGAATTTAACCAACAGAGGACGAGGTTTGCCAGAATCAGTACTCACATGCCCCATTCGGTGACAGCGACTGATGGAGTCAACATTGAGATTCATCGACTGGAGCTTGCTAGACAAAGTCGCTAAAACAACAGCTTTAGTGTCTTCTTTGTTTTCTTCCTTGACTCCATGTAATAGAAGGATCTTACGACGAGACCGCATTTCCTGAATATCATGAAGCTTGAACAACATCTCAACTTCACTCTGTAGGATTTTAAGTGAAGACATTATAAAGTTTTGGAAGAGAGCAAACTCAGTAGATATATTTGAGGAGGCCGGAGTGGTGTTTGACTGCAATTGCTTTTGAAACTCGGCCATCCTGGTGTTAAAGTTCTCTGTCAGCTGTTCAATATTGTCTCTTAAGTTCTCCATCTTAAATGTGATCAGTGTTGGTGGTTTTGCAATTAAAAAGGGAAACTATATAAGGATTTTATGCTGGTAGGTGTATTAGCTTAGAAACTCATAGAATTATACTTGGAAAGTGTATTAAATTATTTTTAAAACTTTTTAAAACTAATACTTAGTACATTATTTTGATAAAACTCGTAGGGTTCAGCCTGCGTTTGTTATTTAGGCGGAAAAAATGTAATTTTTTACGACATCACATTAGAAACCTCAAAAATAACAGTACTTCTCCACTATTTAATGGATGTTATTATACATATAAACCTTCCTCTTGAATCACTCTATCTATTAAAAAAACCGCATCAAAATCCGTTGCGTAGTTTCAAAGATTTAAGCGTACAAAGGGACATAGGGACAGGGAAAGCGACTTTGTTTTATACGATGTAGTGAAGTATCTAAAGATAATTATATTTCCGAAAAATTACATCAATGGCTCTTACCTTTAGATTTATAGATACAATTTTCGGTTATTGGCGTTATAGGATCATATTTTTTTCATACTTTTTCTATGATTTCTGTTTAGTTGTTTGAAATGGACCCGACTTAAATTATTATTACTATTAAGAATTAAAATGTTCACAGTATCGCATACCATAATTATTATTGTTAAAAACGAATGTCATTGCATCCCTATATTTTATGAAATTGTTATTGATTATGAATTTCAGGTAACGATATTAGGAGCACAATTTTCACCAAATACAACGGGCGATGGATCCGGCGGTCTGTGGTACCCCTACCTCTGTGGAAACACTCCGACACATTTAATAAGGTGATAATTTCAGAAATCTTTCTATAACTTCATCAATAAAAACGGATCCATGATCCATCCATCACTTTCACCCTTAGCTTATCTGACAACTGTACGGACTACTTTTTTTTCGTATAGAGCAGGCGGAAGTGTGAGCAATTAGTTGCATATCATCATCAATAATCATCATATTATCATCAGAATCTGTTCAGCAGTTATGGCATGAAAGAGTAACAAACCATATATTCTTACAAAATTTCGCGTTTATGGTCTGTAGTTTAATAATAATAATGTAGAGGTAGGTATTATTATATTACATTTCGTAAATTTTCCACTGCCTTTATCTACGACTAGCGGTCCGCCCCGGCTTCGCCCGTGGTACATATTTCGCAATAAAAGGTAGCCTATGTTCTTTCTCAGGGTCTAAAGATTATCTGTGCCAAATTTCATCAAAATCGGTCCAGTACTTTATGAGCCTATTCATAACAATCAAACAAACAATTAGTTTTCCTCTTTATAATATTAGTGTAGATAGGTGTAACAAAGTTCCATTTCGTTATTGTTATGGCTCTGAATTAAAAACACCGTACTTTGAATATAAACAAAATGTTTAAATCGATACTCTTATCTATTACATACATAATAATGTGTGTCCTCGTTGTTTTTAGTACCTACACTGAGCAAACATATTTTTATCAATTAGGGATAATTTACTGTACATATTTGTATTTACAGCAAATGGGGTATGGAAACATACGAATTATTCCAAAAATTGTGGTCTGAAGGTGGCTACGGTATTACGTTGCAACCCGTTTTCATATTTTATAGAAGCACACCGACTGATGAACCGGAATGGACAAAAAAAGTATATGGATACAGGAAACTTAATAAACAACATATAGACTATTATAACCAATTGTATTCTTCCAATTTCGTGTAAGTCCTTAAATAAGAGCATGTTATTAAAACCCTGTATTTAGACTTCTATAGACATAAATAAATGTAAATACGAAAATTCTTAATTAGTTCTTAAATAACGTAATAAAAACCGTAATTATTCTAACTTCATAAGTAATTTTTCGAATTTCAAACCACTTGGAATACACAAGTAACATGTTAAATTTAAAACAATTCTCGTTTTTAGATCTGGCAACACATTCACAACCTTTGTTGTCAATCCTTCAACGTTTTTATTTCGGCTAGAGCAACGCTTGAGAGATTTAAATGTTACGAGGATTCAAGGAAGCGTGAATTCATTGCAGGATCCAAGATTAGATAAATACGATGTTGTGATAAATTGTACTGGTTTAGGGGCGAGGGAAATAGTCCCCGATCATAGGGTTATCCCCGTACGAGGTCAAATTGTTAAGGTAAGTTTTGACGTATGCGTACGTTATATTTAAATAAAAGTGTGTAACGAGCACACGGGTCAGAAGTGAAACTTCTTTGGCAAGATTCAAAGATACCAAAATCGTCGCCTTCCTCCATGACGTGACGGTATTGCCGTGACGCGACCTGGAAATTTCACTTCAAAAATCATAGTTATTTACGCTAATTTAGAGCGTCAATGTCATGTGTTTCAAAAATATAAATTACAAACAAAAGACCTCGTTTTTAATATTAATTTATAATACAGGTTGAAGCACCATGGAACTTTCAAACAATAATGGACAAAGATTCGGGGCATTACATCATACCGAAGTATGTACATTTAATTGAATCAATAAATTCTGTTAATCAATTATTATTATATCTGTGTCACAGGCTAATAAGAATAAATTAATAGTCGAATTTTTAGTTTCCATAATAATAATTAATAGTTTAAAAAACCTAAAAATCACGCTTTTTATAGAAAACCGAACTAAAAAATAGAAAATTTTTATCAAATTAGTGTATTGTCATCGGTCCTCAATAAATCTACAAAGTTTGAACGAAATCTGGCCGTTTAAAGTGGGTCAAAATCGCGCCCAAAGAAGTCGGTTACAAACATACAAACATACAGGTGAAGCTAATATAAAGCGTGTAAAAATAATATTTTTCTTGTTTTTTTTTAGCGATTCATTTTGCGTGTTGGGCGGAACCGGACAAAAGGGTAGTTTTAATACAAATGTAAATCAAGACGATACAGATTTTATTTTAAGAGGTTGTCATACTGTGTTGCCATGTCTACAGGTATATCTGTTTGTTTTTTTGGTTATATTTAAACACACATACTATCTTAAAATAATAATATTAATATATAAACTAAATAGTTAAATACTAATACATACTTGGATTGTAATAATTAATCCACTCTAATGAAATTTGCAATACATAATTTATACAGAAGGAGTTGCTATCACATTTCATTATTTCAATTTCAAAACTCACCTATGCCCATTTTAGTTTGACATATTTAGAATCCGTTCGATATTTTTTTCTTTTTAACAAGTAAACTAAATTTTGTTACAGAATGCGAATATATTAAAATACTTTGTGGGCTTGCGACCGGGCAGAGACGAAATTCGATTAGAGGCTGAAGAAATTAACGGAAAACTGTACATTCATAATTACGGTCACGGTAAGATGAAAAGAAAAGCTTTAAAATTATGGAGGAATGAAGGGAAGGAGACATATGAGAACGAACGAGATATACGACGCTCTCGTTGATATTATTTTGCAAGCTCCAAAAGATGTCCTGCCACAGACAGAATAATTACTAGTAGCTTGCCCCAGATAATATAATACTATGTAATATGGTGTTGACAGCTTTTCATATGATGTAGCCCACAAGGAAAGTTCTATTTCCTTGCTCTGACATCGGTACTACACTATTTTTAACACGAGTTAGAGTCAATCGTCTCAAACTCATTTTTTTTTTGTTACATTGATTGGTTTTAATTGATAAGTTTATTCATATTTTTTTAATAAGATAAACAATATTTATTTGTTACATTGATTGGTTTTAATTTATAATTAATAATAAGAGGCAGAATATCTACAAAGTGTATGACTCACTAGCCGCCCCGCGCCGCCGCGCTTGTCGCACAGACTTTGTTCGTGGTGCCCTCTCTAGTAATAATACCTCAATGTCTAGAATAGATTTTTTTTACAGGTGGCAGCGGATTTACTCTGTTCTGGGGATGTGGTAATGATGTTTTACAACTATTCGAGAACCATTCAAAAGTGATGATGAATAAAAGCAAGCTTTAAATAACATGAGCCTGAACTTTATACGTAACTTTTTATAACTTTAATAAATATTTAAAGTTGATATTGTTTGTTGTTTTCTATAACCATGTGTATGTTTAAGAAATTTATAAATCGCATATTATTATATTAATTGTTAATTCTTGAGTTAATAAAAAGTCACTCTAATAATCCAAGAAATTACTTTCCAATAGAAACTGTTAACTTTGAGTTTGTGAATTTTTTCTAAGAATTTACACAATATTTCACCATTCAGTACTTTGAAAAGACTTAGAGTATAGAGATGAATAAAAAAATACAAAAAACATGATATTTTTTATTTATAAAAACATTTTACAAAAAACATTAATTATTGCTTTTTTATATTCATAATGGGCTCCTTATATATAAGTATCCGGTGCCCTAAAAATATGCGTAAAGAATAACAAAATATAACTCTGGTAAAATCTATGCCACTAAAAATGTAATTACTAAGTGCAGTAATCTCTTTCCCACACTTGTTATTAAAGACTTGCTCTCTCGCTCGCAACTTTATTCTCTACTTTTAAAGTTATGAGGCTTTGGTTCTAACACTTTTGTATAGTGTCATAGAGATCTGTTCTACGTTGTACTCTGATCGGGATTTGGCTCCTGACCTCTTCTACTACAGCTAAATCTGTAAAATAAAGAACATATAAATAAATTGATGAACATACACAAACAGATCATTTCCTACTATAATTAAAGATATCACTGAATCACAAATATCAGAAATCACTGGTATGAAAAAAATGGACCCTAATCTCACATAGTTTCTCTGTGTTGAGATTTCATACTTTACATATAAAGTGTTATTTTAAATATTCATTCATAATTAAATTAAAAAAAAATTAAGACCCGTATTTTTTCTCTCGTTTTGTACCTAATCAAATGAACTATAAGGAAAAAGGTCTGGTCCACTTAACCATATTGAAAAAAACCGGCCAAGTGCGAGTCGGGCTCGCGCACAAAGGGTTCCGTAGCAGCAAATATAATAAATTACAGTTAAATCAACCTATCTCAAAAACTATAAGAGATACTTTGATCAAACCAAAAATCGTTGAAAGAGTTAATTAGCATGCATCACCTCTATTTTTTTTAGAATTTTATACCCCGTAGTTATAAAAATAGAGGGGGGGGGACATACTTTTTACGACTTTGAGAGCTGATATCTCAAAAACCGTTCACTTTAAGAAAAATGTTTTTTAGAAAACTTTATATCATTTTAAAAGACCTTTCCATTGATACCCCACACGGGTATGTACATCGAAAAAAAAAATTTCATCCCTCAGTTACATGTATGGGGGGCCCCACCCCCAATTCTTTTTTTTACTATTTAGTGTCATATTTTTGTAGCGGTTCATACAACACATATTCCCATCAAATTTCATCACTGTAGTACTTATAGTTTCCGAGTAAATCGGCTGTGACAGACGGACAGACGGACAGACGGACAGACGGACATGACGAAACTATAAGGGTTCCGTTTTTGCCATTTTGGCTACGGAACCCTAAAAACAAACAAAACTGACAAATCATGTAGCGCGTACAAAAGGTCCTTCGAGCCGGATCCTCTAAGTCCACTTACACATCGCTACACGCATCAATAAGTAATTTGTATTCTACACGCGTACTGCCTCATGCACGCCACGCCACGTGCCCCACTGCCCCGATCAAGCTTAATCTATTAGTCTAAGATACGAACATAGGTCGACCTTCACCGGCGTGAAATTGGTAAAATTGGTCTTATTCTATTATCACGCCGGTGAAGGTCGGCCTATGTTCGGATAATAGACCATATTCAGTTTACTTACCGACGTCGCGCACCAGCATGCCCTCTGCCTCATCAAGTGCCCCCCGCACATTGCCCCACGGGTCCACGAGCAGCGAGTGCCCCACGCCACGTGCCCCACTGCCCCGATCAATCTATTCAGTTTACTAACCGACGTCGCGGACCAACATGCCCTCTGCCTCATCAAGTGCCCCCCGCACATTGCCCCATGGGTCCACGAGCAGCGAGTGCCCCCACGCCACGTGCCCCACTGCCCCGATCAATCTATTCAGTTTACTAACCGACGTCGCGGACCAGCATGCCCTCTGCCTCATCAAGTGCCCCACGCACATTGCCCCACGGGTCCACGAGCAGCGAGTGCCCCCAGGCCACGTACCCCGCGCCCGTGTCCCGCGCGGGGCCCACGAGCGCGACCCACAGCTGCTGGTCCGTGGCCCGAGCTCGCCCCAGTAACTCCCAGTGCTTAGGACCCGTTGTCATGTTGAACGCGCCCGGGTATATTAACAGCGAACAGCCTGTCAAGTATTGAGGAGAATTTTATTTATTTATTTATTTAAATTCTTTATTTAACACACTCAAAAAAGAATAAACACAAAGAAAAACAAGAAAATCATAACATGTTAAATAGCGATCTCTGCCAGGCAACCTTTGGATAGGATTTGTCATATAAATTAAAATTAGATAGGTGGTGTAATTTTACTGTGTAATGGTACGGGAGCTAGTAACGTTTTAAAAAAAGTCATTTTAGTATAGTTGGGTTTTTGATATACTGTTTCTCTTGCTATTTCGGTTAGAGTCCGGGCTGTCTAGCTGGCGGTAGTGGTTGCGTTTATTAGTGCGCGCAGGTAAATATCCTTAATTTAAAGTCATTTATTAACGCGTAATTTTTAATCTTTTGCCTTTAGATAGATCCATCAGACATAAATTTTTTATTGCAAGACGTTTTTTTCGTTGTTAAATAGGTGCCATACGCAATTTTTTATTTCAAAATAATTAAAATGTCATCGGAATAAGTGAAATTACATCAACATGTAAACAAAAAATAACATCTCAATTAAAATTAAAAAATGATTGAACTAGCACGTAGCAGCACTCAGAAAACATAGTCAGATCAAACTTTAGTATCACAACACTGTTTCACAGATCTTTTGTAACAAATTATATATTGCTTTTCATAAATAACTTACCCTGTTTAGCCATAAGGTGAGCCATCTCTGGGAACCTGAGATCATAGCAGATACCGATCCCTATCTTCACTCCGTTATACTCGAAGGTCGTCAACTGACTTCCAGGGCTGAGGACATCCGATTCTTTAAATGCTATCTTGTTGGGTATATCTATGTCGAATAAATGTAACTGTGGACAATTGATAAAAGTCACAATTTATAAGAATTAAGTGATAGCTTTCTTGGGCAACAATAATTTTTGAATTTGATCTGTCAACAAATTGAATTATGTACATAGTATAAAACAAAGTTGCTATCCGCTGTCTGTATCTATGTATGCTTAGATCTTTACAATCACGTTACAGATTTCGATCATTTTTTTAAATAGAAGTGGTTCTGGAAGAAGAAAAATTTCTTGTATATAATTTGTCAAGTTTTAGATTATGCGTGCGAAGCCGCAAATGAATAGCAAGTTTGATTAAAATACACCACAACAATTATTATGATATAATTAAAGTACACATATTTTTAAGTAATGACCCGTTAAGTTTATGATTTATCCCATTGAGCCCCGAACGGCCCGATCGGGCCACGACACAATAGATTTTCTATTGTGTCTGTGATTCCGGGGCCTGAGTTATTAAGTATTTATTATTTTGAAGCAACAACAAGTAGTATTCTACTAGTTATCTCTCACCTTCCTATGCTGGGCCAGCAGTTTCCCAGACCCGTCCCACACAGTGCAAGTGTTGTAGAGTTTGTCCCCACACCGCTCGGGGACCGTCCCCCCGACAACGCACACGCCGGCCTCCGCGGCAGCGCGGGATAACGCGCGGCACGTTTCACCAGATGGCACTTCTTCGGCGTACTCGTCGAAGTATTCTGGGAAATAATTGAAAAAACGCTGATTTTCATGGATTGATATAACTACATAGTTTATATTTTCACGTTAAAAGATGTTTTTTCAAATTCTGCAATCTTTTATGCAAATATACAGGTGAAGCTAATAAAATAAATTATTAAAAGGTAACATGACTTTTATAATCTCAAAAAGGTTCAAATTCTTCGAAAATTATAAAAAATGATTTGTGGTACAATATAATTATAAAATGAATAAAATCACGTACTGGTTCCATATGGTGAATTGAAACATTCTGGTAAAGCAACTATGTGTGCGCCACACTCTTTCGCCTTGTGAATCTCGGTTACTGCTTTAGCTATATTTTTTGTTTTGTCAGCACCAACTGACATCTGTATCAGGGCGATCTTAAAACCTGAAACATGATACATAAAAATAAATTTAAGCAAGTTTTTGCATATTTCCTATGAGTGTTTTTTTTGTAATCTTCTGTTTCTCCGTTAAGATGTTGCTTTCAATTATGGTAGAAGAATAAATTATTTAAGACAGTTGAATATTAACAAGGAAAAATTTAATTATCATATATATAAAATTCTCGTGTCACAATGTTAGTCTGCATACTCCTCCGAAACGGGTGGACCGATTCTCATGAAATTTTCTGTGCATATCGGGTAAGTCTGAGAATCGGCCAGCATCTATTTTTCATATGTACCACGGGCGAAGCCGGGGCGGACCGCTAGTTAGGTACTCTATAAAATTATTAGCTGTCCCGGCAATCGTTGTTTTGCCTTACTCTTATCACTTAGGGGTATGAAAAATAGATGTTGGCCGTTTCTCAGAGCTACCCAATATGCACAGAAAATTTCATGAGAATCGGTCCAGCCGTTTTGGAGGAGCACGGTAACTAACATTGTGACATGGGAATTTTATATATTAGATAGTTTATTGCATACATACTACAATAAGAGTAAAATAAAATACAATCTCATAATGATATAACTTGACGTAAGTACGGTCTATTATTTTCAATGATAAGAAAATTAAAAACTTATTCAGATAAGGAAATGAGTACTTATCTTGTTTGAATTTAAAATGTTTACTTTCGTACTATTGAATAATATTATTTACTTATACCTATAACTAAAAAAAATAGCACCATATTAATGGTGAATTTGTGATTTATTGGTTACTCTTAAAATATATTTAACACTAGCTTTCCACCCGCGGCTTCGCCCGCGTTTTCAAAGAAAAACCCGCATAGTTCCCATTCCCGTGGGATTTCCGGGATAAAACCTATCCTATGTGTTATTCTGATGTATAAGCTATATTGTGGTAAAGTTTCATTCAAATCCATTCAGTAGTTTTTACGTGCATACTTCCAACTTTCGCCTTTATAATAGTAGTAAAATTATGCAATAATATGAAATGTCCAAAAAATTGTTATAAAATATCGCCAATATATTACTTGCACTGGTATGAAAATATTAAATCCTATAATTTTCTGTTTCAATAGCTGCAATTAATTAAGGGGACCAACTTTCTTCTTTTTCTACAAAGTTTTTATAGAGTAGATTTTTCAAACATGTTTCAACCATTCATAAAGAAAACATTATTTTATAGGAGCTTTTGTGCTAAGCATAGTACATAGTACATACTGCACAATGGTCAAGCAGTTTTGAAGTTAATTTCCAATTTTCAAATAGTTGGCAGCCTTACAATTAGGTAATTAAAAATCTTAAATATATATTCATATAATATTTTGAAGAACCCTTGTGTCATAACAACCAAAAGCTATAATTTATACTTTGAAGTTTCGTGGTAATGTAAAGTTTTAAATTAAAAATCAAAACCATATAAGTATTAAATACTTAGATAAAAAAAAATATAAAGGAAGATAACTACTTATATGTTTGTAAAAGAAAATATTATAGATACATATGAAGCCCTTGCCAACTAGCGGAAATAGAGACCTTGATAGTTGAAATAATAACAAATTAGTATAAGCTATATTATGAATAGTAATGTTTTACATATTTTTTAGTTTATTAGTAATATTTAAAAAAGTAAACAATATACCCTACCCTTACTGTAAAACATAGGTTTCTTAACGAAACGCGGGTGAACCGCATCAGTAGCAGTTTCACACATTTTTTACTCAAATTATCACAATTACTAATTTATTTCGGTTTTATTAAGATTACCTCTTTTCAACATATCGTGAAGCAGCAAAAAACAAATTTCAAGTAATAACTAACTTGCAACCAATTATTAAAGGATAAGTATGTCTGAGATTCACTATCTTATTTAAATATCTAATCAAAATTAACAAAATAATAAAGCCGATGTAGTGAAAGAGTGAAATAAGTTGAAATCGGAATTATTGACATGTTGATAATAATGACATTTGTTATCAGACAAGAATTTTATACAGATTAACAGAGCGACCGTAGACTGAGCCTTATACAGAGATTATAAGGGAATTATTTTAATGTCTGAATTGGTCTGAATAATCACGCTGAATATGTAATAATTTAATATCTGTTAATCTGGCATTGATATAAATTAATTATTACTATCGATGATATCATAATTTAGGGTAAACCACCCAATTATTGGCACTTTAAGCAGCTACTTCACAAAACCGGTGAAATTTGCATGTACAATTATGTTTTAATTAAGAAAAAAGCATTTATACTGGTATTCTAATCTATGGAGAACTTGATGGAGAATATTATAAAGTACTTTTCAATTTTAAATTAAATCGCTTTATTTAATATAGTGAACCTTTCAAAGAAAAACCTAAAATACCAGTTGCTGGCATAGTCAAACCTTTTATTGGCAGTGATTGTTACCTATTATTGTCACTATTCAAGACTGAAAAATATTTACTAGATCTTAAGTAGGGCTTTAAAGTGTGTACTATGACATTTTAAAGTTAATTTGTACCATTCATAAATTAACAGAAATTAATTTTGAAATAAACAAAATAAAAGACTTTGTTAAAAGAAATGTCACATTTATTTGTAGAGGAACATACCATTTCAGTTGGGACGCTTATTTTTAAATATGGTTTTAGACAAAAAAAAACCTACTTAAATAAAACATAGAACAATTTTAGCTAACGATTATCTTACATTTAATTAAATCACAGCTCTGGTTGAATGATATCATAAGTAATTTTTAAGTTTCAATTAACATTTTTATGTGCCAATAAAATGGATAAACAGATTTTAAACAGCCCAATTGTTGGCATACCACAAATAACTAAAAGTTGGTGGTTAAATTTTAAAATAATGTTTAAAAAAGGCAGTTCATACATTCAATAATAAGACAAAATGAATATGCATAAGAAAAATACAACGGAATTGCAATTTCTTTTAAGTTCATGATAGCTCTTACCTTAGTAAAAAACGAATATTTTGAATATTTTTGCCACACAAGTCCCGGCTTGTCAAACAGATGGTTGTTACGCCGCAATGTTATGATATATGAAATAAAAAACATTGTTTGCTAGTTGAGTAAAGAATGACATGCTACTTATTAATTTCTACTACAAAATTTATACTGGCTACAAAAAACTCTTAATTTTCTTAAAAAACTGGAGCATGCCAATAAATTGGTAGAGTGCCAATAATAGGGTGGTTTACCCTACCTATTTTTTATTTTTATGTAGGGTTTTTGTCATAATTACTTTTAATGAAATTGTATGCCGATTTAGTCCACAAATATTTCAGTTTCAACTTAACAAAAATTACCTAATAATTGCCTTTTGTTCGCTTTGCTGTGCAACATTTTCGTGTAGATTTCTGTCAAGATAAACTTTGCTTCAATATGTAATAAATTATTTTCATTTGTACTACGCACGTTTTGTCGCGACGTGACTTTGACTGATACTGTGGCCCTTTCTGCGATCAAATAAACTTTGTTATTTATACA